>NC_080597.1:76289524-76650774 GCF_027887145.1 Ammospiza caudacuta | reverse complement strand
TCTCTGAGCTATCTCTCTCCGGACATAAATCACCAGGACATAAATCAGCCGAGCAAAGAGAAAAGAGAAACGCCGAAAATCTACAAGCGGCGTCCCTGAAATATCTCAGGACGTAAATCAGCCGGAAGAAACAGCCGGGAGAAAAATGAACTCTACACAAACAGCACCTGCAGCCACCAAATCCCAGTTCAGGCACCACAGCAGGGAAAGGTTCCCAACCCAAGCAGGATTTTGGGGAGGAGGTTTGCTGCAACTGCAAACCCAATTTTGTATCATTTATTTAGGAAATTTCCAGAATGAAATGATCTTTGCTCACCTTTTCTTCCACCGTGACCTTTTTGAGATCCAGATCTGTGACTTGGAGCAGCATGAAAATCGCTGAGAGCCAATAACTGCCCTTTTCCTGAGGGAAAAATTTCCATTTTGTAAAAAAAAAATACAAAATTTCATCCAGCCTATATTGAATTCCAATCAGGTAAAATTCAATTTGTGTTAATAAATTGCAAAATGAAAGGTTTTTTACTCTGATGGGTGTCAAGACACTGCCCAAACTGAGCCTTTACAACTGAGTTGTTCAAAAGTTTGAAAACAAAATATTCAAAAGGCCAAAATGGGGATTTAAAAATGGAAAGTGATTTGATCAGATTTTGCTTAGGAGAAGGAAAAGCCTCTCAGATTGTGGAAGATCAGGAATAATCTATTTCAGGTATTTTTCCTGCTGATTTTATTGTGGGTCATGACAGATCAGCCTCATAAAAACCAATAGAAACATGGCAATTACAAGAAAAAATTAAAAACTATTAATATTTTTCTTCTTTCTGGCATTGGGAATGAGTGTAAAATTCACATAAAATTTAGGAATCACAAGGGTTTGGATAGAATTATCTTTGATCACTCAGGACAAATGTCCTGCCCACTTCTGGAGACAGAAACTGAGGCTAAAAGGATTCAACCATCAGGTTTATGTTCTCATTTTTGGCTCTTTCTTACCTGCAGAGGGTTTTTTAGGAGATTTAAATCCCTCAGGAGAGGCAGATCCTCAATCCATTTGAGCTCGCTCAGCTCAGCCACCTGAGCAGGGACAGAAACAGAGCAGAGATCAGAACCCAGGAGAGCCAGGCAGGGAAAATGAACATTTTAATGCCTGCTCCTCAAATCCGGGCATAAAAAAAATAATTCCAAACCAGAAAAGGGGTTTACATGTTAACTGTGAGGCACTTCCAGACAAAAGGAGAGGACTTGGCTGTTAGCTGGAGCAGCAGGATAATCCACACTGCAACTTCCAAGCATCTCCATTTTCCAGCTCTTTCAAATGTCAAGCCCTGACACATTTGGCTTTTTATGTGCTGATGTACTCGAGTGAGGCAATTCTGCAGGTAAATTCGTGCTCTGGCTGGGTAGGTTAAAGAAAAAAAGAAAAAATCCTTCTGAGGGTTTCTTTTCACTGAAGTTCAAGTTCATCCTACACATCCAAGGAGAAAAATCCTGGTCCTATTTTAAAGAAGGATAACCAAGGACTTTGAAACCAAAATCCTGGTCCTTTTTAAACCAAAATCCTCATCCTTTTTAAACCAAAATCCTGGTCCTTTTTTAATCAAAATCCTCATCCTTTTTAAACCAAAATCCTGGTCCTTTTTAAACCAAAATCCTGGTCCTTTTTTAACCAAAATCTTGGCCCTTTTTTAACCGAGGATAACAAAGGACTTTGAAACCAAAATCCTGGTCCTTTTTAAATCAAAATCCTCATCCTTTTTAAACCAAAATCCTAGTCCTTTTTTAATCAAAATCCTCATCCTTTTTAAACCAAAATCCTGGTCCTTTTTTTAACCAAGGAGTTTTAAACCAAAATCCTGGTCCTTTTTTAACCAAGGATAACAAAGGACTTTGAAACCAAAATCCTGGTCCTTTTTAACCAAAATCCTGGTCCTTTTTAACCAAAATCCTGGTCCTTTTTAAACCAAAAATCCTTTTTAAACCAAGGATAACCAAGGACTTTGAAACCAAAATCCTGGTCCTTTTTTAACCAAGGATTTTTAAACCAAAATCATGGTCCTTTTTTTTAACCAAGGATTTTTAAACCAAAATCATGGTCCTTTTTTAACCAAGGATAACCAAGGACTTTTTAAACCAAAATCCCAATTCTTTCTTAACCAAGGATAACCAAGGACTTTGAAACCAAAATCCTGGTCCTTTTTAACCAAAATCCTGGTCCTTTTTTAACCAAGGATTTTTAAACCAAAATCCTGGTCCTTTTTAACCAAAAATCCTTTTTAAACCAAGGATAACCAAGGACTTTGAAACCAAAATCCTGTTCCTTTTTTAACCAAGGATAACAAAGTACTTTTTAAACCAAAATCCTGTTCCTTTTTTAACCAAGGATAACAAAGGACTTT
The DNA here is from genome assembly GCF_027887145.1 of Ammospiza caudacuta. NCBI lineage: Eukaryota > Metazoa > Chordata > Aves > Passeriformes > Passerellidae > Ammospiza > Ammospiza caudacuta. Next base: position 76,648,381 of record NC_080597.1, on the reverse strand, counting down.
TGAAACCAAAATCCTGGTCCTTTTTAACCAAAATCCTGGTCCTTTTTTAACCAAGGATTTTTAAACCAAAATCCCGATTCTTTCTTAACCAAGGATAACCAAGGACTTTGAAACCAAAATCCTGGTCCTTTTTTAACCAAGGATAACCAAGGACTTTGAAACCAAAATCCTGTTCCTTTTTTAACCAAGGATAACAAAGGACTTTTTAAACCAAAATCCTGGTCCTTTTTTAACCAAAATCCTGGTCCTTTTTAAACCAAAAATTCTTTTTTAACCAAGGATAACCAAGGACTTTGAAACCAAAATCCTGGTCCTTTTAAACCAAAATCCTGGTCCTTTTTTAACCAAGGATTTTCAAACCAAAATCCTGGTCCTTTTTAACCAAAAATCCTTTTTAAACCAAGGATAACCAAGGACTTTGAAACCAAAATCCTGTTCCTTTTTTAACCAAGGATAACAAGGGACTTTTTAAACCAAAATCCTGGTCCTTTTTAACCAAAATCCTGGTCCTTTTTAACCAAAATCCTGGTCCTTTTTAAACCAAAAATTCTTTTTTAACCAAGGATAACCAAGGACTTTGAAACCAAAATCCTGGTCCTTTTAAAGTCCCTAAAAACATAACCCTCAACCCAAGCCTGCTCTAAATTCACTTTGAGATAAGAATAACCCCATTCAGAACAGTTTTGGTGAAGTTAAATGTGATTTAAGTGGATTTCTTAAATAAATCCCAGAATTCCAGCCACCAACAATTGGAAATCATTGAATATTTACAAACTACATACTTGCAGCTGAACCTGTTGGGGCCATTTTGTAAAAAAACCAAGAATTTAAGATAATTCTTAATGGTTGTGAGCTGAACTAACTCTGTGTGTTAATTAATTAAAACTCCCCTTTAAATTATCCTTCAGAAGGCAACATTAGAAAATAAAAAGTTCAAAATAACATTCAAAAAACTCACTGAACAATTTCAATGACATCATTCAGAGAGGCAAGTTTTGATGAGGTAAAATCAAGAGTTTTTCCTGTGCTGTAAAGAACAGTGGGAAATAAATAGGCACTGGAAGTGATGTTATTAATGTTAATAACAAGCACAGCATTAGAGTTTCCTGTCTGCTGCAATTGAGGCACCTTTAAATGTCAGGCAGAATAAAAAAAATGCACAGTGACTTGAATTAAATCCACTTGCAAGGAGAGAAAAATGACAGAAAATGTTCCACCGCTGCTTTGTATTTTTGTTTCCTTAGATTATCTTTTTTTCACACATCTTTGACGTCAAAGTGATTCATGAATTGATTTTTTTTTTTCACTTAAGGATGCTGGAAGATCAATATCAAAATTATTGTGGATATTTGGCTTGGCATTCAAAATTCAAAAGAGTTGGATGGTACCAATGTGTTTCCAGCACAGAAAATTGTGCTGCATGACAAAATCCACTTTTTTGGAGGTTTTTTTTTGCAGTTCTGTTTTGCAGGAAGTTTCCAGAAGAATCTGAGGTCATAAAATTGGGCTGGGAGGTATTAACAGCCCCCTCTGAGGCCTGGCAAGTAAAGATATTTTGGAATAATTGAGGTGGAAAATCTGCAAACTCATCCCTGCCTGACCCAATCCTCAGTGTGTGAGAGCACCAAAGTGGGGCCTGAGTGAAGAGAAAGCCACCTCAGATATTAAATAAGGGCTGAGAGTACACCAGGAACCAACGTGGGAAGTAGCAAAAAGAAAATAATTCAGATTTTCTAATCATTCCTTGCAGTGCTGGAGGATTTTTGGAGCCCTTCAAGGAATTTGTTGTTGAAAAATGAAATTATTCAGTGCTGTTGGAAGGAGGTGAGCCCAGCCTGGTACCTGGTTGTCCTCCAGGTTGATCACCTCCAGCAGGTCGTGCTCCTCCAAGCCTTGCAGGCTGTTTATTTTGTTGTTGGACAGATTCACACGCTGTAGGTTTTTCAAGCTCTTCAGCCCATCCACCTTCTCAATCTGGTTAAAGCTCTAAGAAAAATGAAAGCATAGAAATTGCAAATAAACCTCTATTAAAAATAATGTTCCCGAGGGAAAAAAGGAGTTATTTTTTGGATTTTAGGAGTTTTTGTCATGGAGAATCCTGTAAAAATAGGCTTTTATGCACTAGCCTCATGCACATCCTGATGTGTTACATTCCAGCTGAAAAACCTCTATGGAAAAGAACATTCCTGAATGGAAAAAAGAGAGTTATTTCTTGGATTTGAGGAATTTGGTTGTGGAGAATCCTGTCACAAATAGGCCTTTCTGCATTAGCCTCATGCACATCCTGATGTGTTTCATTTCTGCTGATAAACTTCTATGGAAAACAACATTCCAGAGGAGAAAAAAATTATTTGTTGGTTTTGAATATCTTTTCTTGAGGAGAATCCTGTCACAAATAGGCCTTTCTGCACTAGCCTCATGCACATCCTGATGTGTCACATTTCTGCTCATAAACCTCTATGGAAAACAACATTCCTGAGGGAAAAAAGGAGTTATTTGTTGGATTTGAGGACTTTTTGTCATGGAGAATCCTGTAAAATAGAGGATTAATGCATTGGCCTCAAGCCCATCCTGATGTGCCACCTTTCTGCAGATATACCTCTATGGAAAACAACATTCCTGAGGGAAAAAAGGAGTTATTTGTTGGATTTGAGGAATTTTTGTTGTGGAGAATTCTGTCAAAAATAGGCCTTTCTGCATTAGCCTCATGCACATCCTGATGTGCTATATTTCTGCAGATATATCCTTATGGAAAACAACTCCTTTTTCCCCTCAGGAATATTGTTTTCCATAGAGGTTCATCTGCAGAAATATAATACATCAGGATGTGCATGAGGCTAATTTTTGACAGGATTCTCCATAAGAAAGGATCCTCAAATCCCACAAATAACATTCCAAAAGGGAAAAAAGAGAGTTATTGGTGGGATTTGAGGAGTTTTTGTTGTGGAGAATCCTGTAAAACTAGGCTTTTATGCACTAGCCTCATGCACATCCTGATGTGTTACATTTTGGCTGATAAACCTCTATGAAAAACAACATTCCAGAAGGAAAAAAAAGAGAATTATTTGTTGGATTTGAGGATCCTTTCTTGTGGAGAATCCTGTCACAAATAGACCTTTATGCACGAGGCTCATGCACATCCTGATGTGCCACCTTTCTGCAGATATACCTCTATGGAAAACAACATTCCTGAGGGAAAAAAGGAGTTATTTGTTGGATTTGAGGAATTTTTGTTGTGGAGAATTCTGTCAAAAATAGGCCTTTCTGCATTAGCCTCATGCACATCCTGATATGTTATATTTCTGCTAATAAACCTCTATTAAAAACAACATTCCTGAGGAAAAAAAAAAGGAGTTATCTGTCTGGATTTGAGGATCCTTTCTCGTGGAGAATCCTATCACAAGTAGACTTTTCTGCATTAGCCTCATGCACATCCTGATGTGCTATATTTCTGCAGATATATCCTTATGGAAAACAACTCCTTTTTTCCCTCAGGAATATTGTTTTCCATAGAGGTTCATCTGCAGAAATATAGTACATCAGGATGTGCATGAGGCTAATGCAGAAAGGCCTATTTTTGACAGGATTCTCCATAAGAAAGGATCCTCAAATCCCACAAATAACATTCCAAAAGGGAAAAAACAGAGTTATTTGTGGGATTTGAGGAGTTTTTGTTGTGGAGAATCCTGTAAAACTAGGCTTTTATGCACTAGCCTCATGCACATCCTGATGTGTTATATTTTGGCTGATAAACCTCTATGAAAAACAACATTCCAGAAGGAAAAAAAGAGAATTATTTGTTGGATTTGAGGATCCTTTCTTGTGGAGAATCCTGTCACAAATAGACCTTTATGCACGAGGCTCATGCACATCCTGATGTGTTACATTTCTGCAGATATACCTGTATGGAAAACAACATTCCTGAGGGGAAAAAAGGAGTTATTTGTTGGATTTGAGGAATTTTGGTTGTGAAGAATCCTGTCACAAATAGGCCCTTCTGCATTAGCCTCATGCACATCCTGATGTGTTTAATTTCTGCTAATAAACTTCTATGGAAAACAACATTCGTGAGGCAAAAAAATAATTATTTGTTGGATTTGAGGACTTTTTGTCATGGAAAATCCTGTAAAATATAGGCCTTAATGTATTAGCCTCATGCACATCCTGATATATTTCTGCTGATAAACCTCTATGGAAAACAACATTTCTGAAGGAAAAAAAAAGAGTTATTTGTTGGATTTGAGGATTCTTTCTCATGGAGAATCCTGTCACAACAGGGCCTTTCTGCATTAGCCTCATGCACATCCTGATTTTCTATATTTCTGCAGATATACCTTTACGGAAAATAACTCAGTTTCCCCCCAGGAATGTTGTTTTCCATAGAGGTTTATAGCAGAATTTAACACATCAGGATGTGCATGAGGCTAATGCATTAAGGCCTATTTTTACAGGATTCTCCATGACAAAGGATCCTCAAATCCCACAAATAACATTCCAGAAGGAAAAAAAGAGAGTTATTTGTTGGATTTGAGGATCCTTTCTCATGGAGAATCCTGTCACAAATAGGCCTTTCTGCATTAGCCACATGCACATCCTGATGTGTTTAATTTCTCTTAATAAACTTCTATGGAAAACAACATTCGTGAGGCAAAAAAAGAATTATTTGTTGGATTTGAAGATCTTTTCTTGAGGAGAATCCTGTTGCAAATAGACCTTTCTGCACTAGCCTCATGCACATCCTGATGTGTCACATTTCTCCTCATGGAAAAAAGGAATCACCTCTCTCCTGATTAGCTTATCTCCAACTCACCTTGAAGAGACAACAACAATAAAAAGAGCTCTAATATTTTTTTAAAACTGATGTTGGCCCAAGAACACTCCTGTTACCACCCAGCTCAAAATTTAGAACACAGAGATGCATGGAAAATTATGGAATATGTATACATAAATACATTGAATTTCCCTCTGTAATCATGGCTCCATTTACACTTGTGATTACAGAATAAATAATGAAAAAATTAAGGTGGGATAGAGAAGAGACAGGCTGAGGGTTGGGAATGTTCCCCTGGAGCAGGGAAGGCTCCAGGGAGAGCTCCCAGCACATTGCAGGGCCTGCAGGGGCTCCAGCAGAGCTGCAGAGGGACTGGGGACAAGGCCTGCAGGGACAGCACACAGGGAATGGCTCCCACTGCCAGAGGGCAGCCATGGGTGGCATCTTGGCAATGAGGAATTCCTGCCTGGGCTGGCATTGCCACAGCAGCTGGGGCTGCCCCTGATCCCTGCAGTGCCCAAGGCCAGGCTGGAGCAGCCTGGGATGGTGGCATTGGAATGGGATGGGCTTGAAGGGCCCTTCCCACCCAAACCATTCTGGGATTTGGGACACTCAGAATCCATCCCCAGGGGTTTTTATGGAAGTTGGGGATGGCAAAGGGAAGGGAGACCCTTCCTGGAGTGCTGAGATTGCCAGTGAAGCCCCCAGAGCCCAAAATCCCTTCCTAGAGAGGAGTTGGGGTGGGGATGGATCCAATGCCAGGCTGGGAGAGCTGGGAATGGAGGGAATTCCCTGGAGAGGGAGCCTGGGGTGGGATTTTGGGAAGGGATTCCCAGAGCAGCTGGGGCTGCCCCTGATCCCTGCAGTGCCCAAGGTTGGACACTGGGGCTGGAGCAGCCTGGGACGGTGGGAGGTGTCCCTGCCATGGCAGGGGTGGCACTGGGTGACCTTGAAGGTCCCTTCCCACCCAAACCATTCCATGATTCCATAATTCCCTGATATGATACCAAAATCTCTCTGGAATTCATAAATCCACATTAACACACATCAAGTGAAGGCTTCATTCACTGTCAGTGAACAGCACAGAAATGTTTAAAAAATAATAATTAAAAAACCCCAATTTTCCTGTCAATTCTTCCAGACTTGCCCACACAAAACGCCCCAAATTTTTGAGAACCAACCCTCAGAGTTTTTTCAAACAAGGCCCTGATTTCTCACTGGCCTCCAGATGGTTCCATTCCTCAGGGCCTCACAAACCAGAGACTTTCTGCCCAAAGTCCAAGCAGGGACAACAATTCCCTGTCCCACACATCCCCAGATGGCCTCTCCACAGGATTCCTCCTCCATAGCCTTGCAAATTTTATTTTTCCATCAGCCTCACCTTGTGCTGAAAGCTTGGAAGCCTCATCTTCTATTAATAAATATTTAGGAACTGTAGAAATAAATAAGGCAGCTGACTCTAATGTTAATCCAGTTGTCTGTCCTTGACATTTTTCCTGACTTTTAAATGTTTAATTAGGTTATTAATAGCACGGAGGCTTCGTTAGCCCTCTGGTTAATCAGGTACAGTTCAGAGCTGGAAATGCAAAATGCTGGGCCAGAGGTGCACAGAAAATTCTGGGAACAAAAGGAATTTGGGGATGGATCCTTTAAAAGCAGTAAATTCCTAAGGGTCCAGTTCATTAAAGCTGTGCTTCTTATTTTATTTTTTTTCCTTTGCAAACATGAGTGGAATTTCTTTTTTTTTTTTTCTTTGAAAACATGAGTGGAGTAAAGGGATTTTTGGTACAGCAAAGCAGAATTTACAGGTTTTGAAGTGTTCCTCCCAAATGTCAGAACTTTCTGCTCTATTCAAATTTAGAAAAGAAAAGCTCAAGGGGAGAGAAAGCTGAGGAGAAAGAAAGAAGAAGAAAAGAAAGAAGAAGGAAAGAAGAAGAAAAACAAGAAGGAAAGAAGAAGAAAAGGGGAAGAAATGAAGATGGAAAAAGGAAGGAAAAAGGAAGGAAAAAGGAAGGGAAAAGGAAGGAAAAAAGAAGAAAAGGGGAAGAAAAGGGGAAGAAAAGGGGAAGAAAAGGAAGAAGAAAAGGAAGAAGAAAAGGAAGAAGAAAGAAGAAAAAGAAGGGAGAAAGAACAAAGAAAGAAGGAGAAAGAAGGAGAAAGAAGGATAATAATAATAATAATAATAATAATAATAATAGCAATAGCAACTGCATTTTATTCTAATTACTTCCAATTTTTAAAGAAAATGCTCAGCTTAAATCTCTTTCCACCATTTCCACCTGGCTAATTAACAAAGACAAGCAGTGTTATCAATAGTGATATCAGCCCCTCAGAACCCCAAATGAGATTTAATAAGATTTAACTGTTAACAATTTCACTTTGGCCAGAGCAGATTCCCAAGGGAATTCCTGGTGGCCCTTTAAACAAAGCAGGAATTCAGGGCACACGGTGAAGGAGGGACTTGCTGTGGCTCAAATTTGGAGAAAAAAAAGCATTAAAGTATTTTAAAAGTATTTAGGAAAAAGCTCCTCTTACTCCTAGAGCTCCTTTCAGAACATTTCCATGGGATTTGGCCAATCTGAGTCGATATTTCCCAATAAAAATGAGACCAAATTCCAATTTATTGCCACTGAGAGCTCCTGGATGTATCCTAGATGTGAAATCTAATTTTATTAGCATTATTTGAATATATTATTCAAAAGATGCTACATGTGAACACCTTCCCTGAACGCCTCAGCAGCCAAGAGCCAATCGGAGCTGGTATTTTCTATATCAAATTTTACAGAATAGAAGAAAAACCTTTAAATGTTTTAAAAGGATTGGAAAAAGAATATTTCTATTCCTGAAAAGGGATTCATTCACTTCACCTCAAATATTTATGTGGGTGCTTAAAACTAATGTAGCCAATAGGAACTCTGTAAAGCACTTTTGGGATTTATTTTTGATGTTCCATTAAATATTTTTCCATTCTTATTAGAAAGTAAAAGCTGTTTAAAAGCAGCCTGTTGCTTTTGGAGAGTTTGGATTGCATTAAAAATAGGTTTGGGTTGTGTTTCGATGCAACATTTGTATTATTAAATTTGAAAATTTATTGTATTTGTATTATTAGTTTTGAAAGTGTATAGTATTGTAGATATTTCTCATAATTTGTTATGTAATTATCTTCATATTGATTATATTGATAAAAATTTATTATTATATAATAATATAAAAATATAATACATATATTATATATAATGTATATTAGACATATTATATGTGTTATATAATATATTTTACTTATAAAATACATAGCATATAATATATATAGTATTTATTATATATGTGACATTATAAAATATATAACATAAAATAATATATAATATCTAATATAACATATAATATAATGTATATGATACATAATATGACAAAATACGATATATAATATATAATGTAGTATATATTATATATTATATATTATATATTATATATTATATATCAATTAAAATATATAATATATAATATAACATAATAGTATATTATATAATTATACTATATTATATAACTATACTATATTGTATAATATAACATTACATTATATAACATTATATTACACTACATTACATATTACATATTACATTATATTATATTGCATTATATTATATTACATTATATATAATGTATATTAGAAATAGTATATTATAGATATTATATGTGTTATGTAAAATATTTTATTTATAAAGTATAATATATAATATAACATATAATGTATATGTTGTAATATGATATAAAATATGATATATAATATGATATATAATAGGATATACAATATATAATGTAGGATATAATATATAATATATAATATATAATATATAATATATAAGATATAAGATATAAGATATAATATATTATATATTATATATTATATATTATATATTATATATTATATATTATATATTATATATTATATATTATATATTATATATTGTATATATCAAATACAATATAATATAACATCATAGTATATTATATAATTATACTATATTATACAATTATACTATATTGTATAATATAGCATTACATTATATTACATATTATATTACATTATATTACATATTATATTACACTACATTACATATTACTTATATTATATTATATAATATTATATTAGATATTATATTATATCATATTATATTAGATATTATATTATATTATATTATATTATATTATATTATATTATATTATATTACATTATATTATATCATATGACATTATATCATATGACATTATATCATATGACATTATATAGTATATAGTACCAAATAATACATAATAAAATATATACTATAAAATAATATATAATGCAAAATAATATATATTACATTTCTTATCTTCATATTTACAATATTCTATTTATTATTTACATGAAGTTCTTGCTCTCTGGCTAAGAGGCAGGCAGGAAAAGCCTCAGAATGAATTTTCCTTACCAGGTTGAGGACCCTGATGGGCAGGTTGTGCAGGCCCCTGATGGCAGCCAGCCTGTTGTGTGCCAGCCCCAGCTGGGTCAGGCTGTGACACTGCTCCAGCCCTCGGATCTCCTCAATCTCATTGTCTGTGCACGGCTCTCAGGAGAAAAACATCAGCGGAACACAAAACCTGAGCAGTAATGAGGCGATAAATCAACAAATTGGGGTTATGGGCTGGGGAGCTGGACAGGGAAGGATTTATCCTGAAGGGCTTTAAATCCTACTGCTCCTGCAGAAATTATTCAAGTTGTAATTTTATGGGGTTATTTTAGTTTAAATGATACCTGTTGTGTCCTGGCCATCTGTCCTGAGAGGAGAAAGTTCATTTTAAATTAACGTCACAGTTATAAACAGTAGCACAAGTAATTAGAATTCCTCTCAGGGAACCTCAGCACTACCAGAACTCCTCAAATTCCCTAAACAAAGAACTTTTGACAACAAATCCAGTTCCAATTCCTCCTTGAAATGCATGAAGTGAGAGGAACCTGACCCTGATCTGCCCAAAATCAGGTAAAACTCTGGGACTCTTTGGTGACTGGAGTTAATCAGAAGTTTGAATAAAGAAAAATTAAAGTTTAAGCCACAAGCATCAATGTGAGGCAGCAAATTGCTCAGCCCTGTATAATAATAAATTCAATTTTTGCCTTTTCATGACTCACTATAAAGCTTCGTCACTTCTTTTTGGCCAAGTTGCGTCTCTCTCTGGTTGGACAATTCCTCCCTTTGGAAAGCTCTCAGGTGTGCACAAAAAAAGGAGAAAATTACCTGAAAATGTGCATCAAAATTCACTAAAAATGGAGAGGAAAGGTGAGTCTGTCACTGGGAAAGGGATGGGAAACGTTTCTGCTGCTGCAGGAGATTTCAGAGGGGATTAAAATCTGATTAACAATCAGAATAAAAATCAATTTATCAGATTAACAATCTGATTAAAAATCTGATTGTTCTACCAGGTGAGGAGAATTTGACACAGATTGGGGCCACTGAATTCTGAATTTCCAGTCCTGCCCTCATTTTCCTCTTTTTTAGGGGTTTCTCTTGTGTATATGAAAACATTTTTATCCCCATTTCACCAAATGAAGAAATCCAAGGCACCACAAAACCAAACCAAAAACTACACAGCAGCTCCACAAGACAAATACTCAATTTTATTTTTTTTTTTAAATTTTCTCCCCTTTTAAATTTTTCTAGAGAGGTTTTTGCTGCATTATGGAAAATTAGGATTGCAAAAGAAAAGTGGTTTGGTGCCATTTTGTGATAGGATTTGTGTCACTTGCACGCTTTGTAGAGTGGGAAGAACACAAATAACTATTTTTTAAAATAAAAAATTATTTTAATAACATAATATGATATATTATATTTGTATATAATATATATTATATACAAATATAATATAATAATATACATATATAATATATATTATATAATATACATAATATATATGTATATGATAAAATATATATTATATATGCATATAACACATACTATATTTATTATATATATTTCTTTTATATATATAATTTAAATTTTATCTTTAAATTATATAACATATAATATATAATATATAATATATAATATATAATATATAATATATAATATATAATATATAATATATAATACATAATATATTATATATTATACATTATATATTATACATAATATATTATATATTATACATAATATATTATATATAATTATATTACATAAAGTATAATTATATTATATATATTCATATAGTGTATGTTATATTTTAACACCATCAATGCTGAAGTAAATTAAGCTCAGTCTCAGCACCAGAATTACAATTTTATCTCAATTCTAAGGACAAACTGACATGAAGGGGAAAATACAAAGAAAACAGGTATTTATCCGAAGAAATAGCAAAATAAATCAATTTTTCTCCCATTTAAGATTCCCCAAAGGATACAATCCAGCAGCAGCTTGGTAAGTGAGTGGTATTCTGATAAATCTTTCATTTTTGGGATTTGATTGTGTGAAAAATCTACTTCCTAAAGGAAAAAAAAAAAGAGAGGAATTTGGGGTTATTTCTTCAGCATTTTACTCTGGCTGGGGGTTTGTTCCACCCTCCCACCATATGCAGGGGTTCAGTGAGGAAAAAAATAAATGTAAATGTAAATGTAAATGTAAATGTAAATGCAAATGTAAATGTAAATGTAAATGTAAATGTAAATGTAAATCAGACACAAAGATTTGGGAAAGGAAAATGGAAAAGTAAAATGTGAATCGAGGTAAAAAAAGAAGAATAAAAAAGGAACAAAATTCGACTTGCTCAAATACATCTAACTTAGATTCAGAAAATGGTTTTGAATTTAAAACTTTAATTTTTTTTATTTAATTTTTTTTCAGACTTACCCTGAGGTTTTTAGGGGCTTTAAAGTTGAAATAAGTGGTCAGTTCATTATTGGAAGCATTCAGCTCTACTAAATAAGGCATGTGACTGACACAGGAAAGATCTAGAAAAGAAATAAAATGTCAAATGCTGAGCCTGAATGCAAAGATCATCCCAGCAAAATGTGATAATTACATCCTGCAGCAATTAAGAGTTAATTTAGAGCTGCATGTGCAGAAAGTGATGCCTGAAATGCAGAATATTAACACCTTCTCCTAGAGGGGAAAAAAAGGTTTATAAACCATAAAGAATAAATATCCAAGTCAGACATTTAGTTTTCATTATGCCTTGAAACAAGAATTTATTTTTATATTTTTAGATATCATTATGATAATATAATATATTATAATATTAATATAATACAATAAAACAATATATTATATTATATTATATTATATTATATTATATTATATTATATTATATTATATTATATTGTATTATTATTTTAATATTCTAATATAATGTTGTAATATAATATAATATAATATAATATAATATAATAATTACATAATAATTACATAATATCATATTATATACTACTATTATTTTTCAGCCTTCTGTCTGTATCCTTTCTGTATTCTATAGTATAGTATAGTATAGCATAGCATTGCATAATATAATATAATATAATATAATATAATATAATGCAATATAATGCAATATAATGCAACATAATGTAATATAATGCAATATAATATAATGCAATGTAATGTAATGTAATATAATGTATTATATTGCATTATATTATATTACATTAATATAATGAAATTACGTATTAATATATGTAATTATATATTATATAAATATCTTTTAAAATGATCTAATTATATATTATATAATTATATATAATTTAATTCTATAATTTTATATAATATAATGTATATAAATTTATATAATTTTATATAATATAATGTAATGTGATATAATATAATACAATATGATATAATGTAATGTAATGTAAATTAGCCTTCCAAGAACACGGAGTCAGATTCATCATTTCCTTCCTGCCACACCCCTTCACCTTGATATCTGCTGGGATTTTATTTTTGGGTGATAAACTGAGAGTTTGAGCTCCATGTTCCGCTGTTGATGGGCAGTGGAGATTTTGGGCAAATTTTCATTATTATCTTTTTAGCCTTCTGTAAGTATCATTTCTGTACTCTTTACTATAACATAACATAGTACACTATAATGTAATGTAATATAATGTAATGTAATGCATTGTAATGTAATATAATACTGCATTAATATATGTAATAATATATATTATATATTATATATTATATATTATATATTATATATTATATATTATATATTATATATTATATATTATATATAATGGATTATAGAATTATTTAATATCTATATTATATATAATGTAATTACATAATATAATATAATTATATAATGTTATGTAATACAATGTAATACGATGTGATACGATATAATATAATATAATATAATATAATATAATATATTACATTATATTATATTACATTAATACAATGTAATTATGTATTAATATATGTAATTATATATTATATATTATATAACATATCTTATAAAATTAACTAATTATATATTATATAATTATATATAATTTAATTATATAATATATATAATTAGATAATTTTATATAATACAATGTAATGTAATGTAATGTAATGTAATGTAATGCAATGCAATGCAATGCAATAATAAATTAGACTTCTAAGAACATGGAGTCAGATCCATAACTTCCTTCTTGAAATGGGGGACCCCAAAAATGCCAGACCCCTTCACCTTGATATCTGCTGGGGTAATAAACTGAGAATTTGAGTTCCATGTTCTCTCCATGTGCTGCTCTTAATGGGCCGTGGAGATTTTGGGATTTTGGAGGAGATCAAGCCCGGCTCTGTGCAACGTTTAACGCCATTAACATGTCAGCCGGGCTTTGTGACACTAAAACTCCGTGCTCCAGTGAATTCCTCATCTGAAACAGCTTCACAAGGCAGGAATTTGTGCTTCATTTACTCCATACCATTAATTTTATTGGAGGAAAGCTCCATTTTCTGCAGGTGAATGTATCCGGAGAGAATGCTGATGTCACTCAGCCCACGACCCTGGAAAAGGGAAAGGATTTTAATCACAATTTTAATAACCGGTTAATAACTCTGCTCACTCAAAGTCCCTCCAGCTGCAGCAGGACAAGGTGACATTACAAAAAGTGATGGTGGAGCGGCCAGAAATGGAGAAAATGCCAAAAAAAAAGACTTTAAAACAACACAACCACTTCAACTTTAAAACAACACAACCACTTCAACTTCCTGAATGCAGCATTCCTGGTGATTTACACATCCCTCTACTTTTTTTTCCTCCAGCTGACTGAAGGAGGAAGATACATTTTTCACACCCTAGGACTGGATAGGGAAAAAAATATAATAAAATAATAGTGATAATTATAATTAAAATATTACAATATAATATAAACAAAATAATAATGCACAATATATAATATATAAAATAATATAAATGTAATTAATATTATAATATAATATACATATAATTATATTATATAAATATAATGATAATTAAATAATAATAATTTTAAAATCTCAGTGCTGATGCTAATACATGAAAAAAAAACCCAACAAATCACCACTCTGGGAGTCAGCTGGAGCCACTGTGAATCTTAGCAAAAACCCTATTTTTATAATCATGTTATTGTCATTAACATGAAACAGGCAATGACAAAAATCTGCCTCTGAAAATCTTGTTTTTTAACAAGCCTTTTTTTCCCAACGATTTGCTGTTGAAAAAAAGGCTAATAATATATATAATATTATATATAATAATAATATATACATATCTATATTCTATATATAATTTGTTTTTATATTTATATATATATAATATTATACAAAATATGTATTTCTATTTTTAGATATAATTTATATTTATAGTTTTATATCTATGATATCTAATATTATATAAAATATATGTTTCTATTTTATACATAATTTATTTTTATATTTTATATCTATTTTATATCTAATATTACATAAAATATATATTTATCTTTTTATATATAATTGATTTTCATATGTTTATATCTATTATATGTATAATACTGTATGAAATCTATATTTATATTTTAATATATAATTGATTTTTATATTTTTATATCTATTATATATATAGTATGATATGAAAGCTATATATTTATTTCATACATAATTGAGGTTTTATATTTTTATACTATTGTATATATTTTATTATATTATATGTATTATATTGTATTGTATTATATTATATTATATTATATTATATTTACATTAATATTTTATATATAATTGATTTTTATATTCTAATATATTAAAAATATTTTAATATATTATTTTTATATTCAAAAAAAGGGAACATTTGTGCAGAAAAGCACCTTAAAATGATGTTTTTTTGCTGGTACTCACTGGCAGTGACAGGTGAAGATAAACGTACTCAGTGCCGGGGGCGGAGCGGCCGAAGGTGTGGAGCCCCTCAGCGGCCGTGTCTTCATCCAACACCTCCTGCAAGTGACCCTGAAAACACCAGGAAAAGGGAAAAAATGGATTTAGAGGAGATTTATGAGGGGAAATTCCCACTGGGAGAACCCCGAGGCTGCTGGGGTTCAGGTGGGAACAGGGTTGATAAAAGTCCTCTGTCGCTGGGATGTTTTATCAAAAATTCCTTTTGGCAGGATCTTTTCTCCTGGGAAGCGGGGAAGCTTCAGCGTCTCCATGTTTTGTTACTTTGGAATGTGATTTGGAGAATTGTTTATCCAGCATGTGAATTGTTTTTAATTAATGACCAATCACACTCCAGCTGTGCCAGACTCTGCTCAGTCACAAGATTTTATTATTCATTCTTTGCCAGTGTTCTGATGAAATCCCTTCTCTTTCTTCAGTGTAGTTTTAGTATATAATTTTCTTTTAACATAATTGTATCAAAAAATAATAAATCAGCCTTCTGAGAACATGGAGCCAAGACTCTCATCTCTTCCCTTGTCTGTGTCATTGTCATATTTTCTGGAAAAATCCTCTTTGCCCAGGAATCTTCTCCTGAGAAGCCTCAGAGAAAAAGGAAAACAATATTCTCTCATTTGCTTCTGCTGTGTTTTGCTGCTTTGGAATGCGGTTGGAGATTGTTTATCCAACAGGTGATTGTTCCATTGGTTTCATGGGAATTGTTTTAATTAATGGCCAATTATGGTCAGGCTGTGTGGGTCTCTGAGGAGCCAGTCATGAGTATTTCATTATTATCTTATTAAGCCTTCTGTCTGTATCCTTTCTGTATTCTTTAGTATAGTTTTAGTGTATAATTCTCTTTTAATATAATATATATCAGAAAATAGTAAATCAGCCTTCTGAAACATGGAGTCAGATTCTCATCTCTTCCCTCATCTGTGTCACATTCATATTTTCTGGAAAATCCCTTTGCCCAGGATGCTTCTCCTGGGAAGCTGAGAGGCCTCAGAGAAAAAGGAAAACAATATTCTCTCATTTGCTTCTCCTGTGTTTTGCTGCTTTGGAATGTGGTTGGAGATTGTTGGACACTTTGGAGAAAGAGAACTGTGAAAGATGGGACCCATCAGGGGTAATTTTAGATGATCGGCTTTAAAGCATCTACAACATAATGTAACAAAAGCTGATAGGCCAAGAAACACTTATAACGTCTTGTGATTAGGAAATAATTTGCTTCTGATTGTGATGGTGTGAATTATAACATCTGTATTGTCTCATCCTTCACGTGAGACTGAAAATAGAATAAAAGTTTTTGAAACATCTCTTAGCTGCCCCATCTCTAGCTCAGAAAACAGCTTAATCCAACAGAGACCAAGATAAAGAACAGAATAATTTCATTATAGCACCTACATGTTATAGCGAGGGAGAGCACAGAATAATTTCCACAGGGCAAAATATGAGGTGATATTTTGTGGTGTTGGGATTTAAATCTGGGCAGGGCAGGGAGAGAAAATTCACACGTGTCCATGGGATTTATTGAAGCTCAGGCTGGGAATTTAAGCAGGAAATTGGGTTAATTTGGCCATATATTTGCCAGGCAGTTTATCCTTAATCTTATATGGCCAGGAGCACTTGGCAGTGCTGGGTTAATGGCTGGAATTGACAATTTTCAAAGTTTTTTTCCCAATCTAATTGATTTTGAGAGAGAGAGAGACACAAGCCATGAGGACCCCGGACACCACGGCGAAGGGAGGGACCCTAAAAAAAGCAGAAATCGGAGGTGCCGCCCTTCTTCCCCCGAAATCCGCACCGAGGAGGGAAAGAACAGCTCCCTCCCATGCCCACACCCCTCCCCACACAGCCCTGGGCCGAACCTTTGAGCGCTCCGACTCTTCCTCCCCGTCCTCCTCCTCCTGCTCATCCTCGCCGTGAGGGGCGCCGGGCCGGGGCTTCTCCTGGAGTAACTCCTCAGCGAGCGTCTGCGGCGGCTCCTCAGGAGGGGGAAGCGGCTCCCCGGGGCTGCTTTCTGTGCCGTTCTCCTCGCCGCCCGCCATGAGCTGTGATAAGGAGAGAGGAGACGGAGGAAACTCCGCTATAGGCGCTGTCCCTGCTCAGCCCAGGCCGCCGCCATTTGTTTACGCGTTGCTATGGAAACGGGAAGCACCGGTGATTGGCTCCAACCGCCCCGCCAGCCAATAGGAGCGCAGAGCGTGCAGCGGGGCAGCATGGGAGTTGTAGTTCGGCTCCCTGAGGGAGCCCTTAGCCTCGCTCCCGCGTTATTGTGAAAAATGCCTATTTTATGATTGGCTTTTTGCAAATATTCAAATGAATATTATATATGTTGTGTTAGAAAGTGATGCTGTGTTAATCTTCTTAAGTAGTGTGTTGAAGATAGTTTTAGGTTATAACATAGGGTTAAAATAGAAACTATGCTAGGTAGGATGCTTTTTTTTTTCTAAAGAAAGGACTCGCAGCGAGATAGCGGCTACAGGACACCTGAATCTTTCAGAGAAAGAGAATTTATTGCCCCATTATCAGGAGAAATGAACTTCTTCCTGCCTCATTTGGGTAGGATGACACCATCAGGATTCAGAGGAACAAGCTGACACTGCCCAGACACAATTTTGTGTTTGAATGGAATTTGTGCATCATGTATGAGGTGTATGAATATTCAACAGGTTATTGTTTTTAAGGCTTAATCCTCTGTTAACGTGGGGCCCTTTTCAGGCTAATGTTGCCCAGAAAAGGTACCCAGACTGTCCCTAATTCTTCATTTCTATTGTCTCATATTGTCCTAATTCAAACTGTCCAAATTATTATTACTCTAAGTATATTGCTACTTTTATAACCATGTTATTACTATTAAACTTTTAAAATTTTAAAGAACAAGTGATTGGCGTTTTTCACAGTTATAAATATGTCAATTTAAGGAGATAAAGAGGCGCACAAAGACTCTCTGGTGAGCACTGAGCCTTTACTGCCACCTCAGTGTGTGCAGGGTGACCAAATTAGTTTTGATCAACCATAAGGTGACCCAGAGCCTTCTTAAGCCAAATTTACGTCTTAACATTGACAGCCCTGAGGATGAAATGGTTTCCAGGTGTGCCGTGTCTCACCTGTACGACCACAGTCCCCAGAACCCCACCTGTAACCTGCGATTGTGCCACCTGTGAAAAATGCCAATCACATGTTTTTGAAATGTTAAAATTTTAATAGTAATAAAATGGTTATAAAAATAGTAATACAATTAGAGTAATAATAATTTGGACAGTTTGAATTAGGACAATATGAGACAATAGAAACAAAGAGTTACAGACGGTCCGGGTACCTTTTCTGGGCAAAATAAGCCCCAAAAAGGCCCCACGTTAACAGAGGATTAACCCTTAAAAACAACAGCCTGTTGCATATTCATACACCTCATACATGATGCATAAATTCCATTCAAACACAGGATTGTGTCTGATCATCATCAACTCCTAACTTGAAGAACTCCTAACATCACCCAAATGAGGCAGGAAGACGTTCATTTCTCCTGATAATGGGGCAATAAATTCTCTTTCTCTGAAAGATTCAGGTGTCCTGTGGCTGCTATCTCAGTGTGAGTCCTTTCTTTAGGAAAAAAAGTATCTTACATAGCATAGTTTCTATTTTAACATTTTGCTATAACCTAAAACTATATTTACCACACTACTTTAGAAAATTAATACAGCGTCACTTTCTAACACAACACATATAATCTTCATTTTAATATTTGTGAAAAGCCAATCATAAAATAGGCATTTTTCCCATATCCCATTGGGAAGGGCCAAAAATAGCATAAAAGAGGGATTTCAGGGCAAAAACATGGAAGGGGAAAACTTCTTCTTGTTAGGGATCAGTAAATGGCTGGGTCTCTTCTCCTGCCTGAGGGATGACTTGAAGTGAGTTTTGTGCCTCCAATTGCACTGGAGCAGACCTGGGAATATTAATTTTATAGCTATATATCTATATCTATATATATAAATGTATATACACACAGAGAGAAATATAAATTAGATTTCTGTTATTACTCTTTCTTTCACAACACACCATTAACGTTCCATAGTTGGTGAAATACTGTTTTTCCTTAAGAGAAAGGTACAATTTCAGAACTGACGGGTGGAAAAAAATAAAATCTATATAATTTTGCCAAATTTTGGGAAATAATGAGAGATGAGACTGTCACAGCAGGGGAAAGCAAAATTACAGTTTTTGAGATATCTTTGTGTATTGTCCTGTTTTTATATCATGTGTATCTTACAGACAGCAATCTGCTCCTAATACAGATTTGAAATTAAGATGCTAAAGATATTTGAGTTTTTGGGTCTAACATCCACCTTTATTTTTTTCCACATTGCAGAATGGGGAAAACTGAGAATGAAAAGGCAGAAAATAAAGGGAAAAGGAGGAGGAGATGTCTCCAAATACAAATCCCTGTAAAAATAAACATGGGGAAAGAACTTATGCATGTGGTGAAACATTTTAATATTGGGGATGGGGTTATTGCAGTGAATTTCCATTGTTGGTAAAGTGACATCTCATCTTTGAATGAGGTGATTATTGCAAAGAAAAAAATGAAGAGGGAGATATAAAAACTCCTTATGGACATTGCTCGCTGACTTTTATCTCTGTGCTTCAGGGAAACATTATGATAAGTGCAATAAAGCCACCCCAAATTACCTCCTTTTATTATCTCCCTGGTCATAAATGTTCAAACGCTTAATGGAATTTATTCCTTCTCCACTGAGCAGCCCCTGGCAGTGGAGAGCTCAGAAAGGACAGAAAACCCTGCAAGGGAAGGGGGAGATCTGTCTGGGACTGGGCTTGGGAGTGATGCCGTGAGTTTTAGCTTTCATATTTTCCACATTCTGCATTAGTGTGTGACTCTGACTTTATATAAAGTGTCAGCAAGTTCTCCTCACAGCTCAGTCAGACAGAACATTCATTTTCCAGCCCCAGAACCAAGGACAGCTCGGTTTTTGGGCAACTTCAGGCCCAAAAAGTGCAGCGAATTGAGGAGAGCAATCTGGGAGGATGGGACTGCAGAACCTGGAGCTGGGATTGGACAATTAAAAGGATTTTTCCAGGAAATATGACAGCGACAATTTGTCCTTGGTGCCCAGCTGGAGCAAGAATTGCTTTGTCTCCCTGCTCTGTGCACAGAGCTCACCATCCCATAATATGAAGCTCAGACCCACACACTAAAGCAGCACAAAATGGGAAAAATAGAAAAGCTAAACCTGAGGCATCAATAGGACACAGGTGGGTGAGATGTTCCCCCAAATATTCCCTCTCATTTTGAATTTCAAACCCTGCTTGGCTCCGGTGTGAAATATTCCCTAAATTCTCCTGGCTCTGGAACAGCAAACACCAAATGCCCATTAAAACAACCCCAAACCCCAAAACCCAGAGCTGCAGCTGTAAATCTGCAGTTATTGAGCTCATAAAACCTCCCCACATTGACAGAGGAGTGTCGATGGCCAACACTGGCCCTGCTCCCTCCCCTGGCTGTGGCTGGGGCAGCCCCAGAGGGGCTCTGGTGTAACTTTCATGTTTCTCTTTTCCTGATTTATGTTCGGCCGGAGATTGCTCAGGGAAGCCACTTGCTCGGTTTCTCGGCTGTTTAGGCTGTTTAGGTGTTCTGGAAAGGCCCAGGGATGGCCTTGAAGAGCCCGGCGCTTCAAAGGACGAGGAGAGACTTCTGATCTTGTCTCGGTCTTGGTGTTTATTAATTGTTTATCTAAAAGATTTTCTTTCAGCCCGACAGAGGTCTGCACAGCAAGTCAGCCATGGGCACACTCCTCAAGCCCCTGGGCGGTCACTTATCTTTATACCCGAAGTTACGTATACAATATTTATCATTTTTCCCCAATACCTTCTACCCTTATTAACCGGTGCACTTCTAGTAATAACCAATCCCAAAGTGCCACCATCACCACAGAAGATGGAGGCCAAGAAGAAGAAGAAGAAGGACAGGACACGCCCCAATTCCTCCATCTTACTTCTTTACACCCCCCTGTACCGAAATCCTAAACCCTGTGTTTTACGCTTTATCTAACTTATCCCTTCACCATTCACCCAGTGAATTCCTCCCAGTCCTCATACAGGCGTCGTCTCCTGTGTCGGATCAAAGTCCAGCCACCAGACACTTCTGGCAACATTCCAGGACTCCCGAGCCCCCCAAGGGTGGTCTCGGCCTCTCTGCACCTCCATCCTGAGGTGCTGAGATCCCACACTCTGGCTGTGCCAAACCCATTTCATACCGCAGCTCAGCAGAGGAAATCACAAACACCAAAATCCAAGGCCTGAACAATTCAATTTTCTCCCCTGAAAATTGCCGCTGTGGCTCAGCTTAGCAGAGTAAATAATGAACACCGATGTGTGACGGCGGTCACAGGTGTCTCATGTGGAAGGAAGAGATGAGGATCTGACGCCATATTTCAGAGGGCTTGATTAATTATTTTATGATATATATTCCATTAAAACTATACTAAAAAGAATGGAAGGAAAGGTTCTCAGAAGGCTGGCTAAGCTAAAAATAGAAAAGCAAGAATGATGACAAAGGCAGCTGCCTCAGACTGTCTGAGCCAGCTGACTGTGATTGGCCATTAATTACAAACAACCACATGAGACCAATCACAGATGCATTCCACAACAGCAGATAACCATTGTTTACATTTTGTTCCTTCTCAGCTTCTCAGGAGGAAAAAATCTTAAAGAATGGATTTTCATAAAAAGCTGTCTGCGATACCGATGCAATGAACTTCTCAGGAAATGGCTCCTGATGAGTTTTGCACAGGTCATCCAAAAGAAAATTTAATGATTAGATGCTGGCTGCAGCCACCTCAGGTGTTTTTTTGTTCCTGGCTTGGTGGTTAGATCCAATCAGCAAAGGAAGGAATGGAAAATAAAGTAGAATACCTCATTGCTGAGCACGCTCCCTGCTCAGTGCAAAAGCCAGAGCTTGAACTGCAGGGCATGGGCAGCTCCAGCTTGGATTAGGATGGAATCGCAATTTCCCAGCCAGGAATGAGAGAACAGGGCTGGTCCACCAAGGATTGTGTCCTGGAGAGCAATGTTGGCTTCCCTGGATCTCAGCTTCCTTTGGAGTTTATCATGTTTGGAGCACAGAGTGCTCAGGGCACCACATTCCCTGTTCTGCACTCAGCCTTGGACATCCAGGCCCGGGTTGCTCCTGGGGTATCACTGATGTGGGTGTTTGAAGTGTGGTGGGATGAGTCCTTGGGGAATGAATTCCTGGAATTGCAGCACAGGCAGCTTGGTGGCCAAGGTCTGCGGTGGTGAGCGGGGTTTGTGTGTCTCAGGGACCCCAAAGCCTCAGGATGGGAGTGCAAGTGGCCATTTGTGGGATTTGCTGTGTCTCAGCTCTGTAAAACGACTCCTTTCCACTTCCAAGAGAGCTTCCTGCTTGTCTGTGAGCAGTAAAAGTGACATTTCTGCATTGTTGATTTCCTCTTGGCACCTCCTCCTGCCCCCTCTGAGAGGGCCCTCCCCTCCCTGCCATCCACCACAGCCAGAGGGAGATCTGCAATTGTGATTCATGCTAATAAAATAAAACTGCTGCAGTCAAAGACAAAGGAGCCTCAGGGGAAAGGCTCCACAGCAAATCTCCCCAGCCAGAGCTGTCTGTGAAGGGCAGGTGATGAGTTTGGGGGGGATCCATGCATTGGTATCTCTGGGGGGTTCATCCATCCATCCATGGATTCCATCCATCCATCCATCCATCCATCCATCCATCCATCCATCCATCCATCCATCCATCATCCATCCATCATCCATCCATCATCCATCCATCCATCCATCATCCATCCATCCATCATCCATCCATCATCCATCCATCATCCATCCATCCATCCATCATCCATCCATCCATCCATCCACCCATCCATCATCCATCCATCCATCCATCCATCATCCATCCATCATCCATCCATCCATCCATCCATCCATCCATCCATCCATCCATCCATCATCCATCATCCATCCATCATCCATCCATCATCCATCATCCATCATCCATCCATCCATCCATCCATCCATCCATCATCCATCCATCCATCCATCCATCCATCCATCCATCATCCATCCATCCATCCATCCATCCATCCATCATCCATCCATCCATCATCCATCCATCATCCATCCATCCATCCATCCATCCATCCATCCATCCATCCATCATCCATCCATCATCCATCCATCCATCCATCCATCCATCATCCATCCATCCATCCATCATCCATCCATCCATCCATCCATCCATCATCCATCCATCCATCCATCCATCACCCATCCATCCATCCATCATCCATCCATCCATCATCCATCCATCCATCCATCATCCATCCATCCATCCATCCATCCATCCATCATCCATCCATCATCCATCCATCCATCATCCATCCATCCATCATCCATCCATCATCCATCCATCCATCATCCATCCATCATCCATCCATCATCCATCCATCATCCATCCATCCATCATCCATCCATCCATCATCCATCCATCCATCCATCCATCCATCCATCATCCATCCATCCATCATCCATCCATCCATCCATCCATCCATCCATCCATCATCCATCCATCATCCATCCATCATCCATCCATCCATCATCCATCCATCCATCCATCATCCATCCATCATCCATCCATCCATCCATCATCCATCCATCCATCATCCATCCATCCATCCATCCATCATCCATCCATCATCCATCCATCATCCATCCATCATCCATCATCCATCCATCCATCCATCCATCATCCATCCATCATCCATCCATCCATCATCCATCCATCATCCATCCATCCATCATCCATCATCCATCCATCATCCATCCATCCATCCATCCATCCATCCATCCATCCATCATCCATCCATCCATCCATCATCCATCCATCATCCATCCATCATCCATCCATCCATCCATCCATCCATCCATCCATCATCCATCCATCCATCCATCCATCCATCCATCCATCCATCCATCATCCATCCATCCATCATCCATCCATCCATCCATCCATCCATCATCCATCCATCATCCATCCATCATCCATCCATCATCCATCCATCCATCATCCATCCATCCATCATCCATCCATCATCCATCCATCCATCCATCCATCCATCCATCCATCCATCATCCATCCATCCATCCATCCATCCATCCATCCATCCATCATCCATCCATCCATCATCCATCCATCCATCCATCCATCCATCCATCCATCCATCATCCATCCATCCATCATCCATCCATCCATCATCCATCCATCCATCATCCATCCATCCATCCATCATCCATCCATCATCCATCCATCATCCATCCATCCATCATCCATCCATCCATCCATCATCCATCCATCATCCATCCATCCATCCATCCATCCATCCATCCATCCATCCATCATCCATCCATCCATCCATCCATCCATCATCCATCCATCCATCCATCCATCCATCCATCCATCCATCCATCCATCCATCTGTCTCCTATCCTTGCCCGTGTGTGTACATCCAAAAAATGAATTTATATCAGGTTTGTATCATCCTTAATCAAGACAATAAAAAAGGAAGAAACCCTCAGGAGAGGACGTGTTGGAGGCTGACCGTCAAACTATGAAAGGAACCAGAGGAATTTGCTTTTCCTTCCACCTTTCCCATTGTGTCTGGCACAGGCTTCAGGATCGTGGCATAATTAAAACCCAGTAAAGATTATGGGGCTGTAAAAAGGAAATTGTGAAACCCTCATGAACGTTTACAGCCCCCGTGGAAACATTTCAGGTTTGTGGTCTGGAGAATATTTCCTTGTCTCTTTAAGCACCAGAGGAGCCCTTCCCTGCAATGACTCCTGGCAGAGCTGCCGGCATTTCATGGGGCTCCACAAAACAATCCACAGGCTTTGTCTGGGACCTGCTGTGTCCTGCAGGGTCATGCCAGGACAGCAGAAGGATTTGTGGGGAAGGACTGGAGCAAGGGAACAGAATCATGGAATGCTTTGGGTTGGAAGGGACATTAAAGATCACCCAGTGCCGCCCCAGCCATAGCAGGGACACCTCCCACCATCCCAGGCTGCTCCAGCCCCAGTGTCCAACCTTGGCCATTGCAGGGATCAGGGGCAGCCCCAGCTGCTCTGGGAATCCCTTCCCAAAATCCCACCCCAGGCTCCCTCTCCAGGGAATTCCCTCCATTCCCAGCTCTCCCAGCCTGGCATTGGATCCATCCCCACCCCGACTCCTCTCTAGGAAGGGATTTTGGGGTCTGGGGGCTTCACTGGCAATCTCAACACTCCAGGAAGGGTCTCCCTTCCCTTTGCCATCCCCAACTTCCATAAAAATCCCTGGGGATGGATTCTGAGTGTCCCAAATCCCAGAATGGTTTGGGTGGGAAGGGCCCTTCAAGCCCATCCCATTCCAATGCCACCATCCCAGGCTGCTCCAGCCTGGCCTTGGGCACTGCAGGGATCAGGGGCAGCCCCAGCTGCTGTGGCAATGCCAGCCCAGGCAGGAATTCCTCACTGCCAAGATGCCACCCATGGCTGCCCTCTGGCAGTGGGAGCCATTCCCTGTGTGCTGTCCCTGCAGGCCTTGTCCCCAGTCCCTCTGCAGCTCTGCTGGAGCCCCTGCAGGCCCTGCAATGTGCTGGGAGCTCTCCCTGGAGCCTTCCCTGCTCCAGGGGAACATTCCCAGCTCTCCCAGCCTGGCTCCAGCCCTGCAGCAGCTCCATGGATTCCTCTGGACCCTCTCCAGCAGCTCCAAATCTTGCTGATCCCAGCACTGGATGCAGAGCTGGAGATGTTCTGTGCTCTTGTAAGAGATCCCTGAGCGAGGACTGGGTCTCTCCTGCAGGGCAGATTTGGGGTAGGTCGTGCTCTGCCCAGCTTAGGTCAAAGACAAAGGAGGATCCCAGGATTTTTGCACAGTTTCCAACACCATTTTGGTTTTTTTCCCTGTGGGAAACCATCTCCCACTGCAAATGTGTTATAGATGCCCCGTGTGACCGATTTCCATAGGCTGGGATGGAGAAACAGGAACCACACAGCAGGAAAGGGAAAAATCAGTGCTGGGAGGGCAGGAAAGTTTCCCAAGGGCAGAAAAGTTTTCCCAAGGGGCTTTCAGGAGCCTTGAGCTTCTGTTCCATCCCTCAGAAGGGATAAATCCAGGGCAGCCAGAGCCTGATGGAGCTGGACAGGACCATGAGGACACCTGAGCTCCAATGGGGACTGTGGGGCTCGGCCCAAACCTGTGGGAATCCATAAATTCAGAAAGTTTTGGGAAAGCTGCAAAAGGCAGCTCAGAGACAGCAGAACTGTGATTGGAGCTAAGCCGCAGCCATGAGATTGGTCAGCAGGAAAATGATGTGAAAATAGAAAAGTAAGGACAAATAGAACAATGGTCTGTGTATTGATGCTTGTCTAGAATAACTCCCTAAGCTGCAGGAAAGTTTATCAGTGAGATATGAGGGAGTTCTAAGTTAATAACAGAGCTCTGTGCATTGTGTTTGAGTCTCACAAGCAGGGATTGGATTTGAAATAAGCCAGCATTGTTTAACCAAAGGTACCTGTGCTTACAGTGGTTGGATGGAGCTGCTGTCAATGTGCTTTTGCTGTGTGGGATTGGTCACAAAACTGTTAAAGTGAGCTGTGACATTGAGTTCTGTGTCTGCTGCCTGGGGTGTGAGCTGAGGGCATCTTCCCATTGCCATAGCCATGGAATGAGGCTGGTGCTGGAAAATCAAACAGCTCAAGGCACGTTCCCAGCAGTCCCATTCCATCTGTGATTCGTACAGGGACCCCAGCTCAGTGATACAAACCCAAAAAGATTTGGTGGCTCCTCTGTGGAGAGTCCAGGACTTCAAACACCAAATGTGCCCTCAGGGGCCTTCCCAAACCCCTCAGGAGCCTCAGGTGTCCCAGAGGAAGCCAAGAGGAAGAGTGTGGCTGCAGAGGGATGCTGAGGGATGTGTGGGGACACGGTGAGGGGGTTGTCTGAGGAGTTATTTACTCCCAACCACAACAGATTGTCTCTACCCACAGCCCAGCTCTGTAAACAAAAATTGTTCCCAAAATCTCTTCCCCACACCCACAGGATCTCCTGTTAGTGAGAGGGGGTTTGGAACAAACACCAACACTCAGAGTCCTTGCAAGGGGAACTTTTCCCCCATATCCAATCTGAACCTCTCCTGGTAAAACCTGATTAGTGAGAGAGGGTTTGGAACAAACACCAACACACTTTGCAAGGGGAAGTTTCCCCTCATTTCCAATCTAAACCTCTCCTGATAAAACTTGAGGTATCTCCTGTTAGTGAGAGGGGGTTTGGAACAAACACCAACATTCAGAGCCTTTGCAAGGGGAACTTTTCCCTCATTTCCAATCTCCTGGTAAAACTTGAGGCTGTTCCCCGTTGCTTAGGGGAGAAGAAACCAAATCCCACCTGGCTACAACCTCTTGTAAGGGAGTTGTAGGCAGTGAGGAGGTGCCCCCTGAGCCTCTTTTTCTCCAGGCTGAACAACTCTCTGTGATAAACAACCTGATTTCTGTGCTTCAAAATCACAACATCCATGGTGTGTTACCCTCCTGGTGGGAAGGAAACGTGCTTCATTCCAAACCACATTGCCAGGAAAAAATATTCCGTGAGGATCCTCTGATGGGGATTCCACGATGCTGCTGCAAGGAAGAATCCTGGAATTAAGGTTGGAAAAGACTTCTGAGATGATGGAGTCCAACGTTCTTGTGGTGTAGAGAGGGAGCTGGAGCAGGGGATGTCTGTGGGGTGCTTGGGGTCTGGATTCCCACATTCCACACGCTGCTCCTGCCTTTCTCCTTGGTGTGATCCCTTGGAATATTCACTTCCCTCGTGAAGGTTTGGAGAGGACTGAGAGTCTGAGCTCTTGAGGAGACACCAGTTAATTGTAAACATTAATGACCTCAATGGAAAAATCTTCTCTTTCCTCTCCACCTGCTGTAGGTGAGTCTCTGAGTGTCCCTGCTGCCCTGTTCACTCCTCATGGGCAATGTGAGGAGCAGCTCAAGGAAAAACAATTTAAATCATTTGTTTTAGACTCAAAAATACTCCCAAAGATGAGATTTTCCTGGTTTTATCCAATCTGTCCCGGCCCCCACCAGCACAGCTGCTGGGTGGGAGGGAAATGTGGACTGCAAAGCCTGAGATCAGCAAAGCAGAGCCTCAGATTATTAAGAAATTAATAATTAACCAATTGCACACCAGCACACAGCAGCCCAGTCTGAATTCAGAGCTCCTCACACATCATTTTCACACCTCGAAGGGTCCAAAATGGGATTTGCTTGTACCAAGCAAGGACAAGGGACAAGGAGATCTCATTTCCTTGTCCCAAGCAGCTGCTTTTCCTTTTTCCAAAGTCCTTGTAGGAAATATCCAACATTCCAGGACCTGCACGTGGCCGTGTCTGAGCAGGTGAACACAGATCTGTGAACCCAGAAACATCCCATCTCCATCCCTCATGGAATTCTCCCCATTCCTGCAAACCCCTCAGGGAAAGGGAGGAACTCCTGCAGTTAATGGCCAATGTTGGCATGAGAAAAATATGAATAAAAGGAGGGAAAAAAGGAGGGATTATAAATAAAAGGAGGGGAAAAAGGAAGGATTAAGAATAAAAGGAGGGGAAAAAAGGAGGGATTATGAATAAAAGGAGGGGAAAAAAGCTTGGAAGATTCCTCACAACAGGAACTGATGGGTTTTGTGTCTTACATGGATGATGAGAAGCCTCTGGAGCTGGTCCATGGTAGCTGAGGGCTGGACTGAGTGCCTCAGAAAATCATTTCCACACTGGTGGAGCCTTGGAGAACACCGAATTTGGGCCTGGAAAGGAATCTTTTAAACACCTCAGGAATGAGAGTTCTTAAAAACAGCCAGACAAACCACCAGGGATTTTAAAAATCCTTTAATTCTGCAATTTCAAGGTTGACACACAAAGCACCTACAGCTCAGAGAGAACCTTTCCCAGCACAGGAAACCCAGCTGGGTCCCCAGTTTTTGTGGCAAATACAAGTGCAGTGGATTCAGATTTTGGAGGAATAAGGAACCTTTTTCCAGGTGAATTTAAAGGGTCAGGGCAGGGCAGAGTTGGTGCCCTGGGTGTGCCCTGGGTGTGCCCTCCTGCCCTTGCTGATCATTGGTGCTGAGCTACACAACCCTGCCAATCCTTCCAGTGCATCAAATGACAGCCACAAAATACCCCTGGAGCTGGGGGGACTCAGAGATGACGTTCAGGACAAGAAAAAGAAGCTTTTTTGTTATTTTGTTATTTTATATTGGCAATTTTTTCCCGCATCCCCCCCCGCCTGGCGCTGCAGGAGCCGGCGCCAGATGGCTCCGGGATAATGAAAGAGAAGAAGTGGAAACAAATGGTCCCGTGTTACCTCCCACGTGCAGCACTGCCTGATCGCCACCTGAAGGAATAAACAACCCCAGCTTTGAGCAGGGGAAACAGCAGGAAACTTCACGTGGGAACAGCCTGGAGGGAGCACGGGCAGAGCTGAGCAGGCTCCGAAAAAGATCTCCAAACCATCGAGATCCCACGTGTGATCAACAAGCCTGGCATTGACTGGCAGGGATTATTTAGTGTGGTCTAAACTTCCAAGACCCAATTTTCCCTTTTCCCACCCCACAGCTCCCTTTACATCTCAAGGCAAAGCAGCAGCAACAGAGCAAAGCCGAATATCCCACCCCAAACCCCGCTGGGGCTCCTGCTGCTGTTCTTTTGGGAGAACATGAAAGAAGCGTTACATGGACACACACCAAAACCACCCAAATCTCAAATGGCATTTCCCTCCTCACCACGATGCCCAGAAGATTCCCATTTTATCTTTGATTAAAACAGAACAAAACCAACAAAAAACAAACTCGGAGGTGCCGCCCGCTGGCCTCGGGTGAGGGAGGTGGCAGAGGGGCTCACACAGTGGTGATCTTCTTGTCCTTGGTGGCCTGCTTGATGGCAGCCTGCTCGCAGATGATCTCCTTGAGGCGCTGCAGCCTCATGTTCTGCGTGGTCTGGTCGCCCACGCCCGTCTGGCTGCGGTGCAGCAGGTTCAGGGCGTAGATGTACTCCAGCTCCGTGTACTTCACGCCCTGGTCCACCACCAGGTTCAGCAGCTCGTCTGCCGTGTTGTAGAGCATCTCGTAGTACTGCCTGCAGAGAGAAAAACACCCTGCTCAGCCCTGCTGCTGGATGGCTGTGAGATTCCTGACAACAAGAACTGAAGGGTTCTGTGTCTCACATGGATGGTGTCGGAATTTTCCCTCATCTGCCCCACGATTGTCATTTGGGGACCACTGAAGAAAAACCTCCCCCTGTCTAAAATCTCTGGGTCTGAAGGAGAAAATTACACATGACAAGGGCCCTGAGAGCTGAACACAGTGCTAGGCTGTTGTTCACAGGTCTTGTTTGCTGTGTGCTACACTGAGCCCAATGAGAAGAAGAAGGAGGCACTGTTGGGGAAGGTGAAGTAGGAAAGCCTTATCAATATGATTGTCTGGCAAAAGATTTTGAGAATATGGAAACTATAGGCGAGATTGAAATGAAAGCAAGCTTTGAGATCCTTTAGTTACTGAACAACTGGAAAACAATGGTGTGGTCAGCTGAAGGTGATCCCCTTGTGATGGAACAACACCCTCTGCTTGCAGACAGGCCCAAGGGTCAGAGCAGACCCTACAGCTTGGCAGAAGGGCCCAAAGAGGAGTTTTTAGGGTTTAAAATGTAACACAGTGTGGTAATGTAGTGATTCTTATAGGCTGGATGTAAATGCTGTAGGATTTGTATCTTGTACTAGATTGGTTAGTGACAATTAGAATATTCAACACAGAAGAAGATTTATGGTATTGTGACGGGAACTTCGCCCTCTTGCCTTTTACTCTCTTACCCCTTTTACTCTCTTATGCTTTTGCTTTCTTACTCTCTTACTCCCTTACTCTCTCACCCTCTCATTGTCTCTCCCCCTCTCTTCTCTCGGGCCTGCTCCAGCTCCAGCAGGGCCCTGCACCCAGGCCCTGTGCAATAAACCCCAAATCCCAGCAGGGCCCTGCACCCAGGCCCTGTGCAATAAACCCCAAATCCCAGCAGGGCCCTGCACCCAGGCCCTGTGCAATAAACCCCAAATCCCAGCAGGGCCCTGCACCCAGGCCCTTTGCAATAAACCCCAAATCCCAGCAGGGCCCTGCACCCAGGCCCTGTGCAATAAACCCCAAATTCCTGACCTGGCTGCAGAGATCTCTCACCTCCGTCCATCCCGACCATGCTGCCCCCCAACGCTCCTACAGGGCACCGTGCCCTTTTTGCAACAACAGCCTTGGAAGCTGTCCCAGCTCTCGGCCTGGCTGGACTTCTCCTGAGTTCTGGGTGGAACCCCCCAGCAGACCCTCACCTGTTTTACAACCACCATGACAGACTGGGATGTAAGGAGCCTCTCCATCAAGGACTGAGACACGGAACCCCCATGTGGAAAGGCCCCTCTGCTCCTTCCAAGGATGGGACTGATACCCCCAACCCAGGGCAGGTGTGTGTGGGACCAAAGCTGACCGAAGCGAGATGTTTGCCTGCAGGTGTGACCACTGGACTATGAAAACAATGGCTCTTGTTTACTGCTGAGAACATGGACTGCCTGTTACATCTGTTCCTTACTGTATCTGTTTCCCCCCCCTCACAATTTCCAATAGAATTATCATAATAAAAACCTCTGAGTTAGTGAGTGATTTTGAGATGTCCCTGACATAACAGGTGGATCCTCGACTGGACTAGTGTGACGGTGTTTACAGGGGTCTCAGGCTGAGGGAAGAGATGAGAATGTTGACTCCATGTTTCAGAAGGCTGATTTATTATTTTATGATATATATTACATTAAAACTGTACTGAAAGAATAGAAGAAAGGATTTCCTTAGAAGGCTAGCTAAGAATAGAACAGCAAAGAATGATAACAAAGGTTTGTGGCTTGGCTCTCTGTCCGAGCCAGCTGACTGTGATTGGCCATTAATTAGAAACAACCACATGAGACCAATCCCAGATGCACCTGTTGCATTCCACAGCAGCAGATAATCATTGTTTACATTTTGCTCCTGAGGCCTCTCAGCTTCTCAGGATGAAAAATCCTAAGGAAAGGATTTTTCATAAAAGATGTTTGTGAGAGACTGGACCAAAGGACTTTGTTTCTACGTTGGTAGCTACATCCCCCTCTTTCTCTCTCTCTTCTTCTCTCCCTTAATCCCTCTATCACATTTTGCTGTGGTCATTCAATAAAGCTGCATTTGTTTTGATTATCACTGCAAATCCCCTGTGCTGTGTTGTTTTTTTGCACCCTGAGATCACCCCACGAACCATCCCAAAACGCGTTCGTAAGGACGGATCGTGACAATGTGCCAGACCTTTGCTTTTGCAGAATTCCACGAGCTGTTGCTTTTATTCAACACTTCCATGAGCAGAGAAAGCTGAACAAAGCACAGACATCTTCCTGCTGAACGTCATCCTAAAATCCCAGAGGGGTTTGAGTTGGA
This sequence comes from Ammospiza caudacuta, assembly GCF_027887145.1. Classification (NCBI taxonomy): domain Eukaryota; kingdom Metazoa; phylum Chordata; class Aves; order Passeriformes; family Passerellidae; genus Ammospiza; species Ammospiza caudacuta. The sequence continues at coordinate 76,615,647 of NC_080597.1, read as the reverse complement.
AGGGATCTCAAAGCTCCTCTTGTTCCACTCCCTGCCATGGTCAGGGGCACCTTCTGCCATCCCATGGGGCTCCAAGCCCTGTCCAGCCTGGTCTTGGGCACTTCCAGTGATCCAGGGGCAGCCCCAGCTGCTCTGGGCACCCAACATGGGCAGGTCTTAAAGTCAAAGTGATAAAAATTCCCTTTACTGAGACTCACACGATGGTTTGGGTTGAAAGAGACCTGAAAGCCCATCCAGTTCCACCCCTGCTTTGAGCTCCTCTCTTCTGCCCCCAGGTATCCCCTGGCTGAGCCCTGGGAGCTTTTCCTGCCCAGGCTGATGGTCTGGGAAGGGTAAATCAGCTTCCCTGTCCTTCCCTGTGCCCACATTAAAACCAAAAGAGATCTTGGGGAGCTAAATTTGCTCTTTGCTTAGCTTTGCTAATCCCACATAATTATTTATTAACCTATTTGTCAGATGACAGACCGAGCTTTTGATAACTTTTAACTGTTTTCCTTGGTTTTTAAACCTCGACTTTAAAACCACAAAGGAGTTGGCCTACTTTTAAAGTGAATCTGGAGCTTTCCATGGAGCAGATTCCCCTCACTGTCCTCCATTTATTTATTCCCTCCATCCTTTACAACTCGCTTCCCTCAGCCACCTCTTGACAATCAAAAGAGGGTTTCTAATGGCAGGGACAAACACACTTGTGAGAGGAAAATGAAGAGCCTAAATAAAAAATCACAGAACAAGAGGCTTGTCCCACTCCCTCTTTCATATTTCATTATTTGATAACATCAGAGGCTGAGTCCATCAGAGCTGCTCGGGCGAAGGCAAACAGGAGAGCGTCTGATCAATATTTATTAATACTTTCAAAGACAAGGGAGGCAAAGTTGAGCAGGCTCCGTAATGGAGTGAATAATTACTCATGCAAATCTGGCCTGGCCGCGGGCGCTGCCGTGGCACAGCGGCAGGTTTTTAATTGCACCCAATTAAAAATGCACACCTTGTGCTCCTTCCCTGCTGCCTCGCCTGCTCCCCTTTTCTTCTAGAGAGGAAATTTTTTAATTAAAAAATAATCTGATCCCGAGAAGAGTGACAGATGAGTCCTGTGTTTGTGAGGGGCAGGAATTCTTCAGTCACCTCAGATTTGGGACAGGTGAGGAGAGGATGGGGCTGTGCTGCTGGGCTTGTCCAGTGGTCAGTTTGTGCACTTTTAGCCCTTTTTTCCTTTAAGGTGCTCTGTCACATTGGAAAGACAATGGATTTTCTACTTTGGAGCAAAACTTCCCTGCCCCTGGATGCCTGGAATGTCCAAGGCCAGGCTGGATGGGGCTTGGAGCAGCCTGGGGTGATGGAAGATGTCCCATGGCAGGGATGATTTTGGAGGTCCCTTCCAACCCAACTCATTCTAAGATGTTTCTTTTCCTTTTAGGTGCTTTTTTTTTCCTTTAAGGTGCTCTGTCACATTAAAAAAGCCACAGATTTTTTGCTTTGAAGCAAAACTTCCCTGCCCCTGCATCCCTGGAATGTCAAAAGCCAGGTTGGATGGGTCTTGGAGCAGCCTGGATTATGGCATGGCAGGGATGATTTTGGAGGTCCCTTCCAACCCAACTCATTCTAAGATTTTTTTTTTTTCCTTTTAGGTGCTTTTGTCCCTTTAAAGTGCTCTGTCACATTGGAAAGACAATGGATTTTCTACTTTGGAGCAAAACTTCCGTGTCCCTGGATCCCTGGAATGTGCAAGGCCACGTTGGACAGGGCTTGGAGCAGCCTGGGATCATGGAAGGTGTCCCCACCATGGCAGGGATGATTTTGGAGGTCCCTTCCAACCCAAATCATTCTAAGATTCTTTTTTCATTTTTCCTTTTAGGTGCTTTTTTTCCTTTAAGGTGCTCTGTCACATTGGAAAGACCACAGATTTTCTACTTTGGAGCAAAACTTCCCTGCCCCTGGATCCCTGGAATGTCCTAGGCCAGGTTGGATGCAGCTTGGAGCACATGGAAGGTGTCCCTATCATGGCAGGGATGATTTTGGAGGTCCCTTCCAATCCAACTCATTCTAGGATTGTGGGAATGCAGCTGATGGGAACAAAGTGTCCCAGGGGCTCATTCCAACAGGGAAATCCTTTTATTTCCATGTTTACATATTTGTGTTATGCTGAAAAGCACTGATGGGTTTTGTTGGGCTGATCTGACAGGAGAGATTTTACACACAAAAAACCATGGAACAGGTCCTTAGGGACCTGTTCTTCTTAGGAAGGTTCTTCTTATTCCATAGGAACTCTTCTCCCAAGTTCCTGTGGAATAAGAGCTTCTCTTTACAAGGGAATTGATCTGCTCCAGGCTTTCAGCTCTTCAGGATGGTCAAAAACTTCTTCATGGGCATCCAGCCCCAGGGTTGATGGCACATTTTGGGGAATGAGGAGTGAAGAACTGCCTGAGGGATCCCAATCATTAACATCCTGGTCAAACAGTATAATTAACTAATTCTGATGGTTTGGATGACAAAGGTTTGTTAATTTTTTAAAAAAATTACATCCATTTTTAATGTGATGGGCTCACATCCCAACCAAGACACCCATGGCCTGTTCCTCTGACCACTGGCAATGGGATTTGGTCCAAAGCTGCCTTGAAGTTTTTTTGGGGCATTTTTTGGGACAAAACTGAACTCTCCCCGCTCCCTTTATCCATCTGGAATTGCCCCTGAAGATCCACCATGACAGGAGGAACAGCTCGGTGCTAAGAGCAGACAGGGGAAGTTACATATCCCTATAATGGGACGGAAATGGCTCCCAGCTGCAGGAAAAAAAATCCAAAAAAGCCATCCAAAAAACCATCCAAAAACCCATCCAAAACACCATCCAAAACACCATCCAAAAAAACATCCAAAAAACCATCCAAAACCAGGCAAACCAAAAGTGCAGAATCCACCTGACCCCCAAACCAGTTTGTTTTGTTGGGTTTTCAGCAGCACTTTTGAAAGAAACTACAGCAGATTGCCAACCACGAACCCATTCTGCACGGAGGCATTTTGAGCTTATATATCTATAGACACCCATATTAAAAAATGGCCTCTTGAACTCTGTTCTTGGAGAAAGAGAATAAAAATTAAGAAGCTTTCTCATTTCGGAGGGGAAAAAAAAAATCTCAGGAAAGGCAATGAGGATGAGCCCAGCTCCTCTGAGGGCTATTAATACCATTCTCCATTTAAATGCTAATGTTCACCTCTAACCCCCCCCCCCAAAAAAAAAAAAAGTTTTCAAAAGGTGGCCAGGTGAATTCCAAATGAAATCCTGATTTCCCTGAGAATAACTTGATCTCCTCTTCAGAGGAGGAGATGTTTCAGAATAAAGGATCCCACTTTAATTATCCCTTCCTGGCGTGGCTGGGGGCCTGCTCTGCATCAGGCAGGAACAGGAATTCCAGTCTGGGCACTGAATTAGCCAAAGGGAACAAGAAAAAGGAGAAATGTGAATTCTGTCCCTTATGTCCCTCTCTTTTGGGGGATTAGGGAGGAGCTTTGGCAGCACCCGGAATTGCTGCTCTAATGGGAAAGTCAGAAAGGTTAAGTAGGAACCACTTATGGAAAATGTGGATAAAAACTGAATGAGGGGACAGGGAGACAGGATAGAAGGAAGATTTCATGATGAGGGTGGGGAACAAAATTCCCAGAGGAGCTATGGCTGCCCCTGGATGCCTGGAAGTGTCCAAGGCCAGGTTGGAGCACCCTGGGACAGTGGAAGATGTCCCTGCCCATGGCAGGGGCTTGGGATGATCTTTAAGGTCCTTTCCAACCCAAATTCTGGGATTTTACAAAAAACCAGGTAGGACAAGCCAAAAACTGAAGATGATAACAAAGACCAAAGCTGTGGTTATAAAATCACTCAGTTTTGATATTTGAAGATCGTGGTGGAACCACGACGTTTAAATATAGAGGGGGATGAGTGAGTGCAAAAAAAAAAAAGGAAAAAACAGCAAAAATTGTTGACTTCAGTGAAGGTGACTGAAATTGTTGACTTCAGTCAAGTAATGCAGAAGAAATGGATTTTCAGGCCTGGCTGAAAGAAGAAAATCCCATGGGATTTTCCCTTTGGAGTTATTAGAGCTGGGAATGGGGGAGAGCTGAGGATGGTCACAGGCCCAGGATATGGGGCAGGAGGGATGAGTCCCAGGCAGGAGCTTGCAAAGGGAATTTTGAAAGCTCAGAACACCGAAGGCAAACGCAGGTGAAGCAGCAATTACTGTAATCTCTGCACCTGGTGAAGGCTGAGGGGATGTTTGCACACACACACATCAGTGAGCAGCATTTTAAATCAAAGATCTGCAAATGTGGGAGCTCCTGACGACGAGATGGAAAACAGGGATGGGAGGCGACAGCTTCCATTTTCATGGAATCACACATGGGATGGGTTGGAAGGGACCTTAAGGATCATCTAATCCCAACTGGGACAACATCCCTATCCCAGGTTGCTCCAACCTGGCCTTGGAGACTTCCAGGGATGGATCCAGCTCCTCTTTCCAACCACTGCTGGGTTGGAAGGGACCTTAAGGATCATCTGATCCCAAATGAGACAACATCCCCATCCCAGGTTGCTCCAAGCCCCATCCAGCCTGGCCTTAGACAATTCCAGGGATGGATCCAGTTCCTCTTTCCAACCACTGCTGGGTTGGAAGGGACCTTAAGGATCATCCAATCCCAAATGGGACAACATCCCCATCCCAGGTTGCTCCAAACTGGCTTTGGAGACTTTCAGGGATGGATCCAGTTCCTCTTTTCAACCCCTGTTGGGTTGGAAGTCACCTTAAGGATCATCCAATCCCAAATGGGACAACATCCCTATCCCAGATTGCTCCAACCTGGCCTTGGACAGGGATGGATCTTCCCGGGATGGATCCAGTTCCCCTTTCCAACCACTGCTCATCCCAAACTGCAGCTGCAACCCTAAAACAAGGGACACCACCCTCAGGACACCATTCCATGAGGGAATGTAAATCCTGATGGACTTTTCTGCAGATTTATCCCTTGATTTTCAATCAACACAGAGCAGTTCTGGGGACACCAACGGGAATGTTCCTTTCGTGCCTCCAGAGGAACCCAAAGTGGTTCTGAACATTAGAGGAGGTCACAACAGAGATTTTGCTGTTCTGGTCAAGTTCAGCTCCCCTCAGACACCACGACAAGACCTGGACATTCTCCTACATGGCTCCATGGTGGGGGGAGTTATAAATCCCCCACAAGGCAATGTAAATCCTGATTGTCTTTTCTGCAGATTTATTCCTTGATTTTCAATCAACCCGGAGCAGTTCTGGGGACACCAGTGGGAATGCTCCTTCTGTGCCTCCAAAGGAACCCAAAGTACTTTAGGGGAGGTCACATCAGGGATGGTTTTGCTGTTCTGGTCACCCTCAGCTCCCCTCAGACACCAAACCAAGGCCTGGACGCTTCTCCTGAGTGCCTGGGGTGAGGAAGAAGCCCCTACATGGCTCCATCGGGGGGAGCTGTAAATCCCCTGTGAGGGAATGTAAATCCTGATTGATTTTCTGCAGATTTATCCCTTGATTTTTAATCAACCCAGAGCAGTTCTGGGGACACCAATGGGAATGTTTCTTCTGTGCCTCCAGAGGAACCAAAGTGGTTCTGAACATTAGGGGAGGTCACATCAGGGATGGTTTTTATGTTCTGGTCACCCTCAGCTCCCCTCAGACACCACACCAAGGCCTGGACATTCTCCTACATGGCTCCATGGTGGGGGGAGTTGTAAATCCCCTGTGAGGGAATGTAAATCATGATAGACTTTCCTGCAGATTTATTCCTTGATTTTCCATCAACTTGGAGCAGTTCTGGGGACACCAGTGGGAATGTTCCTTCTGTGCCTCCATAAGAGCCCAAAGTGCTTTAGGGGAGGTCACATCAGGGATGGTTTTGCTGTTCTGGTCACCCTCAGCTCCTCTCTGACACCACACCAAGGCCTGGACATTCTCCTACACGGCTCTGTGGACTGAAAACCCCAAAATGAGGCCAAAAATGTTCCCATTCCTGTGATCTCCACCTCCTCTGTGCTCACCTCACCCACAGCCCCTGGCAAGCAGCTGCCCCATCACCACACATGGCACAATTTGGGGCAGGAGGCACAGGTGGCTCTGGGGCCGTGCTCACAAGAACATAAAAAAGCACAAGAACATGAAAACCCCCATTAAAAACCTAAAAATGTGCAAAATTCCAAGATGGGGAATGATCTGGGAAAGGAAACAAAGCAGGAGAGGAAGAAATAAAAGTGAATTTGGAGTACAGTGGTGCTCCACGCTCCTGTGGTAGCAAATCACAGCCCTTAATAAATAATCAAGTGATGGAAGGATAATAATGTGGTTTTTTTTAAAAAAGCTGGGAGAATAATTAAAATTAAGTCATTAATCCAAGGCAGGAAAAAGTATCAGAGGTGGGAAGCCCTCACCCCTTGCTCAGCACCCACACAGAGCTCTCATCACTACAGAGCCAGGCAAGAAAAACAGGTGTATTTATTCAAAAGGGCACAAGCACTGCCTTCTAATTAGAAACAGCCTCGTTAGAAAATCCAATTATTTTCCCTTTTAAAGTTTAAACCACAGAGACAGCGAATGAAGCCCTACATATCAGCCAGCTCACCTTGGGGCTGCTTTTTATACAGAAAAAGCCATTTTGGATAAAAACCCTCCCAGCCAACACCTCTGGGTGCCACGTGCAGCTCTGTCACTGGGTTTGTCACCATTGCAGAGCTTTTTGTCAAACGCAGATGAGAAATCAGTTCTTAAACGCAGAATTAATTAGCAAAGGGAAGGGGAAGGGACGTGCAGAACATCACCACTCTTCTGAAAGCTCTCTCCTGTTCTCCCTCCTCCTTTTTATCCTGATAGTTATCTGCCTTAGCTGTTATTTCCTCATTAATATTTCCTTCTTATTTCCTTTTCCCTGCCCTGCTGGGAACAGGAGCTCCAGGGGAGGCTCAGAAGGAATTTCCTCATGGAAAAAGTTGGTAAACAGAGAGATTATAAGGAATTTCCTCATGGAAGAAGCTGGTAAACTGAGAGATCAGAAGGAATTTCCTGTCACTGACACATTTTATGAAAAAATCCTTTCCTCAGGATTTTTCCTCCTGAGAAGCTGAGAGGCCTCAGGAACAAAATGTAAACAATGATTATCTGCTGCTGTGGAATGCAACAGGTGCATCTGGGATTGGTCTCATGTGGTTGTTTCTAATTAATGGCCAATCGCAGTCAGCTGGCTTGGACTCTCTGAGAGTTACAAGATTTTATTATCATTCTTCCTATTCCTTTCAAGCCTTCTGATGAAATCCTTTCTTCTATTCTTTTAGTGTAGTTTTAATATGAAATATATAATAAAATAATAAATCAGCCTTCTAAACATGGAGTCAGATCCTCATCCCTTCCCTCGTCCTGGGACCCCTGTGAACACCGCCACAATTTCCTCATGGAAAAAGTTGGTAAGCAGAGAGATCAGAAGGAATTTCCTCGTGGAAAAAGTTGGTAAAACAGAGAGATCAAAAGGAATTTCCTCATTATTTAGGACAAAACTGAACTCTCCCTGCTCCCTTAATCCATCTGGAATTCTTCTCCCAAACTGTTGGATGGGAAAAGTTGGTAAACATTGGAAAAGGTTGGATGGGTCTGGAGTGCCCATCCCTGGAGGTGTCCAAGCAGGTGCTACTCAGGGCTGGTGACAAGATGGATTCTGTGGCCTTGGAGGGCTTTTCCCACCTCAGCAAGCCCGGGATTCAGGGCATGGGGATCCCTGAGCGTCCCCACAGAGCACTGACACCCCATCCCTGAGCACCTCTGAGCCCCCTCCCAGCGTGCAGCGCGACACAGCAATTACACAGCTTTTCAAAGGGAGGATAAACCCATTAAAGCCCATTAAATAATTCTTCAAAAAAATAAACCAAAAAAAACCCACAATGTCTGAGCCACTCCTTGTAGCTCCAAACTGATCCTAATGAGAGATGGAAATTCTCCCTCTCCAAATGGAACTTTATAGGGTATTAAACAAGCACCCTCAGCACTTATCTAAATCTTTAATTAGTTCTATAATATACTGATGATATCAAGGCTAATTAAATTTATACAGATAAAGAGCAATGAAATTCTAGCCAAGTGAGCTGGAAAGTACATATTAAATAGTAAATTTAATGGCTCAGGAAGATAAATGCAATTTTGTATAAAAAAATTAAATTCAATTTACATGTCGTACTAAAATTGATTTTGAGTGTGCAAATGATTGGAAAGGAATCTTTTTAATAGATCAGTAAAAGTGTTAATCTGACCTGTTTAAATATCAGTTATTAATGCCAGCATTTGCAAATAAGCCACACACATTTGCATTTTACTGCATATAGTAAAAAAAAATAAATAAAATTATTGATACCATCTGCCAGTTTATAAGGAATATTAAGGGATTTTTTTTTCCCCTTGCCTCATGCATAAATTGAAGGGAAGGTGGAAACGAATGCAGCCTGAAAGAAGAGGGAGTCAGCACTTCCACAAAAGTGCAGCAGAGATTGCTCCAGTCAGCAAAAAATCCCACAATTTTCCCTTCCCTTTGGGAACAACAATCACTGTGGCAACCTTCCAATTTATTTAGGATCAGGTGAGGTGGAACTGGATGTGACTGGGGAGGCGGTGCCAGCTGAGCTTGGATAAACCAGGAATGGCTGGGAGCTGCTGATGGGTGAAGGACACGATGGGATCTGCCCGGGATGGGGACAGAACTGGGGCAGAAGCTCAAGCAGGGCCCTCAAGGCAATGTCTGTAGGTCATGGTTGGGTTCCACAAGTCAGTGTCAGCCTGTAAGAGGTCATGGCTGGGTTTCCATGTCAATGTCAGCCTGGGGTTGGTCATGGTTGGGTCCAACAAGTCAAAGTTAGCCAAGAAAAACGGGTAGGTGATGGTTGGGTCCACAAGTCAGTGTCAGCCTGGGGTAGGTCATGGTTGGGTCCAACAATCAAAGTCAGTCTGTGGTAGGCTGTGGCTGAGTTCCACAAGTCAGTGTCTGCCTGGGGTAGGCCATGGTTGGGTTTCCAAGTCAATGTCTGCCTGGGGTAGGTCATGGTTGAGTTCCACAAGTCAATGTCTGCCTGGGGTAGGTCATGGTTGGGTTCCACAAGTCAATGTCTGCCTGGGGTAGGTCATGGTTGGGTTCCACAAGTCAATGTCTGCCTGGGGTAGGCCATGGTTGGGTTTCCAAGTCAATGTCTGCCTGTGGTAGGTCGTGGTTGGGTCCAACAAGTCATTGTCTGCCTGGGGTAGGTTGAGTTTGGGTCCAACAAGTCAATGTCAGCCTGTAGTAGGCCATGGTTGGGCCCACAAGTCAATGTCTATAGGGATGTGCCCCTTGTTGACAGAGTGACAAAACTATCCTTTGTCTCCTTAAAAAGGAAATAAACCCAGAAGTTTCTCTCCTTGACTGAGTAAAAAGACACCTCATAGGACCGGGAGACTTCACCTCAAATTTAAGGATGGCCAATTGGACAGGAGCCAAAAAGTCCCACCTGGGCAATTTACTAGAAAAAGAGGAGAACAAAGAAACCAATGGCTTTTGTGAGGTGTTTTACCATGGACAGGAGGGCCTCTTGCACCTGGATCGGTTTTTCCCTGTAAAGTTTTTTGTCATTTTGCTTTTTATTAAAACTTTTTTGTTTCCAACACTGCCACAGAAGCCATCCTGCTGATTTTATGCCTTCTAAGGTAGCTGAGCCATCTTGGGTGTGAAATAGATCTTCAAGAGCTTATGAGACCTGGCTTGAGGAAACTCCTATTTGAAATATCTGCCTGGGGTAGATCATGGTTGGGTTCCACAAGTCAAAGTCAGCCTGAGGTGGGTCATGGTTGGGTTTCCAAGTCAAAGTCTGCCTGTGGCAGGCCATGGTTGGGTTCTACAAGTCAGTGTCTGCCTGGGGTAGGTCATGGTTGGGTTCTACAAGTCAGTGTCTACCTGGAGTGGGTCATGGTTGGGTTCCACAAGTCAATTTTGCCTGTAGTAGGTCATGGTTGGGTTCCACAAGTCAATGTCTGCCTGGTGTGGGTTGAGTTTGGGTTCCACAAATCAATGTGTGCCTGTAAGAGGTCATGGTTGGGTCCAATAAGTCAATATCTGCCTGTAGTAGGCCATGGTTGAGTTCCAAAAGTCAATGTCTGCCTGGGGTAGGCCATGGTTGGATTCCACAAGTCAATTTTGCCTGCAGTAGGTGATGGTTGGGTTCCACAAGCCATGTCTGCCTGTAAGGGGCCATGGTTGAGTTCCAAAAGTCAATGTCAGCCTGTGGTAAGTCATGGTTGGATTTCCAAGTCAAAGTCAGCCAAGAAAAACAGCTAGGTCATGGTTGGGTCCACAAGTCAATGTCTGCTTGGGATAGGTTGTGTTTGGGTCCAACAAGTCAACATCTTCTTGTGGTAGGCTGTGGTCAGGACCATTGAGTCAGTGTAGTAACTATGGCAGAGAGAAACCAGGATGGATTCAGTGCCAAAATTTGAGATGTCCAGAAGTGGTGGCCATCAGCATGGATCTGTGGATCTCCTGGATGAGGGATTCAGAGCTGCAACCCTCTGCTCCTTGCTTTCTCTGCTGGCCACTGGCCCGAGGAACATTTCATCTCAACATCTACCAATCTTGGAAACCTCCAGGTTTGAGGCCACAGGTTTTTATGGGCAGCTGCTGCTCATTTCCAGCATTTTTGGTTGAAACTGCTTCTCCCTCTTGATCATTCTGAGGGCAGAAGTCGGATTTAGAAGGATTGAAGCCCACCACCCCTAAAAGAGCAGCTCCCACACTGCTGTGTGCAGCACAGCTGTGGCATCTGCTGGCCATTCCTGGTGGGTTTAGTTCCAATTATCCCAACTTTTTCACCCAACAGAGCTTCACTACAGTATTTTTTTGCCAGACAGCACAAATCTGAGCATTTTAAATGAAAATATTATCAAGGCAATGTCAGTCCAGGCAAAACCCAGAACACATGGGGTTTCTATCTCCACTCTCCACTGCATGGAAAAAACGAGTTTTACTCATGGAATATCCTGGAGTTGTGTCACTTGAATGTCACTTTGCATGGACTGACTCCACTGCAGCTCCTTGGAAACAAAACTGGTCCCCACAGAGAGAGAGAAGAGAGTCCCTGCACTGCTTCTGGATGGTGGAGTAGTTCAGAGCCATCAAAAGCACAGCAAGTCTCTGAACTGCTTTTCATCTCCTCCCAGAGACACATCTTCAACTGCACAAACCCTCCAGGCTCCCCAAAGGACTCTGCTGCGAGAGCTGAACATGGAGTTTTCTGTAGTAATTTATTAATTTTTTTCAAGTTTTTTCGACCTCTCGCAATTCCCATTTGAGAACTTCCTCAGGCACTTTGGAGACATTGAACCCAGAACTTCTCTGTTCTCTCAAAGGTTGCTCTGAGGGTGAGAAGGACCAAGGACCCCACCGTGGTCCCTTCAACCTCATCCATTCTGTGAGGGGAGCTCCTTGTGTGTCCAACGGGGTGGATTCCACCCCACAAAATCATGGAATCACAGAACCATTCAGGCTGGAAAAGCCCTTTGAGATCATCCAGTCCAACCATTCCCAAGGCCACCACTGACCATGTCCCCAGATGTCACAACCACAAGGCTTTCAATCCCTCCAGGGACAGATATTCCAGCCCTGCCCTTCTTTGGGTGAAGAGATTTTTCCTAACAGTGATGATCTCGAGTAACCAATTCCAGATTCCACTCCTGAAAGCCCCTCCAGGGACTCAAAGCACATTTTCCTGATGGTTCCCAAAATCTGCACATTCTCCATGAAGGAAAACTGCATTTCCCCCAGCACCCCACTTTTAACAGATGGCAGAAAAATTTACCCATTTCCCACGTTGGGCTGGGCTTAGGAAAACAACCCAGGATCTGAGGCACTGAATCCTATTAAAAAAAGCCTATTAAATCCTATCAAAAAAAGCATATTTCATATCTTGATTCTTCCCAATCCAAACTTTTTCCCACCAAAGCATCAAACTTGCTCTTATTTGCACTTTTCCTTCTCCTCTTTGTTTTTCCACACATGACAAGGTGGAATTCTGTCTGATTTACAACTTCCTCAGGAGAAGATCCACTTGAGAGACCCATTTCAGCTTTAGGTGTTAATGCACCTCTGTGATGTGAGGTGGGAGCTGAAGTTTAGAGCTTCTCTGTATTATTTGAGCTCAAATCTGGAATACAAATGATGAAAGACAAGAGGAGCTTTGCAGCCTTCAGTAAAATTGGAGTAAGACATCATAAGCTGCACATAATTTCCTGGATATATTTAAATATATCGACATCAATTTACGTGTGTGTGTTCAATGCAGTGCTCTGGATGCAATTATTCAAAAGCTCCCTAAAAAATGAGAATTGAGGCATTTGGACATCCTCTGAATGTGTGGATTTCTCCTGGCTACGAGGCCCAGGTTCATCAGAGGACAGATTTAATTGCTACATCAGAGTTTGTGTGTTGATATCCGACATCTGACGCGCGAAAGTTCAGGGACGCCAATCAGGCACGGTGCAGATGCCACTCTGCAAAATGTTCTCAGACAGTCTCCATCTGTCAGATATGGTAATCCCTGCTCGCCATCAATAATTCACCTCCTTCCCTCCACGTTTACTGCATTTGAGTCAGAATTTTTAATGGTAGAGGCTCCACCTTGGATAGACGGCGTTGCCTGATCTGCATTCCCCGCTCGTTCCTGCCCCGCAGCCTCTCGCCTTTGGCACTTCAAGAATAATTTCTCAGTTTATTTGGGGTTTTTTTGGTTTTTCTTTTTGGTTTTTTTAATCACAGCTCTCCTTTTGGGCTGTCTCATCCTGCTGGAGGGTGGAGGTCAGAGGGTAATTATGGAAATCACACAAAATCCAGCTTGGGGGGATCACGCCTTTCCTGGGAAAGCTCCTGGGGAACACCACGGGGGAGGCTGAATCCTCCAAAGAAGACGTTACTGCACAGTTGAAAAGGGAGAAAAGGGGGGAAATGGAGGGAAAAAGCTGATGCGGAGCTGTTTGTCCATGGGTCAGAAAATGCAGAGGGGCATCTTGTCCCCAACTGACTCTACAGAGCCCATAAAATCTTGGTTACATCCCAAACTCTTTGCAGCCTTAAATCCTTAAAGAAAATGAATTAAAAAAAAAAAATATGGAAAGCAATTTTTTACACAGGCCACAGATAGTGACAGGACACAAGGAAAGTTTAAAACTAGAAGAGGTGAGATTTGGGTTGGATTTTAGAGGGAAAGGGTTTATTGTGAGGGGTTTATTGTTTATTGTGATTGCCCCAAAGAAGATGTTACTGCACAGGTGAAAAGTGAGAAAAGGGGGGAAATGAAAGGAAAAAGCTGATGTGGAGCTGTTCCTCCATGGGTCAGAAAATGCTGAGGGGCATCTTGTCCCCAACTGACTCTACTGAGCCCATGAAATCATAAAATCTTGGTTAGACCTTAAACTCTTTGCAGTCTTAAAGAGAATTAATGAAAAAAAAGATGGAAAGCAACTTTTTACACCGGCCACAGATAGTGACAGGACAAAAGGAAAGTTTTAAACTAGAAGAGGTGAGATTTGGATTAGATTTTAGGAGGAAGGGTTTTATTGTTTATTGTGATTGCCCTAAAGAATCTGTGTTACTGCACAGTTGAAAAGGGAGAAAATGGGGGAAAGGGAGGGAAAAAGCTGATGTGGAGCTGTTCCTCCATGGGTCAGAAAATGCTCAGGGGCATCTTGTCCCCAAGTGACTCCACAGGGCCCATGAAATCATAAAATCTTGGTTACATCCCAAAGTCTTTGCAGTCTTAAAGAGAATGAATTAAAAAAAATATGGAAAGCAAATTTTTACACAGGCTACAGATAGTGACAGGACAAGAGGAAAGTTTTAAACTAGAAGAGGTGAGATTTGGATTAGATTTTAGGAGGGTTTTATTGTTTATTGTGATTGCCCCAAAGAATCTGTGTTATTGCACAGTTGAAAAGGGAGAAAATGGGGGAAAGGGAGGGAAAAAGCTGATGTGGAGCTGTTCCTCCATGGGTCAGAAAATGCTGAGGGGCATCTTGTCCCTGACTGACTCCACTGAGCCCACAAAATCTTGGTTACCTCCCAAATTCTCTGCAGCCTTAAATCCTTAAAGAGAATTAATGAATAAAATAAAAAAAAAGATGGAAAGCAACTTTTTACACAGGCCACAGATAGTGACAGGACAAAAGGAAAGTTTTAAACTAAAAGAGGTGAGATTTGGATTAGATTTTAGGAGGAAGGGGGATTATTGGTCCCTCCCAACCCAAACCATTCCATGATTCTGTGATCCCAGAGCCAGGAGATGGCTGATTGTTGAGAACATTCCCTGGCATGAGGGCAAATTCCCCCCATAATCATCAATCAATCCTTCAGTGCCAAAGGAAGGTCCTTGGGTGTTCCCAGCAGGGGCAGCCCCAGCTCTCAGCATCTGAAAGGTGGAAAATCCATCCTGGGACTTTTTTTGGGAATAAACCCTGAGGATAAGACATCATAGCTGGGAATGTTACAGATCCATCCCCAGGCGTGGATCCTCACAGAAGGTGAAGGAAGAAACTCCTGGTTGCAGAATGCAGCTGTAGAAATTCTTATTTAGGATTATTTAGGATTATTTAGGTTACCAGCTGAATGTGTGGCTTTGCACCTGGACTCACCACCAGCCCTAATTTGGCTAAAGCCTCCAAGCCAGACCAAAAGTCAATGAATTAAAGATCCTGCTGATTAAAAAGTAATTAATTACAGAGGAATGTGTCTCAACCTGCCAAAATTTAAGTGTCCAGTGCAACCCCTTCACTGCCATGGTCACCACTAACCCTTATCCCCACATGACACATCCACGTGGTTTTGAACTCTTCCAGGGATGGTGACTGCACCACTGCCTGGGCAGCTGTGCCAGTGATTTGGAACCCTTTCTGGGGGAAAAAAATGTTCCTAAATCCAGTCCAGACCTCCCCTGAACAATTTAAAGAGCTGGAGCCTGGCTGTTCCTGGGCTACACCTCCTGCCATCCCTGCTCCAACCCAATGTGTGCCATAGCTTGACCCTGCTGGTCCTCTCAGTTCTGCTGCTCCTGTCCTTTCCTCAGTTTCCTTTTTCGCTCCCCTATCCCACCAGGAATTGGTCCCTTCCCTGTGGAGAGTTTAGTTCAGGCATGGCTTGAGGAAAAAGGCCATGAAGCCATGCAATTGAGAGAAAAGTAACAGGTAGCTGTGAAGCAGTTCCAAAGCAGTTCCCAGCCTGACTTCTATAAACAATTAGTCTCTCTCAGGCATCACTGTATAAACAATAAGGTTCTCAGGCTGTCTTCCCATAACAAGTGAAACACCCTCTCTGGGAAAAGATGGCACCCTGGGAACAGATATGGAAGTTTTGGGAACCGTTCATATCACAGTGGGAACACTGGTTTTATTTTGTGTAAACAATCAACGGTATTGTAAAACAAAAGGAGTGGTTAGAGTTTTCTCTGTTAGCCTATCATATACCTGGATTTTGGAATATGCATGAAGTTCATTATCACTATTATTTAAACTGGCTGATCGATCAATAAAGTCGAGTTCGATGCATTATAGGATGGTCGTTCTCCCCTCACTTCAACACTTCCCTTCCCTTCCCTTCCCTTCCCTTCCCTTCCCTTCCCTTCCCTTCCCTTCCCTTCCCTTCCCTTCCCTTCCCTTCCCTTCCCTCTCATTTCCAATTCCACTGGATCCCATTTCCAGTTCCACTGGATCCCATTTCCAATTCTTACTGGATCCCATTTCCAATTCTTACTGGATCCCATTTCCAGTTCCCTGACTCCCATTTCCAATTCCCCTGGATCCCATTTCCAGTTCCACTGGATCCCATTTCCAACTCCAACATTTATAGATTTCCAAAAGTGACAGGGGCTGGAGGGTGACAGTGCCACCTCTCCAATGACACTGGACAAACCAACAGCCCATCAAATTTCTCCTCCTCCATAAATGAATGCAAAACAATGAGTTATTTACAGAAAGTCTGTGAGAGAGTTTGCTACAAGAATGTCAACATCAGAAGGCTTAGGAAATCTTAAAAAATCAAAGCTACCATGCCAACCATGGACTATGTGAGTTCACTCCATATTTTTGCTGCCACCACCCACAACCCAAATTCAGTGCAAATAAAGCAAATACTGAGGAGTTCTCCACAATTTCCCAGAGCCACCACAGGGATGACAATGGCCATCAGGACTGACACATCAAGGATGTGCTGTCAAACCTTGGCCTGAAGAAAACAGTGCCCACCTCACATTGCACAGGCCTAGATAAATTAAATGATCCAATTCCTGGATAAATTAAATATCCAAATCAATGTAACACACCCCACCCCACTGCCAACCACAGGCCACATGGGTTTGCTCTGTATTTCTGCTGCCCCCAACCCAAATTCAGTGCAAATAAAGCAAATACTGACGAGTTCTCCCTGATTTCCCAGAGCCACTACAGAGAGGACAGTGGCCACCAGGACTGGCACCTCCAGGATGTGCTGTCAAACCTTAGCCTGAAAAACCAGTGCCTACCTCACATTGCACAGGTCTGGGTAAATTAAATTATCCAATTCCAGCTGGGATTCCAACTCAGACCTTCTATTAAAGCACTTCCACAAGTGACTGGCCAGTGGCAGAGCATCGTCACCGAGGCCAAAACCACTAAAGGTGGAAAATAAGAAGAAAAAAACTCCCAGCAAGAAAAATCCCTTGCCTTTAATTACCATTAGCAATGCAGCATGACAGAGGGAGATAAACACACAGGCACCTACACAAATAAGGAGCTTGGGAACACAAAGTAATTACTTTGATAGGTTTTTTTTTTCCCTCCCCCTCCCCAAAGACATTCAAAACTTATTAGTCTCCAGAAGAAAGCACATATCAGCAAAAGACTGTCACCTCGGGGATAAATGAGGGATTTGTTTGGAACTCATTTCCAGGAGAATATATCCTGGTGGTTTTAAGGCTGAGGAGGAATGTGTTCTGGCCAATACTGACTTTTAAAAAATGTTTATTCCTATTTTCCTGAGCCTGGAAATGGGAACACCAGGTTCTGCCTGGTGAGAAGTTCACTCCATTGATTGTTTCTCCACCACGCCACGAACCCAGTGAGGAAAAGTCAATGAAGCCTCTCAGTTTTTCAGTCCATTTCCAGTTTGGGAAAATTGAATTAATCTCTTTACTCAGACATCCCTGTCCAGGCCATGAAAATCATTGCAGAGAACACGAAAACCTCTCTCTTTAAAGGTTACAGAGCGAGGATTAACAGCGCCTGGGGCAAGGGCTGGAAAACCTGATCAAAATAAAACATTGAGTCAACACTGGCGAGGCTGAGCAGGACTGGTGCCTCCCAGAGCCTGCTGATATTTCCAGATGATTCCTGCTGATATTTCAGATGATTCCTCCTGGCCCTTGGAGCCATCCCCATGGAGAGTGGGTGCTCTGTGACCTCCCAAAGCCAGGGGAGAGCAGTGCTTGGAGAGTTTAGCCCCTGATCCAGCTACTCTGGGGGTGTAAAACCATAAAGGGTTGTCCTGGGGAGGAATATTTGAGACTGAGCACATCTAGGGAGAAAGAGCAGTCACATCTTCCAAAAATCTCCAAAATATTCCAAAATCTCCGCACCATCCTGTGCTGAGAAGTTTCAGCAAAGGATTTGGCCATGCCCGAGCTTCCAGGAGCTTCTGAAGGACTGGTAAAGCTGAAAGTTTGGGAAAGCTGGAAAAGCTGAAAAGGCCAAAGGATCTGGGGAAGGGTCTGGAGAACCAGGAGGGGCTGAGGGAGCTGGGAAGGGCCTGGAGAACCAGGAGGGGCTGAGGGAGCTGGGAAGGGTCTGGAGAACCAGGAGGGGCTGAGGGAGCTGGGCAGGGGCTGAGCCTGGAGCAAAGGAGGCTCAGGGGCCCTTGTGGCTCTGCACAAGTCCCTGCCAGGAGGGGACAGGGAACAGGGACAGGAGCAGAGGGAATGGCCTCAGTGCAGCCTCAGGGTGGATTTTGGGACAATTCCTTCCCAAAAAGGCTGCCCAGGGCAGAGGTGGAGTCCCTATCCCTCAGGGATTTAACATCCATGTGGATGTGGCACTTGGGGACAATGGGGCAGTGGTGGCCTAGGCAGGGCTGGACTCAATGATCTTGAAGGGCTTTTCCAACCTAAATTCCATGATTCCAAATGTACTGAAAAGCAGGGAGAGACCCCAAAAAATGCTCCAGAAAATGCTGGGAAGGCACAGATTGGGGCCCTCCTAAAAACTCCTGGCAGATTTCACTGGGAATGAAATCCATGGATGAGGGAGTTTTAATGATCCCATGGATTTTTAATGATCCCATAAAAAGGTGGAGCTTTGGGATGCACTGGGCAAGGGCCACACAGGGACCCTCTGATCCCCCAAATCCCCCATGGGCAGCAGGAGGAGGAGGGAGGTGGCGACGAGGCCACGGAGCTGAGGGGTGGTTTTTAATCCTCTGATTTTCGGTTAATGCGGTGAAACCACTAATTACAGCTAATTAAACCTGCACTGAGATCAAAGCTCAGCAGAAGCTGCAGGGGGGAACAAACAAGGCGGAAAAGAAAGGGGAAGAAAGTACGGATTTTGTTGTAAGCGAGCCCTTAATTGAAAACCAAAGCAGCTTTGTTAATTAAAAGCTGCAGGCCCAAACGAGGACAGGCTGCAGACACAGGAGCACAACCTTCCACAAGCTTTTCCTGCAGAGACTCTCCTGGCCCTCATCCCCTGCAGGGAAGGGATTTCCTGGGATCCAGACTGGGAAAATTTGGGGATTTTTACCTTTCACAACTCAGCTATGAAGAGGGGGAACAGAGTGCCCTGTGTACTCAGCTAATGTGGGCTTTGCTCAAACTGAATGATCCTAAACACCCCAAATTTAATCCTGGCCTGAGGGCAGCCCCAAGGAGAACATTTGAAATGCTTCCCTTAAATTTTTTAAGATGTTTTTCCCCTTAAATTTTTAAATGGGTTTTTTTGCCACTTAAATTAAGATTTTTTAAGCCTTCTGATGTTGACATTCTTGTAGCAAACTCTCTCACACACTTTCTGTAAATAACTCATTGTTTTGCATTCATTTATGGAGAAGAGAAATTTGATGGGCTGTTGGCTTGTTCAGTGTCATTGGAGAGGTGGCACTGTCACTCTCCAGCCCCTGTCACTTTTGGAAATCTATAAATGTTGGAGTTGGAAATGGGAGTCAGGGGAACTGGAAATGGGATCCAGTGGAACCGGAAATAGGGTCCAGTGGAATCGGCAATGGGATCCAGTGGAACTGGAAATGAGATTCAGGGGAACTGGAAATGGGATCCAGTGGAATTGGCAATGGGATCCAGTGGAACTGGAAATGAGATTCAGGGAAACTGGAAATGGGATCCAGTGGAATCGGCAATGGGATCCAGTGGAACTGGAAATGAGATTCAGGGGAACTGGAAATGGGATCCAGTGGAATCGGCAATGGGATCCAGTGGAACTGGAAATGAGATTCAGGGGAACTGGAAATGGGATCCAGTGGAATTGGCAATGGGATCCAGTGGAACTGGAAATGAGATTCAGGGGAACTGGATATGGGATCCAGTGGAATTGGCAATGGGATCCAGTGGAACTGGAAATGAGATTCAGGGGAACTGGAAATGGGATCCAGTGGAATAGGAGATGGGAGTCAGGGGAACTGACTGCCACAGGTGGCAGGGGAGCATCTCAGGAGCTCTGCAGAGAATCCTGACTGAGCAAAGCATCCAGGTCAGGATTTGCTGGACCTGATGCTCCCCACACACCAATGGAGCTCAGAGATGGTTTCAGAGGAAGGTTCCCTCCACCAGCTCCTCCCTCAGGCAACTGGGGCACCCAGGCACAACCACAGGATTTATCTGGAGTAAAATCAGGCAGAGAATTAAGATTTGGCAATGAAAAGTCTCCCTGCAGAGCACGGGGATGTTCGAATGCTTCCCCTTCCCTCGGCAGCTCCCAGTAGATGGCAGCAGGGCACTGCTGATTCCTGCTGCCAGGGAACGGCAGAAATCTGGGGAAAATCGAACAAAAAGCTGCCCAATGGAACAAAAACCTGCCCGGGCTGGCAGGACAGGAGGGCTGAGCGCCGAGGATCCAAACCTGGCAGCACAGCCCCGGTACCAGCCCAGCAGTGATGCAGGATTGACGTGGGATTGAGAAAAGCTCGAGCTGCAGCTGCATCTTCCATCCTAAACCTCCCCATCCTCCCTTTTCAGGGGATCATGGAATGCTCTGGGTGAGAAGGGACTTTGGGATCATCCAGAGCCACCCTGGCCATGGGCAGGGACATCTTCAACTGTCCCAGGATGTTCCAAGCTCCAATGTCCAACCTGGCCTTGGAATAAAGATGGGTTTGGAGTTACAGGAGGGGCTGGAAAGGATCCAGGGAATGGAGCTGGGAAGGGTCTGGGGAGGCTGAGGGAGCTGGGAAGGGTCTGGAGAACCAGGAGGGGCTGAGGGAGCTGGGAAGGGCCTGGAGCACCAGGAGGGGCTGAGGGAGCTGGGAATGGCCTGGAGCCCCAGCAGGGCTGAGGGAGCTGGGCAGGGGCTGAGCCTGGAGCAAAGGAGGCTCAGGGGCCCTTGTGGCTCTGCACAAGTCCCTGCCAGGAGGGCACAGCCGGGGAACAGGGACAGGAGCAGAGGGAACGGCCTCAGGCTGGGCTCAGGGTGGATTTTGGGACAATTCCTTCTCCATAAGGGTTGTTAAACATTGGAAGGGGCTGCCCAGGGAGGTTTGGGGTCCCCATCCCTGGAGATGTCCAAGGAACACCTGGAGGTGGCACTCAGAGCTCTCGGCTGGGGACAAGGTGGGGATTGGGCACAGCTTGGACTCCATGGGCTGGGAAATCTTTTCCAACTTCCGTGATCCTGAGAGTCCATGATTTGGGTTTACTGATGGCCAAACCAGAAACAAGTGGAGCTTTGATGGCTTCTCCCCACCCCATCTCCCCTGGGAGCCACCAGCAGTGCCAATGAGGTGCCACATCTGCTACAGGGACATGGTACAGCAAATATTCCTGGAAATGTCCCAGCCAATATTCCTGGAATGTCCCAGCCAAAATCCCCAGAAATGTCCCAGCCAATATTCCTGGAATGTCCCAGCCAATATCCTGGGAATATCCCAGCCAATATTCCTGGAATGTCCCAGCCAATATCCTGGGAATATCCCAGCCAATACCTCAGAAATGTCCCAGCCAATACCCCAGAAACGTCCCAGCCAATATTCCTGGAATGCCACAGCCAATATCTCCAAAATGTCCCAGCCAATATCCCTGGCATTGTCCAGGTCAATACCCCAGAAATGTTCCAGCCAAAATCCCTGGGAATGTCCCAGCCAATACCCTGGAGATGTCCCAGCCAATATCCTGGAAATGCCCCAGCCAATATTCCCAGCATTGTCCCAGCCAATATCCTGGAAATGCCCCAGCCAATACCCCAGAAATGTTCCAGCCAAAATCCCTGGGAATGTCCCAGCCAATACCCCAGAAATGTCCCAGCCAAAATCCCTGGGAATGTCCCAGCCAATACCCCAGAAATGTTCCAGCCAATATCCTGGAAATGCCCCAGCCAATACCCCAGAAATGTTCCAGCCAAAATCCCTGGGAATGTCCCAGCCAATACCCCAGAAATGTCCCAGCCAATACCCCTGTCATTGTCACCCACAGCAGGACAAGATTCCTGGTCCCTGCAGGAGGGGTGGCCATGGGAACACCTGGAATGGCAGCTCCAGCTCTCTCCAGATGTGGGGACACCTCTGGACCCCTCAGCTGCCACCCCTGAGGCAGGGAGGACCCTGAGAGCAGGGACAGTGCCAGCCCTGCTCATTTCCCAGGTGACAGTGACACTGGTTAGGGAAAATGTTCCCATTCCGTCCCTGCTCTCTCTGCTCCCTCTGCAGCCACCTCAGTTGTACACTCAGGTTTAGCACCTGTCTGACCCAGAAAATCACTTTTTTTCAGTGATTGTTTTAATTTAAGAGTGAGTCTGGAGCAGAATCCTCGCCCTTTGTGACGACCTCTGATGAAATCTTCATAAAATCCCAGAGAATTTTGGGTGAGGATAGAGAGAGAGGAGGGAAGGAGACACAAGGGAAAGGATCCAAGTAGGAATTCAAATTTGAAGCTTTTGTGCCTTTCATGCTATAAATCTAGTTCTGGCTGTGAAACTTTGGTAACTTGGAAGTCATGCTCAGTCCCAGAGTTTGCACACATGCCTGGATATTCCACAGGGAGAAAATCCTGCTTTTTCCTTAATAAAGCAGTGGAATTCCCAACAACCTCCTGCATTTCTGCTGCCCTAGATACTGAACACACACAGGAGTGAAAAACCTATTAATATTTGCAGGAAATTTAGCAAATGCCACAAATCCTTTGTGACACCTCAGCAGTCAGAACCAGCCTGTTTCACCCTTTATCCTGGTGGAAAAACCTCCTCACACCACTTGGCAATTTCATTTTTTTTCAGTGGAAATGTGCTCTGTGATGCTCTGTTGAGACTTTCCTTGCCTTGAACTGAGAATCTGAAAGCAAAACTCATTTAAAACACATTTTCCCCTTGCCATGGAGTCCTCCCAAAGCAGCAAATGCTGCTGTTGTCACCTGCAGGTTACAGAGCTTTGGAAAAATGGGATTTAAACAGCAAAAGCCTCCCCAGGACCAACAAATGTTACCAGGGCTTGCTCTGAATCCTCCACCTGATTTTTGATTCAGAGGAAAAAGGGTTTCCCCTTCCAGCTTCCCTGCTTGGGATTTCTACTGCCTGGAGTCACTGAGCAGAGGAGAAAGGGATGCCCAGTGCTCTATGAGGCCTCTAAAAAGCCTTGAAGACAATGCCAGAAGTGAAAAATAAAAGCAAAAAATCAAAAAGCACAAAGTTCAGAAAAACCTTAAGGAACTTCTGGTTCTTTCTGAACTGGCCTGGTCTTTCCTACAAACTGATTTCAAACTTTGAGGAAAGGGATGTGCTTCAGAATTCAGATTGGAGGCATGGAGAGGGGAGTGTGGAGAGTGATGTATTGATTGTTAATTGTGACTAATTGCTGCTGAACCCTCAGTGTGATGGACACAGAAATATCCAGGCAGGGCTGAGGTCTCCTGTCCCACCCAGACCCTCCAGTTCCCTGGAGCAGTGAGGCAGGGAGGGAATTTATCCCAGGAAAATCTTAAAGAACTTTTTGGTCCTTTCTCAACTGGCCTGGTCTTTCCTACAGATTTCAAACAGGTTCATTTTGAGGAAAGGGATCTGCTCCAGAATTCAGATTTAAGGTATGGAGAGGGAAGTGTGGAGAGTGATGTTAATTGTGGCTAATTGCTGCTACAAACCGATTTCAAACTACAAACTGAATTCAAACTTTGAGGATAAATCTGCTCCAGAATTCAGATTTAAAGGCATTCAGATTTAAGAGTGATGTATTGATTGTTAATTGTGGCTAATTGCTGCTGAACCCTCAGTGTGATGGACATAGAAATATCCAGGCAGGGCTGTCCCACCATGACCCTCCAGATCCCTGGAGCAGGGAGGGAATTTATCCCGGGAAAAAAAGGGGAAGGGAGAATTTCTCCATCAGCTCTGCCACTGCTCCTGTACATATAAAACCCACTTTATATTGGAAAAGGCCAAACTGAGAGTTATGCACAGCACAGAGCATTTACAGATTCCTGCCTGAGCTGTATCACAGAGGTACAAATCACTTTTATCCAGCCTGATGTTGTTTTATGCTTTCTGGAGGGGAGCTGTTATGTTTATTTAATATTTTGAGCAGAACCTGGCTGCCCTGGGGTCCCTGGGGTGACGTGAGAGCCTTGCTCAGGTGATTGTGAATTCAGGTGAGCAGGGCAGGCCTGGGATGCACCAGAGCCTTGTTGATGTCAAAGGAGGATCTGGGTAATAAACATTTAAACATTCAGGAGTCATCTGAACAACTAAAGAGTCAAACAGAGCATGAAAGAAGAAAAGATGAAGCTGTGAAAGCAATAAAAGAAACGTGGCTGAGTTGATTTGATGGGAAGAATCCAGCACAAAGCTGCTGTGGGAGGGTGGGGTCAGGCTCTGCCCCCAAGGAACAAGGGACAGGACACAAGGAAATGGCCCCAAGTCGTGCCAGAGGAGTTTAGGGCTGGATATCAGGAAAATTCCTTCACCCACAGGATGGTCACATTTAAGAAAGAAAAGATGAAATTTGGGAAGTTTATTCCTTGCCGAGTTTCTAATGGATCTTCCTCCCTCCCACTCCTGCAGGCCTCAGCTTCCTCATGCCAATGGTGATCTGAAGAAATGGGTTCAGTAAGGATTCACCCCCAGATGTGATCCCAAATAAATGAGGCACTGAGTCACACTCTTCACCCACAGAGCTCAAACCTCCCTCAGAATTCAGCCCCAGTGATGGCACCAAGAGTTTGTGGTGGGTCAGATCCAAGTTCCACACAAACTTCTCTCATTTCACAAACCCCATTCCTCCATTTCCAGTGTCATAGATAACAGCAAATAAACAACTTTGAGAATGAGAACAGAGGAATCCTGACTCGTTCTTCGACTGCTGAGCTGGGAAAAGAGGCTTGTACCTATCTCAGAGTCACTCTGACCAACAGAGATTCTGAGAGCTGGACAGTTTGTCTCTATCCTAAACCAGTCCAAAAAGTGCTGCCATCATAGCAGAAGATGGAGGCCAAGAAGAAGGATAAGGAGAAAGGCTGGGCACATCCAGATTCCTCCATCTTGCCACCTGAAGCCCCATTCTAAAAACCCAAAAATCTATTTTTCACCCCGTGATAAATTCACTGTCATTCTACTTAAACTTTTGTAGCTTGCAGATCCTCATACAAGGTTGGTAATTTTTTCCATGGGTCAAGATCAAAGTCACAGGGGTCTTGTGCTCTGTGCCAGGGTCTCTGAGGCCCCTAGCAGGGGTTTGAGCCCTCCAGGACAGCCAGAGGGATGTCCTGGGTTCTGACATCTAACACAGGTGATAGCTATTGGACAATCATTGTAGATAATGCACACATAATTTACATTATTTCAGCTCCTGCGGGCCCCAGGTGAGGGGCACAGGGCGAGGTCTGTGCTCACCTGGCGAAGTCCAGGTCGGCCTCGCGGGACATGGTGATGTTGGTGAGGTTCTGCTGCAGGATGAAGATGTTCCTGCACATCTTCTTGATGCCCGACTCGCTGATGCGCCTGAAGTAGTGCGCGCCGTTGATGAGGATGCACGAGATGAGGTGGCCCAAACCTGCAAGGAAGAAGAGATTTAGTGCCAGTAATTCATGGTGAAAACCCCCAAAATGTGCACTGGAAGTGGTGCCTGTGAGCTGGATCAAGGGATAATTGGGTTTTAACTGTAAACTTGTCACAGACGTTTTATGAAAAATCCTTTCCTTAGGATTTTTCCTCCTGAGAATCTGAGAGGCCTCAGGAACAAAATGTAAACAATGGTTATCTGCTGCTGTGGAATGCAACAGGTGCATCTGGGATTGGTCTCATGTGGTTGCTTCTAATTAATGGCCAATCACAGTCAGCTGGCTTGGACTCTGGTCAGTCACCAGATTTTATTATCATTCCCTTCCTTTCCAGTCCTTGCTAGCCTTTTGATGAAATCCGTTCTTCTATTCTTTTATTTTATGATATATATTATACTTTTAACATAATATATATCATAAAATAATAAATCAAGCCTTCTGAAACATGGAGCCAACATTCTCATCTCTTCTCTCGTCCTGGGACCCCTGTGAACACCGTCACAGAAACCCTCAGTAATCTTCGTGGTGCAGTTTAGGACTTTCCACCTCTTTAGTAAAAACACAAAACTGCCCCAAAACTTAAAGCTGTGTATCAAGGGATAATTGGATTTTAACTGGAAACCCTCAGTAATCTTTGTGGTGCAGTTTAGGACTTTCTGCCTCTAGTAAAAACACAAAACTGCCCCAAAACTTAGAGCTGTGTTGTCACAACCAGTGATTTTTAGCCAGGCTTTGCACAATGTCCCTTCCAGTCCCTGGACAGAGCAATGGGTCACTGCAGCTCCTGTAGAACTACAGGATTTTAATCTGTTCTGTTCTCCAGGGTGGTGGTTTCCCGTTTTTCCTGGTAAATTCAGTCTCCAGGGGGAGGAATGAGCTGCATTCCAAAGTCCCTGATGCACAAACCCTCTCTGATCAATCCTGAACAGTTTCCTGTGTCTGAAGGATGTCAGAAGGGCACAGCAGCTGAGGGGTCAGGGACACAGCCACCCCCATGCATCCACTTGTGCCACATTACACAGAGCAAAATCCCAGCTTGGTTTGCACTGCACAGGTCTGGGCAAGCCCAGAGGCCAATTAAAAGTCTAAATTAAGGATTTAGTTCATGTACAGGGAGCTGGGTGGGAAATATGTAAATCCCAGACCTGGGATTATGAGGTGTGATTAAGGAGGACCATGAGTATGAATTTAAACTTCAACAGGATGTGAGTGGTCCCTGTGGCTCTGTGTGGAGCCAATTCCCTCTTCCTGAACAAACAATCAGAGAATCCCAGGATGGTTTGGGTGGAAAAGGACCTTAAAGCCCCTCCAGTGCCACCCCATCCATGGCAGGGACACTTCCCACTGTCCCAGACTGCTCCAGCCCCAGTGTCCAGCCTGGCCTTGGGCATTGCAGGGATCAGGGGCAGCCCCAGCTGCTGTGGCAATGCCAGCCCAGGCAGGAATTCCTCATTGCCAAGATGCCACCCATGGCTGCCCTCTGGCAGTGGGAGCCATTCCCTGTGTGCTGTCCCTGCAGGCCTTGTCCCCAGTCCCTCTGCAGCTCTGCTGGAGCCCCTGCAGGCCCTGCAATGTGCTGGGAGCTCTCCCTGGAGCCTTCCCTGCTCCAGGGGAATATTCCCAGCTCTCCCACACGGCTCTCACTCGACGCTCTGTAGGTGACACCAGCACCTCACTCTGCTCCACCCCCAAAGGAAACCCGTGGAGCTTTGGGATGAGGATGGAAAACCCTTTATGGAGGAAGGACTGGGAGGAGCCTGACCTTCGAAGATGTACTGGAACTTGTGCTGCTGCAGGCTGGCACTCATGGCCTCCTCGATGGCGCTGAT
The DNA here is from genome assembly GCF_027887145.1 of Ammospiza caudacuta. NCBI lineage: Eukaryota > Metazoa > Chordata > Aves > Passeriformes > Passerellidae > Ammospiza > Ammospiza caudacuta. Next base: position 76,588,542 of record NC_080597.1, on the reverse strand, counting down.
GTCCTTGTTGAGCCGCACCACCAGCGGGTCGTAGTCCATGCTCTCCACGTTGGCCACGATGGCGTAGTTCCCCTGCTTGGCCAGAGGGATCAGGTAGTGGAAGCAGTGAACCCTGTGGGCACGAGGGAGGAACATCACAATGAAACAACCCCTGTTTTAAAGTTTTTATGGGATGCAAAGTGGCTTTTCCCTTCCTGAAGCTGGTAAAAAATAACTGCAGGAGATGGGTGGTGATGTTTGCGTTAAAGGCATCCTACTCTTGTCACTGTTCCATGTTCAGGGATGGATCCAACAGATCCTTGGAGATGGATCTGACCTCCATCATCCCACTGAATGGGATGGGAGAGTGCCTTGCTGTGTTATTATGAGGATATAGAGGGTGTCTGAGGCGGTAAGTGGGATTGTGGCTCCTGTTAAGATAATTGTTCCCAAGATTCCCCAGCCTCCCATACAATACTGGTCCTCCAACAAGAACTCCTTCCATGAAAACCTCATAAAAGGGATGACTGGCAGAACCAGCGAGCCAGGGGTCATGGAATGAGCATTGAAATTCCAAGATTGTGCCTATTCCCAAGCATTTCACACTACTGCAACTCCATCCTGCTCACCAATGTGCCCAACCATCATCCCTCTGTGGAAGGAGAAATTCCACACAGTTAAAGCCCAACATGCCCAACCATCATCCATCCATGGAAGGGGAAATTCCTTGCATTTAAATTCCAACATGAATAACCATCATCCCTCCATGGAAGGAGAAATTTCTTGCAGTTGAATCCCAACGTGCCCAACCATCTCCATGGAAGGAGAAATTCCATGCAGTCAAATCTCAACATGTCCAACCATCATCCCTCCATGGAAGGAGAAATTCCATGCAGTTAAATCCCAATGTGCCCAATCATCATCTCTCCATGGAAAGAGAAATTTCATGCATTTAAATCCCAACATGCCCAACCATCATCCCTCCATGGAAAGAGAAATTCCTTGCAGTTAAATTCAAACATGAACAACCATCATCCCTCCATGGAAAGAGAAATTCCTTGCAGTTAAATTCGAACATGAACAACCATCATCCCTCCATGGAAAGAGAAATTTCTTGCAGTTGAATCCCAACATGCCCAGCCATCTCCATGGAAGGAGAAATTCCATGCAGTCAAATCCCAATTTGCCTCCCTCCATGGAAGGAGAAATTCCATGCACTTAAATCCCAACCATCATCCCTCCATGAAAAGAGAAATTCCATGCACTTAAATCCAAACTTGCTCCTCTCCATAGAAAGAGAAATTCCTTGCAACTGAATCCCAATGTGCCAAACCACGTCCATGGAAGGAGAAGTTCCACACAGTTAAATTCCAATGTGCCCAACCACCATCCCTCCATGGAAGGTGAAATTCCTTGCAGTTAAATCCAAATTTTGCCCCCTCCATGGAAGGAGAAATTCCAGACAGTTAAATCCCAACATGCCCAACCATCATCCCTCCATGAAAAGAGAAATTCCATGCAGTCAAATCCCAATTTATCCCTCTCCATGGAAGGAGAAATTCCATGCAGTTAAATCCCAATATGCCAAACCATTATCCCTCCATGGAAGGAGAAATTTTATGCAGTTAAATCCCAACCATCATCCCTGCATGGAAGGAGAAATTCCACACACTTAAATCCCAACTTGCTCCCCTCCATGGAAGAAGAAATTCCATGTAGTTGAATCCCAACGTGCCCAACCATCAGCCCTCCATGGAAGGAGAAATTCCATGCAGTTTAATCCCCTTTTAGGACTCGGCAAAAAATCATAATTCAGTTGTTTCTCTCAAAGCCAGAGAGGAAATTGCTGTGTCCAGAAAGATCCACAGCAGAGCTCCTTCTGCTTTTGTGGTGGGAACAGGGTTGGGTTCTACTTCCACCAGGAGAGGTTTAGGTTGGATTTTAGGGAAAATTCCTTCCCTAAAAAAGGGTTGTCCAGCCCTGCACAGCTGCCCAGGGCAGGTGTGGAGTCCCCATCCCTGAGGGATTCAAAGCCATGTGGAGGTGGCACTTGGGGACATGGTCAGTGGTGGCCTTGGCAGGGCTGGGAATGGTTGGACCTCATGATCTTAAAGGTCTTTTCCAATCTTTCCATGATTCTGGAATTCACCTGCCAGGGGAACAAATCAAAGCCTGAGGGAGAATCCCTGGAATTTGGGGCATAACTCAGGGTCAGCACATGGGGACAAGAAGCTCACACCAGAGTGGCCCAAAGCTGTGCCAGAGATGTCCTGGCTTCCACATTCCCTGGAAAACACCTTGAGGTGCCATCATGAGCAAATCCAGTTTAGGGTAATCCCAAGAGTAAAAGCGCCTTATAAATAATTTTATATGTTGTTTAAAAATATGAAAATCCTGTAACAGACATTAACTAATCTAAAATTCCATGGTTATTCCAACAAAAGCTGCTTCCATTCCCAGGCTGGACAGGGCTTGGAGCAACCTGGGATTGGGGAAGGTGGATGATCTTTAAGGTCCTTTAAGGCACTGGACGATCTTTAAGGTCCTTTCCAACCCAAACCTTGCCAGGATTGTAGGATGGGATTCCATGGCTTGGAGAATGATCTGGGAGTGCCAAATGTCTCCTTTAAGGAAGCACATCCAGATCCAAGGAGCAGTGTCTCAGTGACCTCAGGGGCACTGGAGGAGGAGAAGACAACACCAAGCTGCATGTGGAATGAACGTGGGCTCTGAGGCAGGAGAAAAATCAGGGGATAATTGTGTGGAATTCCCAAAATTCCTGGGCAATTCAAGGAGCCAATTCACAAATTCCTGGCTGTTCTGGTGTCTCTGCAGCAGCCAGAGGTGGGATGAATCCCCAGGCCCTTCCCAAATGTGCTCTGAGCGTCTCTGAACCCACAGTGGATGGATTCCCACTGTGCTGTGCACCTTGGACACGGCACAGATCCAGGGAATGGGTGCAGGATCAGAGAATCCTGCCAGGAACAGGCACCAGAGTTCTGCAGATGGTTGGAAATGCAGAGTGAGGGATGCAGGGGAGCTCCCACCCCGCTGGGGTTTCCCTGATGTCTCAATCCTTCAATCCCTTCCACCCTCTGGACACCCTGACACATGGTTTGGTGAATTCACAGCTCCAAACTCGGCTCCTGTTGGAAGCACTGCTCTAAATTACTACAGAATTTATCCCTCAAGTCCATTTTAGGGGATTTTGCTTAATCCAAGTGTGACAAAAAGCCACAGAGGCCAGACACCCATCCCAAGAGTCCAGGTTCCTTCAGCCCAGCTGGAAAACTTCTCCATTTCCATATTTCCACCTCCTTTTCCTCAAATCCTCCCAAGCCCAGCACTGATGGATGGCAGGATGAAGGAGTGCTGACAAGAATTAATGTGGATTTTTTTCCCAGAGCCCCACACTGATCCAGCAGAGCACACGGGGACATGATGTGGCTTGGGATGTGTCACCAAAGAACAAACTGGTGATCCATCAAAACTCTGACATCCCCCTTCTATCTGATGCCTCAGAGCAAAGGGAAGCAATGAAAATACACCTGGCCTGAACAGTTCTCCAGGGAAAAACATCTTCCCAGCCCTGGAGTGGGCAGCTGGCAGCCTGAGGAAAGGGATTTGCTGCCTTTGGTCTTTGCATGTGAAGGCAGAGACTTCATGAAATCACCCAGCCCTTGAAAAAATCCAGCTGGTTCCCCAGTTCCTGTTACTGTTTGAAGAAGTAGGAGGAGAAGCTCATATTTGTAGTCCCAAGAAAAACCAAACTGTGGAGACACCTGTTAGACTGTGACAACACCATTGTGATGTTTTGGAAGGACAAAGTCCCTGAAAATCACATTTTTTCCTGGTCTTTGAACCATAATCATGGAATCACAGAGTGGGTTGGGTTGGAGGGACCTGCAAGGTCATCCAGTGCCACCCTTGCCATGGGCAGGGACATCTCCCACCATCCCAGAGTGCTCCAAGCCCTGTCCAACCTGGCCTTGGACATTGCAGGGATCCAGGGCAGCCCCAGCTGCTCTGGTAGGACCCCACCACACTCACATGAAGGAATTTCTTCCTGAATTCTTTTAGTTAACAGACAAACCTCCCGAGGAAATTCCACTTTTGGTGCCTGCCTCCATGCCACATTTGGCCACCCACGATTTGGAGATCTGGCATTCCTGGACTCACCTTTGGTGCTGTCATGGATAAGATTATTTGTGTCCTCTGGACATGATCTCCACCTGCAGGCCCCCAAGATGCCCCTCTGTCACAGACATGTTTTATGAAAAATCCTTTCCTTGGGATTTTTCCTCCTGAGAAGCTGAGAGGCCTCAGGAACAAAATGCAAACAATGATTATCTGCTGCTGTGGAATGCAACAGGTGCATCTGGGATTGGTCTCGTGGTTGTTTGTAATTAATGGCCAATCACAGTCAGCTGGATCAGACTCTCTGGTCACAAGATTTTATTATAATTCCTTTCTATTTTTTGCCAGCCTTCTGTTGAAATCCTTTCTTCTATTCTTTCAGTATAGTTTTAATACAATATTTATGATAAAAAAATAAATCAGCCTTCTGAAACATGGAGTCAGATTCTTGTCTCTTCCTCATCCTGGGACCCCTGTGAACACCACCACACCCCTCCATGCCCAGATTCCAGGTTTTTACCTGACTTCTAAGTGCAGCACCAGCAGGCAGCGGTCAGCCATCTCCTGGAAGGACCTGGCCAGCTCACTGAGGCTCTGCAGGATCTGCTCGGATGCAGGAAGGTGCTCCAGGCTGGCATGGCTGTCCTGGCCTGGGGACGTGGCTGCTAAGAGAAAAAGAGTTCAATTTGAGATCTTGTAAGAGCTGAAATGAGAGATGTGGGACTCCAGGGGCTCTCCAAAATGCAGTTTATAGTATCCAAAATGCAGTTTATTGTATCCAAGGTGTCACAGAAGCCCAGGGTGGTGGGTGACAGAGCTGTGCCCACAGCTGTCAGCTCCAGCTGCAGGCAGGCCTGCAGACCCACATCCCTCATTCAGGCTCTTACTAATAGTGCCCCACGTTGGGCGCCACTGTAAAAGCCTAAATGAGGGATGTGGGACTCCAGGGCCTCTCCAAAATGCAGTTTATTGCATCCAAAATGCAGTTTATAGTATCCAAAATGCAGTTTATTGTATCCAAGGTGTCACAGCAGCCCAGGGTGGGTGACAGAGCTGTGCCCACAGCTGTCAGCTCCAGCTGCAGGCAGGCCTGGAGCCCCTTTGGTTTTGGTCACAATGCATTACAGACTTTTCTTTGCTGAGCATCTTCATGCAGTAGAACCAATCTATTCCTGAACTGTTATCTATAGCCCATCATAACTACTGTAATTACCATATTCATGTTACTGTTCTCCAATCACTCAAAGTTAGTACACTACAGTTTCAGCTAGAAGTTGTTTTTCAGTTTTCTTGCAGTGGAAAATTCTGAGACCTTTTTTCTACTTGCAACTTTTGCTGCCTTGTTTGCCTGTGCTTTGTGCTTGATAAAAACATCTTGTTTGGGGTGGGTTTATCCTTTGCTCTAAGCCATAAAAACCCTTTTAACAAACACACCCTTTGCCTCCTTGGTTATCCAGTGAGACTGGCTCAGCAATTCTTTTCTTCTAGATCAAAACTTGCTTCCATCTCTATTCCTCCATCAGACTCTACATTTAAAAATCTTTCTGCTAGGCACACATATCTGTGAGACCTTCTTGTCAAACTTTCATCCTTCCCAACAAGATGTTCTCCATCCCATCCAGAGCCTCCTGTGTGCTCCCATCCCAGCTCTGGGTGATCCCTCCACCTCTGATTCAGGAGTGGGTCAAGGAGCAAAGTGTTCCTGCCATGGATTGAACTCCCAGGTGGATCTGAGGGGATTCATCAACCACCAGGAGACATTTTCCTGGCAAGGGATTGCTCTGGGCTGGGAATTCCTGTGGCTGCAGAGTCCAGCAGTGTTTATCTCACTCTGCTGGGAGGGAGGGAGGGAGGGAGGAGCTGCTTGGGAGCCAGGGCACCCACAGGTGGGAGGGTCCTTTTTGGTCACCACAGTGTCCCTCAGGCGAGTCCCCACTCATTCAGAGGAGCCTTGCTTTGGTTTTGTTCCTTAACCACAGCTCTTGGGCAGTAAAAAAGAGTTAAACACCCGTGAGGTGCTCATGGATCATCTTCCCACTCCCGGGATTTTATCCCGGCCACCAGAGCAGTTCTAACTCTATAAACCCCTCAGGGATGTAAAAAGGAATTAAAACCACAGGCAACATTCATGAGGTGCGCATGGATCATCTCCTTTCCACTGAGACCTCCTTGAAACACCTTTTGGGATTTTATCCCAGCCAGGAGTGCAGGTCTTACTCCATCACTTCATCCCACAGGGCTGCAAAAGGGAATTAACCACAGGAAACACCCATGGATCATTTCCTTCCCAACTGAGACCTCCTTGAAAATCTTCTGGGATTTTATCCCAGCCACCAGAGCAGCTCCAACTCCATCACTTCACCCTTGGGGCTGTAAAATGGAATTAAACCACAGCCAACACCCATGAGCTGCTCATGGATGGTTTCCCACTGAGACCTCCTTGAAAAACCTTCTGGGATTTTATTCCAGCCAGGAGTGCAGGTCTAACTGCTTAACTTCATCCCTCAGGGCTGTAAAAAGAAATCAAAGCACAAGCAACACCCATGAGGTGCTCATGGATGGTTTCCTTCCCACTGAGACCTCCTTTGAAAAGTTCCTGGCATTTTATCCCAGCCACCAGAGGAGCTCCAACTCCATCACTTCATCTTGTATTCTACCCCAGGGCATTCCCAAGGAGCTGCTGACCATCAAATTCCATTTGGAGTGATGCTGCTTTAAGGAAATGTGACTTTTGTACAGCCATAGCCCTGCTTTGGGAGAGGAACTTTGGATTAAACACCAAAAATAATTGGCCTAAAATTAAACACATCCTCACATCCTAAAAAGAGAAAAAAAAACAAAGTGAGGGGATAAAAATCCAGATTTTTGTGTGTGTGTGTGCAAAACAAATTAAAGCAGAGGTGAACAAGGAGGAGGGAACTGTACAGTTAAGTGTAGAAATCACAGAATATGGAAGCAGATGAGGGAACGGTACAATTAAATATGGAAAATGTACAATTAAGTATGAAAATCACAGAATATGGAGGTAGATGATCTTTGGTGCCCAGAGCAGCTGTGGCTGCCCCTGGATCCCTGGCAGTGCCCAAGGCCAGGCTGGAAGGGGCTTGGAGCCCCCTGGGATGGTGGAAGTGTCCCTGCCATGGTTGGAATGAGGTGATCCTTGAGGTCCCCTCCAACCCAACCCATTCCATTAATTAACTCCATCAATTAACCCCTCTCAGCAGCTCCTGAGGCCACAGCAAAATTCATGAATTTATTTTTTGAACCAAGGAACACCAGCCTGGCAAATCCTGCAGGAAATGATGACCTGGCCTGGAGTGTGGAAGGGGAATAAAGAGGGAACAATGAGGGTGACAATCCAGCCTGGGTGGGTGGGAATGATGAGGGTTCCCCTTCCCTGAGCCTCCTCCCAGCCCCCCTCTGCTCACTGAGCCTCCTCCCACCAAGAAAATGAAATTATCAGTGAGGGGCTGAGGGGCTGATTTGCACAAACTCTAATTCCAGATTATCCCAGGACTCTCAGGAGGCACCTGGGGAGAGATTTTTTTCCCTCAAGTGACCCTGGAGTGTGACAGGACTTCAGGGTTAGGTTTAGGGATAATTAGATAATTGCCTGGTGACAGGAAAGCAGAAAACCCCACCTGTACCATGCATGAAAAAACATCATTTTAAAGCGCAAAATCCTACATTTTGAGAGGTTTTTATCCCCCTGGAGATGCACTTGGGGCAGGAATCATCTCTCTTTTAGCAGAGGCAGCTCTGCCGGGCTGGGAGTGCTGGAGATGGATGGAGCCATCAGAGGAAAGCAGGAATCAGCTCCTTGCTGCTGCTCTGTCCCACCAAGAAAATCAAATTATCAACAAGGAGTGAGGGGCTGATTTACACAAACTCTAACTCCAGATTATCCCAGGACTCTCAGGAGGCATCTGGTGAGAGATTTTTGTCCTCCAAGTGACCCTGGAGTGTGACAGGACTTCAGGGTTAGGAATAATTAGATAATTACCTGGTGACAGGACAAAGCAGAAAACCCACCTGTACCATGCATGAAAAACCATAATTTTTAAGCCCCAAAAACCTACATTTGGAGAGGTTTTCATCCCCCTGGAGATGCACTTGGGGCAGGAATCATCTCTCTTTTAGCAGAGGCAGCTCTGCCGGCCTGGGAGTGCTGGAGATGGATGGAGCCATCAGAGAAAAGCAGGAGTCAGCTCCTTGCTGCTGCAGGCAGATGCACACACCATTTTTCTCCTCTCCACAATCCACTTGCAGCGCTTTTAAGTGAAGCTGTAATTATATTTGTCAGTGGAGATGAGGGGAGGAGGGAGATGGGCACAATCCGCTCCCTGTTTGAAGCACTGAAATCCTTCAGGGAGGAGGCTCAGGTGGGGTTTTTGGGGGGGTAAATCTGAATTTCTCCTGTGTGTTTTTACTTTTGGAGCTCAAAGGAAGCCCTTTCAGAGCCCAACAATTTTCCTTTCTTCTCTGGACACCCAGAAGAGAAAATCCCATTCTTTAAAGGCTCACTCCAGATAGTTTTACTCCATCATCCCTGGCAGCACGAGGGCAACAAATGAGCTGGAGAAGCAAAAAATAATCAGAGCCTGAATTATTAAAGGGCTGTGAATAGAAAATGCCATTTGGAGCTGGCTGTGGAGCTGGGCAGATCTTTGGGCAAAAACTGAGCCTTCCTGTGCTGTGGACCCACCACACTCTGAGAAAGGGAAGGATCTCTGATGAAATGTTGGAAAAGGGGAAAAAATTCTGGAATTCTGGGAAAAAAATCAGCCATGGAGTTCTTGTTCCCCTTCTGCTCCTTCCTAAGCCATTTCCAGCTGAGCCTGAGCCCACCTGGGCACCACAACACCCAGGCCAGTGCCCTGCTCCCCTGGCCCTGTCATCCTGGAGATTGGAAGGTGAATTTTCCATGCTGCTGGAGAAAAGTGCCAGCTTGGCTTGGCACTCGGTTCCTAATCCTGTGTCAGGATCCTGCTCTTCATTCTCCCTGCACAATTTTGCTTCCCTCTTTTCCCATCTTTTTAGTGAAAAACACCTGATTTTTGGAGTTTTTTTAATGAACCAATGGGTTTTGGGTGGTTTTCATTCCTTTTCCAGACTGCAAAGTGCTTAAAGAAAAGTGAGGATCAAGCAGACCTTGAGTTTGGTAGGAGGAGTTGTAGGATGGAGCTCGAACTTCTTATGTTGTCTCTCTATTTTCTGAGATAACTGAATTCAGCCCAGGAAATAATAATTCTGAGGAGGGCAAGATCTGGGAAAGTTACATCACAAATGACTGAAAACAGAAAAAATTAAGAGGAATTTTCCAAGCTGAGGAGCACTGGAACAGCAAATCCTGGACTTTTTTTAGGGGAATCCTTCCATAGTGAAATCAGCTCAGTTCCTAATCCTGTGTTAGGATCCTGCTCTTCATTCTCCCTGCACAATTCTGCTTCCTTCTTTTCCCATATTTTTAGGGAAAAACACCTGATCTTTGGAGTTTTTTTAATGAACCAATTGGTTTTGTCTCCTCTCTGGCTGAAACCACAGCTGAGTCCTCTCCCTCTGAGGAAAAGGAACATTTCAGGTGGTGTTTTCTGGGGTTCCTGTCTTTGGAATGAATGATGGGTCTGACTCCATGTTCTTAGAAGGCATAATATAATATAATATAATATAATATAATATAATGTAATGTAATGTAATGTAATGTAATGTAATGTAATGTAATATGATGTAATATAATGTAATGTAATATAATATAATGTAATATAATGTAATGTAATATAATGTAATGTAATGTAATGTAATATAATGTAATGTAACATAATGTAATGTAATACAATGTAATGTAATATAATGTAATATAATGTAATGTAATGTAATATAATGTAATATAATATAATATAATGTAATATAATGTAATATAATATAATGTAATATAATGTAATGTAATATAATGTAATGTAATGTTATGTTATGTTATATTATATTATATTATATTATATTATATTATATTATATTATATTATATTATATTATATTATATTATATTATATTATATTATATTATATTCATATCGTATCATATCATATTCCCTATACTAAACTATTCTAAAGGATACAGACAAAAGGCTACAAAGATAATAAAGAAAACTCCTGACTCATTCCAGAGTCCTGACTCAGCTGATGGTGATTGGTCAATAATTAAAACAATTCCCATGAAACCAATGAAACAATCACCTGTTGGATAAACAATCTCCAACCACACTCCAAAGCAGCAAAACACAGGAGAAGCAAATCAGATAATATTGTTTTCCTTTTTCTCTGAGGCTTCTCAGCTTCCCAGGAGAAGAAATCCTGGCAAAGGGATTTTTGAAATATGAAAATTTCATATTTCAAAATACGACAGTGACATTTTCATTCCAGCAAAGCTGAGAAAAATAAACTCAGCCCAGGCTTTGTCACCCAGGATTTCTGCAGGTGACTCCTGGCAGGTTGTAGATGGATGGATGCAGATTGCCATATTAAATTAAACAAAATAAATATTAATTTATTAAATATATTTATGGAATATTAAACAAAATATTAAACAAAAAACCCTGGAGCCACCCAGGTGTGAGCAGAGTGACCAGTGGCACATCTCAGTGGTTTAACAGCACCAGGAGCAAAATAAATCCAAAACTCTGCACCCTGAACCTGAGGAAGGAACCTCCAAAACGCTCAGGATTTGCACAGCATTCCCAATTTCCTCTCTGGGGGAAAGGAAAAGTTCACAGAGACATTTTACAGCTCTGCTGGGGGAAAATCCCTCCTCTTTGGGAGAGGGATGCAGCAAGAAACTCCTGCTGAATTTCCAGTTCGCAACTCCCTAAATTTGAATTTCTTCCTCCCTCCCCTCCAGAAGAGGTAACTCCAAAAAACACAGGGGAAAGGGAATTTGTCACGGGGTAAATGCTGGATTAAGCCTTTAGAGAGTCAGGGTTAACTCTCCTCTCTGCTGGGGATTTTCCTGGGGATCTCAGGCACCACTTTCCCTCTCAGTGCTTGAGTTCCCAGCAGGTAAAAAAGGCGGATAATGAGATTTTATCCATCACTGCCACTCCAGCAGTGTCTTCTGCTCCCACAGCTTTTAGCACCACAAGGAGATGATGCCACAAGGACACAAAATCGCTGCTGAAACACCTTCAAAAAGGAGAATATCTGATATTTCAAGGAAAAAGCTTTGGGTGAAGCCAAGCAGAATTAGAGATGTGATTATTTTTTAAAGGAGTGAGGTGTGAACTCAGATCCAACATCAAGGACTTATTTCAGTGGGATTTCTGCCAGGAAACCTCTGACTTCAACACCCGAAAAGCATGAAAAAGTTAATAATTTTTAAATATTTCACTATTTAGAAGCCACCTCTGTGTTAAGTCATGGTCTGTCCCTCTGGGTGAGGAAAATTTTGTGAGAGGACAGGAACGTCACCAAGGTGTCCATGCCCACCAAAAAGCCACTCCAAGGTACAGATCAGCCACCCCTTCTCCTAAATTGGTCCATTTGGGAATTCCAGGTCTCTAGGAAAGGATTGGAATGAGCCATTAAAGCTGGAGCTGGATTTTGATTCTCCCACAGTTCAGAGGGAGTCCTGCCAGGAAACCTCTGACTTCCACACCCAAAAAGGATGAAAAAATTAATAATTTTTAAATATTTCACTATTTAGAAGCCAGCTCGGTGTTAAACCATGGTCTGTCCCTGTGGGACAGAGTAAGGGAAAGGTGCTGCTGGTGAGGAAAATTTTGTGAGGGAATGTCACCAAGGAATGTCACCAAGGTGTCCATGCCCACCAAAAGGGGACTCCAGGGTACAGATCAGTCACTCCTTCTCCTAAATTGGTCCATTTGGGAATTCCAGGTCTCTAGGAAAGGATTGGAATGAGCCATAAAAGCTGGAGCTGGATTTTGATTCTCCCACAGGATTCATTCCAGAGTTACAGGAATTTAGAAATCAAAGCTGGATTTTGGGGTTGACACTTTCTCTGGGCTTCTTCTCTGAGCTGTGAATATTTGGGCCTCTTAGATATGAACAAATACCCCAAATATTCACCCAGATATTGCTGCTTTTTTACCTAAATTGTTCCCTTTTATAGGGTTTAAATCCAGGGAAATATAACACTCAGAGGAATGATTTCTCCCAGGACTCCCAAGATCATGGAATGGAAGGGAACCAAGAATGTTGGGAGGGAATTTTGAAGGCCATCACTCCAACCTTCAGGTATCTGGCACCTCACAGCTGAATCTGGGAAGTCAGCTGCTTAAATTGTCCAAAATTCCCAGCATTTTACTGGGAATTCACCTTTTACTGGGATCAGTGGCAAGGGTGTCAAAGGGACAGAGCTGCACTTGTAGGACAAACAGAAGTGAGGAGGAAACGAGCTCAGGGACAGCTGCTCATTAATTAATCTCCGAGCAGATTTCCACTAATGAGTCCTGTTCTCTAAGAGAAAAATTAGGGGTGTGCTGGAGGAAACTTAAGGAAGGGATTTCCCCTTGCAAAAGGTTCTGAGGAAGGGGAGAACTGCAAGGAAAAAAAAGCAGGAAAGGAGAAGGGGAAGAAATGCAAGGAAAAAAAGCAAGAAAGAAGAAAGGGAAGAAATGCAAGGAAAAAAAAGGAAGAAAGGGAAGAAATGCAAGGAAAACAAAAAGGAAGAAAGGGAAGAAATGCAAGGGAAAAAAAGGACGAAAGAAGAAAGGGAAGAACTGCAAGGAAAAAAAGGGAAAAAGGAGAAAGGGAATGGAAAAACTGCAAGGGAAAAAAAGGAAGAAATAAGAAAGTGAAGAACTGCAAGAAAAAAAAAGCAAGAAAGGAGAAAGGAAAGAAATGCAAGGAAAAAAAAAGAGGAAAGAAGAAAGAGAAGGGAAGAACTGCAAGGGAAAAAAGAAAGAAAGGAGAAATGGAAAGGAAGAACTGCAAAGAAAAAAGGCAAGAAAGAAGAAAAGGAAGAAATGCAAGGGAAAAAAAGGGAAGAAAGAAGAAAGGGAAGAACTGCAAGGGGAAAAAAGCAAGAAAGGAGAAAGGAAGAACTGCAGGGGAAAAAAGAAAGAAAGAAGAAAGGGAAGAACTGCAAGGAAAAAAAGCCCCAAGAAATAAGAAAGGAAGTGAAGAACTGCATGGAAAAATAAGAAAGAAAGAAGGAAAAGCAAAGCAAGAAGACAAAACCAAAGGGCCGGCACTCAGAACTTCCCATGTCCTTAAAATCCAAGTGCAGGAGAAGGGACAAAACTGGGAAAAAAAAGGAAAAAAAAGGCAAACAAAAGCATGCCGACCTTTGAGGTGGCAAGGGAGAGCTGCAGCCCCATCAGCTGGGTAAACACGAATGAGGAGCAGAGCCCAGGCTGTCAGCAGTGATAAAGAGCAGCCTAAACACTCTATTAGTTTTTCATTTGGGGAATTAATGTTTTTTACACACTCGGCGCTTAATGAATTGTCTCGTTAGCGCTGCCTGCCTGCCGAGCTCCTCGCCTGCCGCCGCTGCCGGGCATAAATTTCCCCAGGAAATTAGCGCTTTAAAAAAGGCAATAACTCCTCCAAAAAGTGGGTTTTCTGCAAAGATGCAGCCTTGGGAAAAAAGGATTATTGAGGGGGGAAGGAATCTGTTAAATAAAATAGAGGAGTAGCATAAGAGGTTCCAGCTCCATCCTACAACTCCTCCAAGCAAACTCAAGGTTTGGCTGATCCTCACTTTTCTTTAAGCACTTTGCAGTCTGGAAAGGGCATAAAAAACACTCAAAAACAATTGGTTCATTAAAAAACCTCCAAAAATCAGGTGTTTTTCACTAAAAATATGGGCTTTTTTCACATAAGGAAGCAAAATTGTGCAGGGAGAATGAAGAGCAGGATCCTGACACAGGATCAGGAACGGAGCTGATTTCACTATGGAAGGATTCCCTAAAAAAGTCCAGGATTTGCTCCTGAACTGGGAAAATTCCTCTGTTAATTTTTTCTGTTTTCAGTCATTTATGATGTAACTTTCCCAGATCTTGCCCTCCTCAGAATTATTATTTTCCTGGGCTGAATTGGATTATCTCAGAAAACAGAGAGGCAACATAAGAGGTTCGATCTCTATCCTACAGCTCCTCCTACCAAACTCAAGGTCTGCTTGATCCTCACTTTTCCTTAAGCACTTTGCAGTCTGGAAAAGGCATGAAAACCACCCAAAACCAATTGGGTCATTATAAAACCTCCAAAGATCAGGTGTTTTTCACTAAAAAGATGGGAAAAGAAGGAAGGAATTTGTGCAGGGAGAATGAAGAGCAGGATTCTAGCAGAGGATTAGGAAGTGATTTGGTTTCACTATGGAAAAATCTCCTAAAAATCATTTTGCTGGTTTTTTTCCCCCAACTGGGAAAATTCCTCTGTTAATTTTTCTGTTTTCAGTCATTTATGATGTAACTTTCCCAGAGCTTGCCCTTCTCAGAATTATTATTTCCTGGGCTGATTTTGATTATCTCAGAAGTGACTTGATTTTAAAAAGTCCTTTCAGCTTCTTCTTAGTTCTGGGAAGGATTGTTTTGCCTGTTTGTTGTTTCCTAATGTGCTTCACCAAATTTTCCTTAAAAACAAGGAAAATCACAGGTCAATGTGATTTTCTTTAATCTACAGCAATCCAAAACCTCAGCCCCCTTTTCCTCAGAGTCCTCCAGGATACTGAGCTGTACCTTCCCAAAAATGCCCTCAAAATTTCCCTGCAGGATTTCTCTGGGTCTCAGAGGGATGGATTTGCAAAAGAATCTTTAATCCCAGTCTGTTGGACTCAGTGGAACAGAAAGGAATAAAATTCCTGAAGTTAATCAGTGTCCTGGTGCTCAGGAGTAAAAATATAATGAAAATAAATACAGTGAAACAGATCCTTAGCAGTCATTTTTTGGAACAAAAATTGGATCATTATAGATAAAATTAATGATAATAAAAATTATATATATAATTATAGATAGAATTAATCAATTATAGATAGAATTAATAAATTATAGATGTAATTAATCAATTATAGATAAAAGGTTTTTTTTGAGGAAATTTTTTGTTTTGTTTTTAAGAGCTTGGTTTGCAAAGCAAGAGGAGCAGCCCAAAGGCCTGGAAGACAAAGACTGAACGAGTTTTGTCCAAGGGAATCCAGAGGAAGGTGGGGATGGGAACATCCATGGGAATGATGAAGAGTTCTCAAATTCAGGATGAAGAATGGGAAGGAAAAAGGGACGAGCACCAGGATGATCAGACTCAGCCTGATTTCTCCACAATTCCTGGTTATTTAAGAGTCATTCCCCCAAATCCCAGAGGGGGAAGGATCTTTCTTGCTTTTTTTTCCTTGCAGTTCTCCCCTTCCCTTTCTTGCTTTTTTCCCTTGCATTTTTTCCCTTTCTTCTTTCTTGCTTTTATTTCCTTGCAGTTCTTCCCTTTCTCCTTTCTTGCTCTTTTCCTTGCAGTTCTTCCTTTCTCCTTTCTTGTTATTTTTTCATTGCAGTTCTTCCTTTCTTGCTTTTTTTTTTCCTTGCAGTTCTTCCCTTCCCTTTCTTCTTTCTTGCCTTTTTTTCTTTGCAGTTCTTCCTTTCCATTTCTCCTTTCTTGCTTTTTTCCCCTGCAGTTCTTCCCTTTCTTCTTTCTTGCTTTTTTGCCTTGCAGTTCTCCCTTTCCCTTTCTCCTTTCTGGATTTTTTCCTTACAGTTCTTCCTTTCTTCTTTCTTGCCTTTTTTCCCTTGCAGTTCTCCCCTTGCCTTTCTTGCTATTTTTCCTTGCAGTTCTTCCGTTCCCTTTCTTCCTTCTTGCTTTTTTTTCCCCTTTCAGTTCTTCCTTTCTCCTTTCTTGCTTTTTTCCTTGCAGTTCTCTCCTTCCCTTTCTTGCTTTTTTTCCCCTTCAGTTCTCCCCTTCCCTTTCTTCTTTCTTGCTTTTTTCCCTTGCAGTTCTTCCTTTCTTCTTTCTTGCATTTTTTCCTTGCAGTTCTTCCCTTCCTTTTCTTGCATTTTTCTCCTTGAAGTTCTTCCCTTCCTTTTCTTCTTTCTTGCTTTTTTTTCCTTGCAGTTCTACCCTTCCCTTTCTTCTTTCTTCCTTTTTCCCCCTGCAGTTCTTCCCTTCCCTTTCTTGCTTTTATTTCCTTGCAGTTCTTCCCTTTCTCCTTTCTTGCTTTTTTCCTTGCAGTTCTTCCCTTCCCTTTTTCCTTTCTTGCTTTTTTCCCTTGCAGTTTTTCCCTTTCTTCTTTCTTGCTTTTTTTTTTCTTGCAGTTCTTCCCTTCCCTTTCTCCTTTCCTGCTTATCCCTTTTTCTTCCCTTTCTCCTTTCTTGCTTTTTTCCTTGCAGTTCTCCCCTTCCCTTTCTTGTTTTTTCCCCTTGCAGTTCTCCCCTTCTTCAGAACCTTTTGCAAGGGGAAATCCCTTCCTTGAGGTTCCTCCAGCACACCCCTCATTTTTCCCTGACACCCAACAGCGATGTCAAACCTTGGCTGTGATTTTGAGTCCCCATCCTGTTCAATAATAATTTCACCGATTATTTCACCCCCTCCAGACCAGAGGGAGGTGTCACCTCTGTCCCACCGAGGAGGAGCAGGGAGGAATTTCTGCTCCCCATCTTTGCCACCAGGGAATCAATTTTCCCCAGAAGAGATAACAGGATTTAAGTGGGATGAACTAACAGGAGTGGCCAGCAGGCTCCTCGGATTCATCCCCACAAAAACCCCTTTTCCTGGCATGTAAAACCCTTTGGAAAGCTTTGCTAATTGGGTCACTCATTTACATGAGCCTTCAGGGTGGGAGGAAGGAAGGACTCAATGAGAGTAATTAGTGTAACGATGATGGTGAGTTAAGAGCTGACCCCACCATCGATCCAGGCACGGATTCTCGGTGTCGTCTCCCACAACAATCCAGAAATGAGCAGCCAGGCCAGGGAAACAGAGTCTGAGCTGCTCATCCCATTAAATATTTGACGGGAATAAAAGCTGAGGCTGGGGAAGGCTGCGATCCATGGGAAAAGGTTCACTGCAGACATTCCAGAGGGGGAAAAAAGCTCTGGAAGGCACCAGGAGATCACTTTGGTGGGAAAACAGGGGGTTTTAGGGGACTGGGGACTGTGTGGTTTCAATCCCCGAGATCCAGCAAAGCAGAGCCATTTATAAGCTATGAAATTTTTGTGCCGAAATTCTAAAATAAACTAAAATAATGTCCTCGATCAAACCATAGTGAATCAAACCAGGCATTTTATCTCTGTGAAGTCAGCAGGACCCTGCTGGTCTTGAAGGTGTTTTAACACTTTGCTATCCCAATTTTTCCATGGTTTTGGCCCTCCAAAAGTCAACTCAGCCAAGAGGGATCCAGCTGGACTCTTGTCCTCTGCTGGAATTGCTCTGCTCAGTTCTTGGCTGCAGAATCCTGGAATGGTTTGGGTGGGAAGGGACCTTAAATCCCATCCAGTTCCAATCCCATGGGCCAGGACACCTCCCACTGTCCCAGGGGACTCCAAGCCCCAATGTCCAGCCTGGCCTTGGACATTGCAGGGATGCAGGGGCAGCCCCAGCTGCTCTGGCAATTCCAGAGCAATTCCTAATTCCCAATATCCCATCCATCCCTGCCCTTGGTGCCTTAGGTTTTATTTAGTTTTTATATTTTTCATAGTTTTTATATTTATATTCTGAGCTGCTTTAGTGTGTGGGTCTGAGTTTCACATTCAGGGATGGTGAGCTGTGTGCACAGAGCAGGGAGACAAAACAATTCCTGCTCCAGCTGGGCACCAAGGACAAATGCCCCAAATCTCAGCCCAGGAGCACAAACCCCGTGGGCTGGAGAGAGAAAAACAAGCAGGGTGGGACTGCCTGGGCTAAAGCTGCAATGGGACAATGAACTGCAAGGTGCAAATGGAGCAGAGCTGATCCCAGGGACAGACCCCGGCAGCGCTCGTGCATTTTGGGGCCGTTTTGGGTCATCTTGGGTGCAGCCCTGGCTGGGCTCTGGTGCTGCCCAAGGTGCAGCCATGGAGGAGATGCTGTGAATGAATCCCTGCTTTACTCTGGAACTCTGCCCAGCCTCTGCTCCAGCTCAGCCTCCACAAGGCATCACCCTCCGGCACTGGGAGCCATTCCCTGTGTGCTGTCCCTCCATCCCTTGTCCCCAGTCCCTCTCTGGCTCTCCTGGAGCCCCTGCAGGCCCTGCCAGGGGCTCTGAGCTCTCCCAGCTGTTTGCAGCAGCTTTGCTAGGTCCGAGTACATTTGCAGTTCTATCCAAGCTATAAATGGTGATTAATTAGCAGCTGATCACCCCTGGTTTGGTTTGGACCTGACAGACCCCATTTCACTCTGGGTGAGGGTGGCAGAGCTCCCTGTCCTTGCTCAAGGCCATTCCCACCCAGGAGACCAGACAGGGACCCCATTCCTTCATCAAACACCACCCCAAGCTCACTGAGGATGTGCTGGGGTTTGGAGCAGCCTGTGGAGAACATCTGGGAATCTCTGAGCATCCCAGATGCTGTGAGATGGACAAAAAGATCTGTGCACACCAGCCATGGCCAAGCAGATAAAATGCCCCAAAAGAGCTTTTCCTCCTTTTTCTCTGCTTTTCTTCAGAGCCAACGAGATCTGAGTGACTTTGCCCACCACCAGCAGCTCCCAGGCTAGGTTGATTCCTGTCATTTATGGGGGAATGATCCCACAAAAGAGGTTCAGAGCACCTGGAAGGGCAGCTGGGCAGGATTTGTGCTCTTCCAGAAGAGCCCCAACTGCTCAGGCAGAGGGAAAGAAGAAATATTGGAAAATAAGGCTATTTATGAAGCTTAAATAAAAAGCTGGCACTTAGATGAAGTCATATTGAAGCAGCAGATATTCACCAGATAATCAGAGCACTCAAGGTTTACCTTGTTAATTTAATGGCAGATGGTTTGCATTTGATAGAAATGTGCAGCTTTTTCTGCTTTAGACAGGAATTTACTTTTGTTGCAGTAACAAAGCCACAGCATTCACCAAGTCCTTCCTCTGCCCCAGAGCACACCCGTGTTGATCATCTTTAATCTGGCTTTCAAATAAGGTTTTCTATTAATATATCTTTAAAAAAAATATTCTCCATGAGCAATCTATACAGCAAGATCTGCTACAAGTTCAGTGACAGGGACAAAAAAAAAAAATCAGCTGCAGCTTGAGAGAAATAGAGCCCCATTTAGAGCTGAATTCAGTTCATTAGGGGGTTAAACACAAAGCTCAGCGCTGCTGGGGGGCCTGGCTGGGAAATGAGAGGCAGCAATTTCCCCTCCATTTGTGCTGAAACCCCTCTGCACCTCTCTGGAGGGGCCTGAGAGTGACTTTAAGTGACAGCTCAGGGTGGCAGGAAAGGGCTCAGTGTCCATTTCCAAGGGGCAGGGTGCTCCTCTCAGCCATCAGAGCCCTCTCCAGGCTCAGGAACCAAACCAGAGGCTGATGATCCTCCTGGGACAGAGTGGCCCAGGATGCTCTAAAGGCCCTCAGCAAGCTCTGAAAAGCATCTTGAGACCTGTGGCTGGAAAATGAGATGCAAATGCTCACTGTTATCATTAATAAAAGCAGGCAGTGGTAGAGAAATGCAGGGTTTTGGTTAAAAGCTGTAAAAAACCTCATTTTTTTTCCTCTCTTGTTTTTCATCAAAGTCGTAGCTCACCCAAAGTGGGACTGTGGGGGAAGCACTGCCCATCTGCAGAGGGAAAATATCTTCCACACCCACCTGGAATTTGGGGAATTTTAGGAGAAAATACCTGCTGTGGACAGAGGATACAGCAGTGAAGAGGCTGAATGGGCTCAGGGTGGGCTCCTGAAGGGATTTTCTCTTTGGGGAGAAGGTAATGACAGGACAGGAGGGCCCTCCTCAGGCCAATGAGTGTTTTTCCAGTTAGAACTGGAACTGCTCTAATGGCCCTCAGCAAGCTCTGAAAAGCATCTTGAGACCTGTGGCTGGAAATTGAGATGCAAATGCTCAGTGTTATCGTTCATCAAGCCAGGAAGTGGCAGAGAAATGCAGGATTTTGTTTAAAAGCTGTAGGAAACTTCATTTTTTTTCCTCTCCTGCTTTGGATTGAAGTTGTAGCACACCCAGACTGGGACTATGCCCATCTGCAGAGGGAAAAGGGAAAATATCTCCCACATCCACTTGGAAATTGGGAATTTGAGGGGAAAATACTTGCTGTGGACAGAGGATACAGCAGTGAAGAGACTGAATGGGCTCAGGGTGGGCTCCTGAAGAGATTTTCTCTTTGGGGAGAAGGTAATGACAGGACAGGAAGTCCTCTCCTCACACCAATGGCTGTTTTTCCAGTTAGAACTGGAAATGCACTAAAATGCTGCTGTTACTCTTTAAGGATGACCCAGGCAAGGCCCACAGAGAGAAAGTGGACACGACATACTGGGCAGATAAAGATTTCTCCACACAGAGGAGGTGAACACGACACACTGAGCAGATAAAGATTTCTCCACACAAAGGGCCTGAGGGAAGGGCAGCTCCTGAGCTGTGACAGCCATGGACAATCGGCACAAATGTAAAAAATTTAATTCCAATGAATTTTCTGGAAGAGAAAGACTGGAAGAGGTTTTAGAGTGACTTCTGTGAGCCAGAGAGAAGTCTGAGAAGAGGATCCATGTTTGATAGGAGGATCCATGTTTGATAAGAGGACCCATGTTTAATAAGAGGATCCATGTTTGGTAAGAGGATCCATGCTTGAGAAGACGATCCTTGCTTGATAAGAGGATCCATGTTTGATAACAGGATCCATGTTTGGTAAAAGGATCCATGCTTGAGAAGAGGACCCATGTTTGATAGGAGGATCCATATTTCATAAGAGGATCCATGTTTGATAAGAGGATCCATGTTTAATAGGAGGATCCATATTTACCCTTGAAAGAATTTCCTGCCCAGGTCACTGACACAGAACCCAAGACAGACAGAAGGATAAATCAGAGAAACTGCAACTGCCTGTTCAATGAGCACCTTGTTTGTCTCCTGTGACCAATGAGTGAAGTGCAAACTGATGAGTTGTAAGAATGTATAAAAAGCATTATGCTGGAATAAAAACAGTTTGAAACCTTCTGGAAATGGAGTCTGTTGCTTTGTGTTGTGACCTTCTCAACTGTGACAAAAACAATCCTGATTTAGCTGAGCTGGAGGAGCTCAGGGCCTGCAGGGGCTCCAGCAGAGCTGCAGAGGGACTGGGGACAAGGCCTGCAGGGACAGCACACAGGGAATGGCTCCCACTGCCAGAGGGCAGCCATGGGTGGCATCTTGGCAATGAGGAATTCCTGCCTGGGCTGGCATTGCCACAGCAGCTGGGGCTGCCCCTGATCCCTGCAGTGCCCAAGGCCAGAGTTTGGAGCCCCCTGGGACAGTGGGAGGTGCCCCTGCCATGGATGGGGTGGCACTGGATGGGATTTAAGGTCCCTTCCCACCTAACCCATTCCAAAGCAATTCCAAACTCTAATTTTAAGCCTGTCAGTCATTGTCTGATGATCACAGCAATCTGAAGTCAGGAGGTGCCAAGAATTTAAAGGGCAGCTCCAGCTCCAGAAGCCAACAGCTCATCTTTCATCCTCCTCCCCACAAACAAGCAATGGTCTTAAAAATGTTCAAAATCTTTAAAAAGATTGCCCCAACTCCTTCATGGCTCGCAATAATTCCTTCTCTAAAATATTCAGGGAAGCTCAGGAGGGTGAAGCTCCACAAAGGAAAAGGATGAGGTTGTGCTCTGTCTGCAGCACAGAAGATGAGGAGGGGAAACCCAGCTTCCATTTTCCTATAAACCCCTTTAAAAGTGACTCAATTCCCTCAGCAAATTCACCTTCTCCAGCAGCTTTAATCCTTAAATGGTTATTGTTAAAAAGGAGTTTGCATTCCCTCAAAAGACAAGAGCAGAGGGAAATGACTTTGTCATATCTGACTGGTTTGGGAAATAAAAAATCCAATTCTGAGGGGGAGCAGATAAGGGCAGAGCCATGGAAGAGCCATCAGCTGAGCAAACACCACATAATGAACAGAGCAGAGACTGCCCAGAGAGATAAAACTCTCCAGGAGCAAGGCTGGGTTTAAATGAGGGATAATTGTGGCACGTCCACAGCCAAAGATTATGGAATTTTCATCTCTGGGAAGGGGCCTTTGACAGCCTCACCCCAAAGCCACTGTAGGATTGCCCAAAATCAGAGCTGCCCAGCTCCACCTTGTGCTTTCTGGATGTTCAGAGCTGTTTCTGAGGGAATTTATTATTTATAATTTTTTAAAGTTATATTATATTATATTATATTATATTATATTATATTATATTATATTATATTATATTATATTATATTATATCCTAAATATAATTTTATGCATAAAATATAAATTTATATTATATATTATTTAAGATATATAAATTTTATAAATATAATCGATATAATTTATATATTTCATAAAATATATAAATATTTCATAATTAAAGATAAAAATATAATATATAATAGAAATACAAAATATATATACAAATACATAAAATATTATTAAATATGTAAATATATATTTATATATGAATAAAAATATATAATATATTATATATTATATATTATATATTATATATTATATATTATATATTATATATAATTTATATATTTTATAAAATATATAAATATTTAATAATTAAAGATAAAAATATAATATATAATAGAAATACAAAATATATATACAAATACATAACATATTATTAAATATATAAATAGATATTTATATATGAATAAATATACATAATATATAATACATAATACACAATATATAATATATACTATATAATATATAGTATATACTATATTATATAATATATATTATATAGAATATATAATATAGAATAGATATTCATATAATATACATGAACATACAAAATACACCAATATATAAGGATAAAATATATAAATATATAATAAAATATATTTATTATTTGTTGGCATCCAAGGAAGCTTTGCTGGAAAATCTGCTGCCTTCCCCCAGGAGCCACCACCTCCACGTGGGCTTGTTGAGATCAGGGAATTTCTGGCATTGCACCAAAATTTCAGGTCCTGATCACTCCCTGAACACTTGGGTGATGCCCTGAGTGGGAGCAGGACTGAATCTCAACTTGTTGGGGCAGAGAAGAGAAACAATAAAGGATGAAAATTTCATTTATAAGCAGGAGGTCGTGACAGCCTCTGTCATTTCCTACCCCTGCCCCTTCTTCCCCTGGTTCCTGACACCCTGGATTTGTGCACAGACATTTTAGGATGAAGTTATTACAAAGGAAGATGAATTTTTATTGTCAGGAGGTGCTGCCTAGTGAAATATTACACTTTGTGCTTTTATGTTTATTCACCACCGTGTGGAACGTCCTCTCCGAGGCCTCAAAGTCATGCTGGTGCCCTTTAATAGCTGGGAAATATTGATTTATTAAAAAACCTGAGTTCCAACCAGACCTCAAATTATAAATGATGTTTTATTTTAACAGCTCTGACTGTTCGAACATAAATCCTCAGCCCCAAGTAACTAAATAAATATTTGGCTACTGAACTTTGATAGCATTTCCCACTGGGTTTTGTTTAATTTTGTTATTTGTTTAATAACAAAAAAAAAGCTACAACAGAGCAAATGTTGTCACCCAGGTATGGAGAAGTCAAAGTATGGGTTACAGGAATATTAGGGACAATACAGGAGTTGGGACAATCTTTTTAAAGATTTTTAACATTTTAAAGACCATTGCTTGTTTGTAGGGAGGAAGATGAAAGATGAGCTGGACTAATTTGGGTTTTAATTGTATAACCTTAATTTTCCTTCTGAATCCAATGGATCTGATGAGGGAAAGCTGAGTGAGGAGTTCCAAGTCCAGCTCGAGAGCAGAGTTAGAAGCCACAGGAAGGATTTCAGTCACCCAGAGAGGTTCTACTGCCAAGAATGATTTAATGGACAATAAAACACCATGAATTTGTTCAGCACCAGCAAATTTCCCTTGTGAAATTCCCAGAAAAAAAAAGTTCGAGATGACTTTCAATTCCAAGCTCCCAGGAGAGCTCAGCCCTCAATCCTGGGCATCTTCCCTCAGGATTCTGCTCCAAATTTCCAAACCAAACTGCAGAAATTCCAGCAATTCCCCTGAGTATCCTCACACATTCCCCTGAGTCCCGGGCTCCCCTCGAGCTGTGTGGGTTTTTTACTCCACGATTTTCCTTTTCCCATTGCACCCCCTGAGACAGCAGTCAAACACACAGGATTTCATTCCAGGGATGCTGGGCAGGAGGAAGAGCTCAAAGCAAGACAAAGCTGTTGGAATTTTGAAATTTGCTGAGAACTGGAGATTTCTGTGCTGCCAGCACTGACCCCCAGAGAACCCTGCACTGAGCTGAGGCCTGGAGAAGCTTCCAGAATGGAATGATGGAACTGGGACTGTGGGTGTGCAGTTTGAACAGGAGTGTGTGAGATCACAGGGTGGGAAACCCAGAGTTTAAGGGTTTAGAATGCAGTAATGGATATAGAGCAAGGAGGAGATTTTGGGGCAGTGCTGGTCCTTCTTCTTCACCTTCTTCTCCAGGGGTTTGGGTGGTTTTGTGTCATTGGATAAAAAAGTCCCCATTGCAGGGCATGGGTGGTTGGTTATTGGGTTAAAAGTGAAAATAATTTAGGTGTCATTTATTAAAAGGCCTTGTAGAGAGAGAGATGGGGCTCTATTTTTAGTTTGTTATTGAAGTGCTGCAGAACTCAGGGTTTGTGAGACTATGACAGATAACCACTGATAAACATCTGAGTCCCAACAAGAAATACCATCACACACATTTAACCCCAACCTTGGCAAAAAGAAGATAAGCTCAACAACCTGCTGTCCCTCAATTCCTAATTATCCCAAAGGCAATCAGCAATTAACTCCTTGGAACCCTGGCTGCTGAGAATTGGACATTTCTGTGCTGCAGGCACTGACCCCCAGAGAACCCTGCACTGAGCTGAGGCCTGGAGAAGCTTCCAGAATGGAATGATGGAACTGGGACTGTGGGTGTGCAGTTTGAACAGGAGTGTGTGAGATCACAGGCTGGGAAACCCAGAGTTTGACCTTCAGAGGAAAACTCCCCCCTTGTGCAGGATCCCTGCTGCAGCAGAGCCACAGCTGGCACTGCAGGAGGGCTGAGCCCCCCTGGCATGGGGCTGGGACACCCCCTGGCACACAGGGGGCAGGGACTGCTCTGACTCTGGCAGGGATTTTTTTCCTTTTTTGTACTATTGCATTTGTATTTTTGATTTTCTTAGTAAAGAACTTTCCTATTCCCATACCTTTTCCTAGTAAAGCACTATTCCCATTCCCATATATTTCCCTAGTAAAGAACTGTTATTCCTACTCCCATATCTTTCCCTGAGAGCCCCTTAACTTCAAAATTACAATAATTCAGAGGGAGGGGGTTTATTTACATTCTCCATTTCAGGAGAGGCTCCTGCCTTCCTCAGCAGACACCTGGCTTTCCAAACCAGGACAGACTGCCACCAATACTGACCCACAGGGTGACAGGTAATTTCTGACTCTGTCAGTGGGTTTTTTTGTACTATTATATTTGTATTTTAATTTTCCTAGTAACCTCTTATTCCCATTCCCATATCTTTGCCTGAGAGCCCCTTAACTTCAAAATTACAATAATTCACAGGGAAGGGGTTTGCATTTCCCATTTCAGGGGAGGCTCCTGCCTCCCTCAGCAGACACCTGGCTTTCCAAACCCAGACAGCAATGACGGCCCTGGAGCCCTCCCAGTGCCCCCAGAGGAACAAACAGACGAAGCTGCTTCACTTTCTCCTTCTCTCTAACACAGACCTGTTCGTGGAGCAGGAACAAAACCTGCTCAAACCCTGAATTTCTGCTGTCCCCATGCCCAGGCAGAGGTTTCCCATGGGATTTACTCACTCTGGGCTGCAGAGAGGCTGGAGAAAGCTGCCTTGGTGCGTGCTGCCAGCCACTCCAGGCTCTCGTGCAGGTTGGCCAAGGCTTTGAGGTCGCTGACGTCCCGCAGGATCTCCTGCTGAGGGATCAGTTTGTCTCCCAAATTCCCGATCAAAACTTCGGATTCCTTGCCAAATGCAGCCCTGAAATGGAAAGTGTTGGGAAGGATGAAAGTTTGACAAGAAGGTCTCACAGATATGTTTGCTTAGCAGAAAGATTTTTAAATGTAGAGTCTGATGGAGGAATAGAGATGGAAGCAAGTTTTGATCTAGAAGGAAAGAATTGCTGAGCCAGTCTCACTGGATAACCAAGGAGGCAAAGGGTGTGTTAGTTAGAAGGGTTTTTATGGCTTAGAGCAAAGGATAAACCCACCCCAAACAAGAAGATGTTTTCACTAAGCACAAAGAGAGCACAGGCAAACAAGGCAGCAAAGTTGCAAGTAGAAAAAAGGTCTCAGAATTTTCCACTGCAAGAAAACTGAAAACCAACTTCTAGCTGAAACTGTAATGCACTGACTTTGAGTGACTGGAGAACAGTAACATGAATATGGTAATTACAGTAGTTATGATGGGCTGTAGATAACAGTTCAGGAATAGATTGGTTCTACTGCATGAAGGTGCTCAGCAAAGAAAAGTCTGTAATGCATTGTGACCAAAACCAAAGGGGCTCCAGGCCTGCCTGCAGCTGGAGCTGACAGCTGTGGGCACAGCTCTGTCACCCACCCTGGGCTGCTGTGACACCTTGGATACAATAAACTGCATTTTGGATGCAATAAACTGCATTTTGGAGAGCCCCTGGAGTCCCACATCTCTCATTTCAGGCTCTTACAGGAAAGCAAAGCCCCTCTGAGGAATGTGAATCAATTTGTCTCCCAAATTCCCAATCAAAACTTCAGATTCTTTGCCAAAAGCAGCCCTGAAATGGAAAGCAAACCCCCCCTCCCCGAGGAATGTGGAATCAGGGACAGCAGGAGAATCTTTTCTGTTATCAGTCTTGGAAGTGAAGCGTCACCATGATATTTTCTGAAAAATCCCTTTGCCCAGGATTTTCTCCTGGGAAGCTGAGAGGCCTCAGAGAAAAAGGAAAACAATATTCTCTCATTTGCTTCTCCTGTGTTTTGCTGCTTTGGAATGTGGTTGGAGATTGTTTATCCAACAGGTGATTGTTTCATTGGTTTCATGGGAATTGTTTTAATTAATGGCCAATCAGGACCAAGCTGTGTTGGGACTCTGGAAGGAGTCAGGAGTTTTCATTGTTATCTTTTAGCCTTCTGTCTGTAACCTTTCTGTATTCTTTAGTATAGTATAGTATTCTTTAATATAATATATAACATAAAATAATAAATTAGTCTTCTGAGAACACGGAGTCAGATTCACTCATTCCTTCTCTGTCCTGGGGACCCAGTAAATATCACAGTGAAAGGTATGTTTTGAGATGAGAAATAAAATATTGCTTAGTTTTGTGTTGTAAAATTGTATAAACATATGAAATTTAATGATATATGGTATTATTACGAATATTTTTTAAAACTGTCTTTAAATTTTTTAAACAATATTAGGAATATGAGTTGAATCCAAGTTCTTTTCCCACTGCTTGTCCCTCTCCAAGGCAGAGCTGGGAACATCTCTGGGGTTTATCAGCAGAGGCTGGGTTTGCTTCTCTTCCTCCCCTCACTGCTGTGGTTTGGAATGGGAGGAAATCCAGTTTGTTTTGATTCTTACTACTTTCTTTCTTTTAGTTTTTAATAAAAAACTTTAAATAAAATTTTCTTTTTTTTTAAATAAAGAACTTTTAATAAAATTTTCTTTGTAGCCTTTTAAATGTTTTAAACTTACTTTACCTTTCTCCTAATCCTATCTCACGACATGAAAGAAGTACATTCATAATTAACCAACATTAAAGCACACCACACTCATCAACACATTAATTAGGAAATTTTAAAATTGAAAAAATCTTGAATTAGCAAACCAAAATCACTACACTCACCAAGCTCTAAAATGCCCCAGCAGGTCCCTCTGGCCCAATCCCAGTGGACTAATAATAATAATAATAATAATAATAATAATAATATTTCTTGCCAATTAATGGAAATAATTCCCAATTAATGGGAAATTCTGCATGTGCCTTCTGACATCTCCTCACTCAGGGGTTAAGACAACAAAATCAATCTCTGTTCACAGGCTGAGGATTATTTTTTGCAAAGATTTTTACTGTTTGGATTATTTTTAGTTAAATAAATGAGTTACAGGAAAGCTGGGGAGGGAAGGAAAGCTGGGCATGGATCTGTTTTGCTGCTGGTGAACTTTCAGGATTTGTTTAATTTCCCAATATTCATAAAGAGATGCTGCTGAGTAGTTCCACATCCAAAAAAAGAACATTTCCCAAATTTCATCAGGCTTGAACCTTCTTTTCCAGGAAGGGATGGGTAGTCCTGCCCTGCTAGCCAAGAATTATGGTCCATGAAAACCAAATATTGAAATTTTAAATATCTTAGAGGTTAAATGATAATGAAATGAGCTCTCATTCTCTGCTAACTAAGGAACCCACAGGAGCTGCTTCCCTCTGCAGTGTCCAGGCTGAATTATTCCCAATTCATCAGCAGTGCCAAGAGGAAGAAGCAGCAGCAGCAGTGAAGAAATCTGTTGAAATCATGTTCCTTTGTATTAGGAGAAAAGGCTGCTTAAATGGCAAGAGGATGACAAAAAATTGGACAAGCAATTATTAATTCTCTTTTGAAGCTTTCAGGAGGGATCTATTCAACCTTCCTCCCATCCTGGAGGAAGTTTCTAAGCCATCAATTGGCTAAATCTGGCCCAGACCAATTATTATGATTTAAATTGATGCCACAGGAACTGGGGCTTAGCAGATGATGCTCTGTGCAAACAGAAAAGATCTTTGTCCTAAACCTGGGCTGAAAGAAGCCACAGCACAGGAGCTTTTCCCAGGAAATTCAGTGTGGATGACTTAAAGTCTTGCCACTGGAGCTCCTGTGATCCACTGCCACAAAATACTTCAATGAATGGCCAGGAGAATGGAATTAATGGAATAAAATGCACGTTAGGATGAAAAAGTTGCTTCTGTCAGCATCAGCCATCTGGTTTTGCCTGGCCAGGAGTTTCCACTCAGCCAGCAGAGCCCACTGGAGCTTTGCTGTGCAAAAATGATGGATCAGGAACCACAGGGAGAGCCAGGAGGGGCATCCCAGGTGAGGAAATGAAGGATAAAAGAGAAAGCAAGTGAGAAAATGGAGGATAAAAGTGAAAGCTGGTGAGGACTGAATCCATGAAATTCAACTCAGGGCCTGCACAGAGACCTCAAGGGCTCTCCCTGCTCCCCTGGGGATGTTTTAAATCCCTGCCCAAGCTGCAAACCCTTCTGTGACCCCACAAATCCCATCCTCTCCAGGCTGCAGCCTCCCTGTCACGGCGCTTCCAGGCAGGGAAGGAGGAAAATGACAAAAATGACAATCTGGGAAAATTAGACTTGTTATTTACAACAGCTTCTCCTCCTCCTCCTCCTCCTCCACTTTTACAGCCAAGTGCCAATCAAGGAAGTGATGAATAGGGATGGGAATGTGCAGCCTTTGGAATCTCACAGGAGCTGAGCCGTTCCCAGCGTGCAGGGAAAGTGAATCTGCTCCTTCCAGGTTTTCATGGCATGAAAGGTTGGAACAACCTGGTCTGGGCACACAGAGTTGTCTCCAAAAGAATTCCTGCTGGGAATATTGGGATTTTTCATTTGCTCCCCTGAGTTAGATCCTGGAGTTGGGATGGAGGGGAAGCTCCACCATGGTTGTGGCTCAAATTAAAGATTTCTTTGACAGATTTTGGGAATTAAAGATTCCTTTGACAGATTTTGGGAATTAAAGCTTCCTTTGGCAGATTTTGGGAATTCCTGCCCAGTACAACCAGCTGGCCCTTCCTTTAGGTCAGAAAATGCTGCTCCCTTCAGCACGCGGTTGACCAGAGCAGCACCAACCAGCAGGACCAGGATTTGCCCAGATTCAAACCGATCCTTTCCTTTCCCAATCCCAGGCACTTCCCTCAGTTGGATCCCAAAGACAGCTCCCAAATGGCGTTGTCTGAACAGCACAGTGAGCAGAAATTGCACCAGGAAAGGATTAGGTTGGGTATTGGGAAGATTTCTTCCCCCAAAAGGCTGCCCAGGGCAGGGGTGGTGTCCCCATCCCTGGAGGGATGTAAAGCCATGTGGATGTGGCACTTGGGGACATGGTCAGTGGTGGCCTTGGCAGGGCTGAGAATGGTTGGACTGGATGATCTCCAAAGCCTATCCCAATTCCCAAATGATTCCTTGATTCCCCTGTGGACACCACAGCTGTGAAAACACCATAAATCTGTTCCTGCTTTTTGCTGCTGCTCTCCTTGAAACCCTTTCCCAACTTCCCACTGTTGGGGAAGATGAAACAGGAAAGCCTTATAAATATGATTGCCTTGCAAAAGATTTTGAGAATATGGAAACTATGAGTGAGATTGAAATGAAAGCAAGCTTTGAGATCCCTCAGTTACTGAACAACTGGAAAACAATGGTGTGGCCGGCTGAAGGTGATCCCCTTGTGATGGAACAACACCCTCTGCTTGCAGACAGGCCCAAGGGTCAGAGCAGACCCTACAGCTTGGCAGAAGGGCCCAAAGAGGAGTTTTTAGGGTTTAAAATGTAACACAGTGTGGTGATGTAGTGATTCTTATAGGCTGTATGGAAATGCTGTAGGATTTGTATCTTGGACTTGATGGGTTAGTGACAATTAGAATATTCAACACAGAAGAAGATTTATGGTCTTGTAATGGGAACCTCACCATCTTACCCTTTTACTCTCTTACCTTTTTTACTCCCTTACTCTCTCACCCTCTCATCTTCTCTCAGGCCTGCTCTGAGCAGTGGCTGCAGCTCCAGCAGGGCCCTGCACCCAGGCCCTGTGCAATAAACCCCAAATCCCAGCAGGGCCCTGCACCCAGGCCCTTTGCAATAAACCCCAAATCCCAGCAGGGCCCTGCACCCAGGCCCTTTGCAATAAACCCCAAATTCCACGGCCTGGCTTCAGAAATCTCTTGTCTCCATCCGTCCCGACCATGCTGCCCCCTGATGATCCAACATCCCACCATTTACCACACCCCACCATTTTTTACCTTATGAAATCCTCCTCCTCCTCTCTCTTGGGCCTCAACTGCTTGGGCTGAGCCATGCTGCTCCAGTTGGGCAGGGATTTCAGGAGCCTGCTAATATCATCGTCCTTGGCCCAGGAGGCGCTGATCACCAGCTTCTCATCCGACTGCACGATGGTCCTGCAGGGAGAGCAGCCACAAACACCTCAGGCAGGAGCACATCCTGCTTTTAGGGACATTTGCATTTAATTCTGTGTCGTTCATTGCATTCCACATCACACACATGGGGACTCAGCAGTGAGGAAAGGATCCACACATGGAGGGACAGCAACATGGATGGACAGGGTGGGAAATTCTCCATAAAATACAGCTCCTGATGGACTTTGAGACATCTTCTAAAGGAAAAAAGGGCCATTTTCCTAAATTCTGCAAGCCTGGGAATTCAGTTTGGCACCCAGCTGGAGGAGGTCACCCTGCACTGGTGTCTCCATGGATCATTTCCCTCTGGGATCTCAGTGGAGCTCAGCAGCCTCTGCCCATGGTGGGGTCAGTGCCAGGTGGGACCAGCCCAGGACACCTGCCTGGGAGCCACCACCTCCCCCAAAGCTGGGCCAGCCTGGGGACCAGGGCAGAAAGGGAATGAAAGGTCCAGGATCTTCTTTCCAAGTCATCCAAAGCATCTCCTGATGGAGATTCCAGCTAAATCCTATGTGGGAAACTGAGTCAAGGACTGCAGCGGGTTCCAATGGGGAACAAGTTCCCTGTTTTGTGTTTTTGGCAGGGTAACTGATCTGAATTCCTGACTGGGAATTCCAGGAGACAAACAGGATGCTGTATTTGGAGGAGTCAATCCAGGACCTTAAAGATTCTCAATTCCACCCCTGCCATGGCAGGGACACCTCCCACTGTCCCAGGGTGCTCCAATCCTTCCTTGGGCATTGCAGGGGTCAGGGGCAGCCCCAGCTGCTCTGGGAATCCCTTCCCAAAATCCCACCCCAGGCTCCCTCTCCAGGGAATTCCCTCCATTCCCAGCTCTCCCAGCCTGCCATTGGATCCATCCCCACCCCGACTCCTCTCTAGGAAGGCATTTTGGGCTCTGGGGGCTTCACTGGCAATCTCAGCACTCCAGGAAGGGTCTCCCTTCCCTTTGCCATCCCCAACTTCCATAAAAATCCCTGGGGATGGATTCTGAGTGTCCCAAATCCCAGAATGGTTTGGGTGGGAAGGGCCCTTCAAGGCCATCCCATTCCAATGCCACCATCCCAGGCTGCTCCAGCCTGGCCTTGGGCACTGCAGGGATCAGGGGCAGCCCCAGCTGCTGTGGCAATGCCAGCCCAGGCAGGAATTCCTCATTGCCAAGATGCCACCCATGGCTGCCCTCTGGCAGTGGGAGCCATTCCCTGTGTGCTGTCCCTGCAGGCCTTGTCCCCAGTCCCTCTGCAGCTCTGCTGGAGCCCCTGCAGGCCCTGCAATGTGCTGGGAGCTCTCCCTGGAGCCTTCCCTGCTCCAGGGGAACATTCCCAGCTCTCCCAGGCTGCAATGGATGGAGCCAACAGAGACACCGAGCACCCCCTGACAGGGACCTGGCAGAGCCATTCCAGCCACACTGTCCCAGCTCCAGGCTGGAATTCTGGGGCAGAGATGAGGTGCCAGCAGCATTCAGGGGGTGATGTGGGGAATAAATAGAAATAAAAACGACACCCCGAGCATCTGCGTTTTGCAAAGGAAAACAGCAAGAAAGGAGCAAGCTCTGATCCATCCTGAAGAGAACAGCTCATTTCTCATCCCACCATTTCCCCATCCACCAGGAAAACAAGCTCAGCTCAGGAACCACACAGGATTTGTGAAAATGAATTTGTCACATGCGCTTGCAAACAAATTTTCCTTCCCTCTGAGTTTCACGTTCAATCTGTCACACACAAAAAGGCTGAGTTTTGTTTCCAGCCACACAAGACCTCAACATTCCTGTTTGGCCTTCTGCTGCTGGGACGCAGGTGGTGTCTTTCCACTCAGGAGAAAAAAAAATATAATTTAAAAAAAGGTCTTTTATTTTTCACCCTGCTGAAAACTGAGGGGGGATAAAAAAAGCTCCACCAGCAGCTCTGACATCTGAGATGGAAAAAGGGGTTTGATGCTATCTGGGCATTGCTGTGCCAAGGCAGGACAACTGTTCCAGGAACACATCAGCCAGGGCTTTGTCCTCTGCACATTTAAATGACTGCAGTAATACTCTCCTTCCCTTGGGAGTCTATTTCACACTTGAACAAATCCAGCTCTTGGATAAAGAAACTCCTGATACTGAGCTGGTATTTTATTTTCCTCAATTTCATCCCATTACTCCCCGTTATTTCCCCTCTCAGCTCAGCTCTCTCCACGTCCACTGTTTGCTCTCTTCAATTATTTCCAGCCTTATCGTGGCCCCTCAGACACCCAGGGCTCCAGGGCATCTTTGGGAGTGTCCTGATGGAGTCACACAGAGCCACTCTCTGTTTTATGGTCCTTATTACCCTCTAAAATCCCAATTTTTTGCGGAGTCAGTGCTGGGGAGGAGGATGGGATGCTCCAACAAGCTGCAAACTCCACCTGGTGACCTCCTTTTCCAGGGTCAGAGTTTTCCAAAAGCCTAATCCACAATTCCTGCTTTCCCCACCTTTTGGTGGTGCCCATGAGTTACACAGAGCCACTCTCTGTTTTATGATCCTTATTATCCCCAAAATCCCAATTGTTTGTGGAGTCAGCACTGGGAGGGTGTTGGGATGCTCTGAGAAGCTGCAAACTCAGCCTGGTGTCCTTCTTTTCCAGGGTCAGAGTTTTCCAAGACCCTAATCCATGATTTCTGCTTTCCTCACTTATGGATGGCACCCATGAGTTACACAGAGCCACTCTCTGTTTTATGATCCTTATTGTCCTCAAAATCCCAATTGTTTGTGGTGTCAGTGCTGGGGAGGATGTTGGGAGCTCTGTGGGATGGAGATGTTGGATGCTCTGACAAGCTGCAAACTCAGCCTGGTGTCATTCTTTTCCAGGGTCAGAGTTTTCCAAGACCCTAATCCAGGATTCCTGCTTTCCTCACTTATGGATGGTGCCCACGAGTCACACAGGACCACCTCTCAGTTTTATGGTCCTTGTTATCCCCAAAATCCCAATTGTTTGTGGAGTCATTGCTGAGAGGAGATGGGGGAGGATGTTGGGATGCCCTGACAAGCTGCAAACTTGGTCTTTTCCAGGGTCAGAGTTTTCCAAGAGCCTAATCCACAATTCCTGCTTTCCTCACTTATGGATGGTGCCCACGAGTCACACAGGACCACTCTCTGTTTTATGATCATTATCCTCAAAATCCCAATTGTTTGTGGAGTCAGTGCTGGGGAGGAGATGGGGAGGGTGTTGGGATTCCCTGACAAGCTGCAAACTCAGCTTTTCCAGGGTCAGAGTTTTCCAAAAGCCTAATTCAGGATTCCTGTTTTCCTCACTTATGGGTAGTGCCCATGAGTTACACAGAGCCACTCTCTGTTTTATTATCCTTAAAACCCCAATTGTTTGGGGAGTCAGTGCTGGGGAGGATGTTGGGATGCTCTGACAAGCTGCAAACTCAGCCTTTTCCAGGGTCAGAGTTTTCCAAAAGCCTAATCCAGGATTCCTGCTCTCCTCACCTTTTGGTGGTGCCCAGGGGTCCATGGAATCCTGGAATGGTTTGGGTGGGAAGGGAGAGCTTAAATCCCATCCCATCCCACCCCTGCCATGGCAGGGACACCTCCCACTGTCCCAGGCTGCTCCCAGCTCTGTCCAACCTTTCCTTGGACATTTCAGGAATCCAGGGGAGCTGTCTCTGTACAAGATCCATGGATCCACTGAAACCAGCGAGCTCCAAAGTAATCCATGGAGCAGCCCCAGCACCGCCTGGATCCCCTGGAATTACACCCCCACTCCTTCCCAGGGCTCCAACACCTCCTGATTTTTATTGGTGTTGGTTTTACCCCAACCACCCCCTCATCAGGAAGATGCTGAAAAGGTTGGAACATCCCTTATTTCTGTTGGACACCCAGATTTCCCAACTCCTTTTCCCCACATTTTCTTCCCAGCCAGGATTCCCCCTCTGTACCTTCAATCCAATTTGTGTCCTTGAGTGAATTATCCCAGGACAAGCTCAAAACTCTTCCTTCCAGCCCCACTCCCCCAATCCCAAACTCCTCCATGATTTTCCTGCTGCTGCCACAGGGAGCTGACCCTGGCTGGATCCAAGCTGCTCCATCCTCCCCAGAGGACAGAGGGTGGAAAAATGATGGAAAAAAACCCTTTTATTGTGGAGCAGACATCATAAAATATGGAATATCAATCTGGGACAGCTGTCCTGGATACATCTTTCCCAAAATCTTTCCCATTCCCAGCCTGTTGGTGAAGGGGAGACAGCCTTGATGCCGTGGCCAAAATCCAGGTGTGTGTCACACCTTCCCAGGTACCAATCCTGCACTCTGAGGAACCATTTATCTTATGGGAAAACCCCTGGACACAGCTGGGGGCCTTGGATTTCCAGCAGGAAACATCTGGAAGCCACAGGAGCTAATTGGGCTCCTCTGCCTGGTGCCAGGTGGGTTTTTGGATGATTTTTCCCTTTTCCCACAGCCAAGGTGATGTTTTGTGCTGCCAAGGATTAAAAAGCAGCTGGGCCAGGCACCCACAGCCTGAGGGAAAACCCCTGCCCCAAAAAAAGAGTAAAAAAATGCAACTTAAACCCCAAAAGTTCATGCAAGATGCCACTAAGAAGCAGCAGTAAAAGCATTTCCTGGAAAATTAAAAATTCCTGCTTTGCTGATTGTGGCTGAATGAATCTGCTCTTTTTCAGTAAAAATGAGCTTAGATTGATTTTGCCTGCCTGGAAAGCAGAAGGGGTTTCTTTTCTTCACCATTTTGAGTGATCCAAGCCTGGTTATTTCCCTTTTCTCCCCCCAAATTTAGCTGAGAGAGTTCAGCCAAAGGAGGTTGGTCACCAGAAGCTGCCTCCAAAGAGGGAGGTGAGCACCTCCAGAGGATTTAATCACTTTTTACACTCTCAGAACCACATTTTGGTGATGCCCATCTCTTTTTAAGACTAAAAAGACTCATTCGGATGAGGGATTCCTTGACTCAGAGCCTTCAGAGAGGTTCAAGATGAACAAGGTGAGGATGAAGAAGGGGGTGGACACACAAGACAGAGCTTAGAGCGGACAACAAAATAAAAACATTCAACTTCAACATGGACTTGAATATTACTGGCAAAATTACGTAGAAAAACATGGAAAGAGATGAATTTTTGCATTTGAAGCAGCAAATTTTGTCAGAGAAGAGTGTTGGCAGAGGATTAAAAAGAAGGGCTCATGTTCAGGGCAGCAACAGTGAACTGGGCAGGTTTCTCCTTTCAGTATCTCCAAAAATCCCACAAAACTGGTTTTGTACTCAGGTTTTTAAAAACATAAAATGGTTTTTCACTCTGAAGTTGAGCTGCTCTCCTGGAAATCTGCTGGAGACGGGGGTTGGACACGACTGGGGAGTGCTGCCAGCACGGCAGGAGGTTTGGGGGCTCCATCTCCCATTTTATTTGCATTTTCAGCCCCAGCTCCTCGTCAATTAGTCAGAAATCAGAGCTGACGTTTGTAAACAGTTTGGGTGGTGAACTGGAATTGGAATTTTGGACAGAAATGCGATTTGCAGGAGGCGCCTCACCTACGCCGAACTCCCAAAATTCGTCAGCAATTAACACACGAGAGCTGCTATTTATAGGAGTGTCCAACCCCATCCAGCCCCCTTGGGTTTGATCTTTTTCTTTTTAAATCCCTGGAAAACACGAGCCAAAGGGAGCTCAGACATGAACAATCTCAGCTGTGCATTTCCCAGTGCTGACGTCCTTCCCCAGCTGCTCCTGCACAGAACTCTGGATCAGATCCTGCCCGGAGGAGCCTCCCTTTGGAAGCTTTTGCACCCACATTTGCTCACACTCCCCCTGAAGGAACAAATCCCACAAAAACACCTCTCTGCCTTCCCAAATTCTCACTCTTTGCCATCCCAAGAGCAGCTTTGCTGGATGGGATCAACTCCCAGCTCTGAGGAGTTCATCCTGATTTTAAGGAGCTGTAAATGATCCTGACTCCACCACTCTTGGGACTTCTGCTGCTCAGAGTGACCCCAAGATGCATTAGAAAGTCTCTTTTCCCAGCCTGGTGCTCGAAGAAGGAGTCAGAGTTCTTCAGTTCTCATTCTCAAGGTTGTTCATTGTTTCTTATCTATAAATTTTTTTCTCCTGTCCAGCCAAGGTTTGCTCAGCAAGACAGTCAGAAGCACTCTGCCTGCCCCAGGGCAGTGTTATCTTTTTATACTAAAAACTACCTGTACAACGTTTATCATAACTTCCCAATCCCTATCACCCATTGTCAGACAGTGAGCTTCTACTCTAAACCAATCCAAAAGTGCCACCATCACCCAGAACATGGAGGCTAAGAAGAAGAAGGAGAAAGGCTGGACACACCCAGATTCCTCCATCTTGCCTCCTGAACCCCCATTCTAAAAACCCCCAAAAAATCTATTTTTCACCCTGTGACAAACTAAATATTATTCTACTTAGAGTTTGGTCTAAGTCTTTCTAATTTCAGCTTGCAGATCCTTATACAAGGTTGATAATTTTTTTCCATGTGTCAAAATCAAAGTCACAGGTGTCTCGGGCTCTGTGCCAGGGTCTCTGAACGCCCTGGCAGGGGTCTGGGCAATCCAGGACAGCCACAGGGATGCCCTGAATTCTGCCCACACCACGATTTACCCATCCCAGCAGCCCAGGGAGAACCGTGGAGCAGAGGGCAGGGCTGTGTGGAGCCCAGATCCCTGCAGAGGGCACAACATCCCCGCGGATGGAGGAGCTGCTCCGCTCCCCTGCATCCCCGGGATGGATCCGGGTTTCTATTTCAGTCCTTTACCAGCAGCAAAACCAGAACGTTTCCTGTTTTCTCCCCTCTCGCAGCAATCAGGAGATGGCCAAATTAGCGTTGTCCTAATTAGCCCTCAGCAGGTGCCAAAGCCAGGAATGGCAAAGGAAGGAAGGAAGGAGCGTCGAGTTCAAGCCAAACAAATCAAATCCATTGTCTGGCTCCAGGCAGGGAAGTTTTGGGTGAAAAAAGGAGTATTTTGGACAATGGCACACAAGCAGTTCTTGATTTAGGGGGGTGCTCAGGCAAAGTTTAGCCTCTGCTATTGTCAATAAAATAATAATGATGACGATGATAAGCCTGTTTGCCGGATGAAGTTTTTCCTGAATAAAATCAGGCAATGGGAAGTAATTTCTTGGTCAGGAAGCACAAGGGCTTTTTCAGGCTCAACAACCATGGAGGGGATGATGCAGAGCAGCTATTCCAACCCACATTCCTGCAGCACCTTGTAGTGGTTTTTAATGGGATTATTTATCCCCATGGGATGAGGCACGACCCTGATTTTCCTGTCCAGGAGGAGCATTTTACAGATGGATAACTGGGATATCCTTAGAAGTTATTTATTGATATTCACCCAGGAAATCTCTGATAAATCAGACTTGAAGGGTTTAACCCAAACATGTCTATGGCCAGTGGGTGCCTCGATCTTCCATGCTTTGGTTGGAGAATGTTAGGGATGGATGATCCCAAAATGCCAGTGGGACAAGCACAGAGCATTTGGTGACTCCCTGTCAGTTTACAGAATTGTTTTGGGAAACTTTCACCAAACCCAGTGTGTGTGGACTCCTGTGGTTACTGATTCCCAAAATCATGAATCATTTAGGCTGGAAAAGACCTCTAGGATTGAATCCAAACATTCCCAGCACTGCCAAGGCCACCTATGTCCCCAAGTGCCACATCCACAGGGCCTTAAATCCCCCCAGGGACAGGCACTCCAACCCTGCCCTGGGCAGCTCCTTCCAATGCCTGACCAACATTTCACAGAAGAAACTTTTCCTAATTTCCAATCTAAATCTCTCCTGGTGCAACTTAGGGCCATTTCCTCTCATCCTGTAATTCCTAAATTGCCATGAGACCTGAACACCCAAATCTCAATAGAATCAATTCAAATAAAGCTGAATTCCCTGCAAATGTTCGCATGAAGAATCTGAATAACTTTACTAAAGAGCAAAAGTCACATTCAGCCATTTATTTTTAAAGAGGACACTTCAGACTCTCAGTGGCAAACTCAAGGTCACCTTTTATCATGGAATTATGGAATGGATCTGGAAAATCATCTCATTCCACCCCTGCCATGGCAGGGACACTTTCCACCATCCCAGGCTGCTCCAGCCTGGCCTTGGGCACTGCAGGGATCAGGGGCAGCCCCAGCTGCTGTGGCAATGCCAGCCCAGGCAGGAATTGCTCATTGCCAAGATGCCACCCATGGCTGCCCTCTGGCAGTGGGAGCCATTCCCTGTGTGCTGTCCCTGCAGGCCTTGTCCCCAGTCCCTCTGCAGCTCTGCTGGAGCCCCTGCAGGCCCTGCAAAGTCTCCTCCTTTCTGCCTAAAGGAAGAACTGGAGTAATTTCTCAGCTCTCCCACCACTGCCATCCACATCTCAAGACCCTAAACCACTCTGGGATGTAGATAAATCCACTGGGAAACCATAACTCCTCATAATTCCACTGACCATTATTCCAGCTTTTTTATCCCTAGAAGAAAACACCCTTGACCATCCCAGCAGAGACAATTCAAGAACAAACTCCTGACCTCTCCTGGCAGAACAGATGTGTTAGGCTGGAAATAGGTGTGTGTATTCTGTTCCTATCTGTGGAGCAGTTCTCTCTGTCCATGGGGCAGGTTTCTTTGTCTCTCCCACAGCCAACCCTCCCTCCAGCAGATCTCTGCTGTCCATGGCCACTGAGTGTCCCTGCAGGGCTGATCCAATCCCAGCATCCCATGGGGAGATGCTCCGCCCAGGGGAGGAGCCAAGCATTCCTACCTGGATCCAATCTGAGCCTGGCACAGCACAGCAGCCTTTGCCCCCTGCACTGCCAGAGGAGCAGCTTTCTGCTGCCCTGCATGGCCAGAGGGAGCCCAGGCCCATCTGCAGCAGCCCTGGAGCTGCAGAGGAAAACTCCCCCCTTGTGCAGGATCCCTGCTGCAGCAGAGCCACAGCTGGCACTGCAGGAGGGCTGAGCCCCCATGGCATGGGGCTGGGACACCCCCTGACACACAGGGGGCAGGGCCTGCTCTCACTCTGACTGTGGGTTGGTTTCTTTTCTGTACTATTGCATTTTTATTTTTAATTTTCCTAATAAAGAACTGTTGTTCCTGCTCCCATATCTTTGCCTGAGAACCCCTTAATTTCAAACTTATAATAATTCAGTGGGAGGGGGTTTGCATTTTCCGTTTCAGGGGAGGCTTCTGCCTTCTTCAGCAGACACTTGGCTTTCCAAACCACAACAGCCAAGCCCAAAGCGCAGTGAGAGGAATGGGGGATTTGTCTTTCCAAACAAGCTGTGGGTCTGCTGGTGGAGAAAATCAGCACGGGGAGATAAAAGAAACCATGGGAAGAATTCCACTCATTGATGAATGGAAAAAGATATTTGCTTTTACAAATAAGCTTTAGGTTTGCTGATAAACAAAATTAGACATTGAGAAATGAAAGAAACACCCCTAAATTCCATAAAAATTAAAAATAAAGAGGGAGGGTTATACATTAGAGGGAAATCTCTGGTATCAGGTATTTTGGGAAGTCTGACCCTCTCAAGTACCTCAGAAATAGGGAAAGAAAGAAGAGAAATGTGGCCAGGAAATTGGGATTAAAAGGAGGCTGCATCCTCCAAAACTGTGAGAGATCCCAGGGGAATGCCCCATGGCCTCTCCCTTTATTAGACAATAATATAATATAATATAATATATTTGTTGTCACCTTATTGCAAAAGTTGCATACCTTCTTGATGATTTCTCATGGACAGCTCCTCACAGCACAGACAACAAACTCCAACCCTCTCCTCACCCAGCTAACCCACTCTTTTACAGCACTCATCCTTATTGGACACAGCTGTGGCCTGTTAAGGGCAGGCCTGTTCCTAATCCTTGGTGATCTGTACAGCTGCAACTCCTCAGGTGTGAGACTGCCTTCTGCACTATTTTTTTCCATTCTATCCCTCCACAAATATTTATAGAAGAATTTATATATTTATAAAATATATATTTATATAAATAAATATTTCTATATAATATAATCTATATAATATATAATATATTATATATTATACATTATATATTATATTATAAATACGTATTTATATATTACTTATACATTATATATAAATATACTATATTTATTTTTATAGAAATATGTATTTATTCCTATTTATATATATTTATATAATTAACTTTATATAATTTATATTTATAATATAATATTATTATATTATAAATCTGTCATATATACATATACATATATACACATATACATATACCTATATATATATATACACACATATACACATATACATATACATATACCTATATATATATACACACATATACATATATACATATACATATATATATATATATATAATATTATATTTATTCAAGTAGGAAAAAGGCTCCTCTGTCTCCTTTTTGGACATCAACCTCTGGTGTTTGTGGATTAATTTTCCCAGCACAGCAATCCCCCTGGGCTGTACCTGTAGGCCAGGGTGCAGGTGTCCTTGTACTCCTGCAGCTTCACACACACCATGTGCAGGAACTGGTCCGAGTA
Source organism: Ammospiza caudacuta (assembly GCF_027887145.1). Lineage (NCBI taxonomy): Eukaryota > Metazoa > Chordata > Aves > Passeriformes > Passerellidae > Ammospiza > Ammospiza caudacuta. The sequence goes on along the minus strand of NC_080597.1, from coordinate 76,546,679 downwards.
GGCGCTCAGGTCGTGCATCAGCTCCATCAGGTCCTGCACCGTCTTCTCCACGATCACCGTGCTCTGGGGAGGGGACAAAAACCCAGCTGTGAGCAGCAGGTTGGAGAATCTTTACCTCAGCCCTCTCCTGCTTTGCTAATTGTCATCACAAAGGTGCAGCTGATGCTCTGCCAGTGGCTCCTGCGAGGCTGAACAAATGAGGGAAGGAAATGTGGAAAGTGGTTTAACTCTTGGGGTTTCTGAGACACTTCCTGAAGTTCACTGTTGAGAGTTTTTTGCAGGTTGAGGAGTTTTTGCAAGACAATGGCCACATTCAGCTGATGCACAGTCCAGCCTGCTGGTAATAATGGACAATGGACATGTTCACAAGCAATGAATAATGGACATATTCAGAAATGGGGTCGGTGTAATATCCTTGAGAAAGATACAAGAAGAAGAGTCATCAGGACTCAGCAAGATTTTGAGCAAGCTTGAGAAAGTGAGAAAAAAGAGAAGCCATGGGTGAGCCAGACAACCACAGCAAGACGTGCGAAAAATTAGAAAATCCAATCAGCATTTTATTTTAGACGTGTGAACAGCTAGGATTAACCCATCATGTATTAGCTAGAGTTGTGTGAACAGTAGAAACTTATTATAAATATAGCCCTTTTGGGGATAATAAATTTGGCTTCACTTGATCACATTGATGTTCCATTCCTGATCCTCCGCACCCCACAGTTCAGCAGGTCTTTCCTTTATTAGGTTCAACGTCAAAAGGCAAAAATGTGATTTTCAGAGGTAGACACAGCCCAAAGTGCTGCTCCACATCCAACAGATCCTGGAATTACTGAGGTTGGAAGAGACCTCCCAGACCATCCAGCCCAACCTTTGATCAATCCCCACCTTGGCACCCCAAACAGAGCCCAGAGTGACACTAAAACCCCTGAGGAGCAGGTTTGGTTTCCTCCAGCCTGCAGGAAGGACTAAACATCCAACAATGTCCAATGATGTCAACAGCTCCATAGGAATTCTGGGATTTCTGAGGTCACTTGGCACACTTTGTATTTATTTTGCCTGCTGTGTTTGATTTTGTTGCTGCAAACAAGACAGAGTGGAGGTCATGGAAATCCCAGGTTGATATAAATTGAATTATTAATGGTCTCAGTAGAGTGAAGGATTATTCCTCAACTGTAGCAAAGGAAGATACTGAAGTGTTTGGGAACCTTGGTTGATTTGAGTAATTCTGGACTCAAATTACATGGGAGGATCCCAGGGATTAGAAAAGAGCCCCCCTTCCTCTGTGTTCATCAAGATGTGAAGAGAAGTTGGGGACTCACAGCACAACCTCATCAACCCCCACGTGGCCACCTCTGCCACAGCCCCACCAGCCCAACTTCCACCTCTCTGCTGAATTAATTCCCAATTAATTCCCAGGGGCTTCACTTGGAATCTCAGCAAACCATGAAGGGTCTCCCTTCCCTTCTCCTCTCTTTTCTCTCCCCATTTCCCATAAAAATCCCTCAGGATGGATTCTGAGTGTCCCAAATCCCAGAATCCCAGGATGTTTGGGTGGGAAGGGACCTCCAAGCTCATTCCAGGGACACCTCCCCTATCCCAGGCTGCTCCAATCCTTCCTTGGGCATTGCAGGGACCAGGGGCAGCCCCAGCTGCTGTGGCAATGCCAGCCCAGGCAGGAATTCCTCATTGCCAAGATGCCACCCATGGCTGCCCTCTGGCAGTGGGAGCCATTCCCTGTGTGCTGTCCCTGCAAGCCTTGTCCCCAGTCCCTCTGCAGCTCTGCTGGAGCCCCTGCAGGCCCTGCAATGCGCTGGGAGCTCTCCCTGGAGCCTTCCCTGCTCCAGGTGAGCACCCCCAGCCCTGGAGCAGCTCCATGGATTCCTCTGGATTTGCTCCAGGTCCTTCCCCAGGGCTGGGGCAGCTCTGCAGGTGAGGTCTCACCTGAGCAGAGTCTGATGTGGTTTCAGATTAAAGCCAAGCCCAGGATGGGCTGAGCAATGTGCTGAGGGATTGAAGTCACCACTGATCCCTCAGAAATAAGAAAGGGAAGAAAATCCTCCCTAGCTCATGTAGGAACACAGAAGATAAAAACAATTCCTTTCCTTTTTGTGTGGATAATGAGATTTTTCCTTTTCCCACCCTGGGTGGGGTTTCCAGCAGATCCATGGTATCAACTGATGTCCTGCAGCTTCCCAGGAGCAGGATCTGTCCTGCCAGGAATCCTCCTGGGCTGGACACAAAACCACACCAGGAGGAACCAAACCTGCCCTGGATCCAGCTCATTTCAATTTGTTTTCCTAACTCAGCATTTGGAGAAAAACAACAACCTAAAACCCACCAGTGGGTGTTAAAACAGAAAGTATTGTGGTTTTTATGGAGTTTTTCCCACTTATTTTCCTCCACAACGTTAAAATTCCAGCAAAGCTCCTGCCAGTATATGGATTTTAAAATAAACCCTACTGATTTAAAGGGAACACAAAGCTACTTGAACGATTAAAAAAAAAAATAAAGAAATAAAAAGGAGAAGAAAGGGAATTACCATATGAAAGAAGGCACTGCCAGATTTGTAATGGCCATTCATTTCCCTGAGACATCTTAACCTTCCCCAGAGCCCTGCTGCCACCTCTGCAGGTGTCCCTGGGGACGCCCAGTCTCAGGAGGCATTTGGGACAGCTGGATTCGTTAGCTGGGCCAGCCCTGGAGCTTCTGAACATGCCCAAAATGAGAGGCAGCTCGCACACGATCCCAGAGCCACCACCCTGGTGCCTCTGCCCCTTCTGGACTCGTTAACAGCAAATGGATGTGATCAAAGCTTCATTTATGGCCAGGCACTTCAATGGAGCCTTTAAAAATAAAAACCCCACACTAACAAGGAAACTCATCCCGGGAACAATATCCAGCCCCTCACACCTGAATCCCAACACCACCCAGGGGATGCTTCATTACTCCTCCAGCAAGCTGTTCAAAGGGGCTGGGGGCTGCTAAAAATACAAAGAAATTCCTCCTGATGCCCTCCTGTCCCTCAGCTGTGGTGGGGATGAGGATAAAACAGAGAGCACGGCTGCTTATTGACACTGTGGGGTTTGTCTTTATGGGATTTGCAAACATTTCCATTATCCCTTGATTTGCTCCTTGTTCCCAGCCGGGCTGGAGCTTCAGGTGATGTAAAGGGAAGGCAGAATTCCTGCTCTGACTGTGGGGTGGCACACAACAAGCTGTTATTTCAGCAATGTGCAGAATTTATATATTCCAGATATAATGGAATATATAATATGGATATAATAATATGTATTCATATGTATATAATAATATGTATTCATATGTATATAAAATCCAAATATATATATATAATATATATAATCCCTATATATATAAATCCACATATTCATATATATATATATATATATATATATATATATATTCATATATATATAAAATCCCAATATATTGGAATATATATATATAATACATATATAATCCCTATATCTATATAATCCAAATATATTCATTTATATATATTATAAAATCCCAATATATTGGAATATATATGAAATAGATATAATCCCAATATATATATATTCCCTATATATATACATAAATCAAATATATTAATATATATATATAAAATCCCAATACATTGGGATATATATAATATATATAATCCCTATATATATATATATATAAAATCTAAATATATTCATATATTAAAAAATCCCAATCTATTGGGATATATATAATATATATATAATCCAAATATATCCATATATTCATATATTTATTATATATAATCCAAATATATATATATATATATATATATATATATATATATATATATATATAAAAATAAATAAATTCCATATATATTCTGGAGATATACATCCAGCCATTCCTTTGGGATTTCAGTATTCCAGCCATTGCTCATTCCTTTGGGGCTATTGCCCTGTGGAACCCCAGTGAAGTGGGTTAAAAATGACTGGAGAAACAGAGCTCTGGAGGTAAAATGACACAGCTGGGGGGGTGTTTATAAGAGTTCCTTAAAAACACAATTTCAGGACAATAAAAGTGATTTTCAATGAGTCCTCAACATGAAGAAATTCAAACCAACAGCTCAAACCTCCAGAAGTTCACCCCTTGCCACCCCTACCATGGGCAGGGACACCTTCCACTATCCCAGGTTATTCCAACCCCCATGCAACCTGGCTGGGACTTTTCCAGTAATGAGAAGTGCTGAGTAATGACAGTGTCCTTAATTTTTATTTTCTAGCTTGCTGGTGAGAAGCACTTGGATTAGAGGACCAATCTTCCCCTGTGATTTATTTCAATTTTCAATTTTTTGCGGAAATCACAACTTTCCCCATGCCTTGGGAGGGAGAACCTCCATTCCCTGGCTGCATTTCCTTGGGGAAAGCAGACAAAAGATGGGAATATCCTGCTCAGAAAAACAGGATATTCCCAAAAGATGGGAATATCCTGCTCAGAAATGTCTCCACCACAACACAGCAGATGGAGGGAGAGACCTTGGCACTGGAAAAGTTGTCCCTTTTTCCTTGATTATCGCCCATCACAAAATATCTCCTCGAGATGCCTTGGCAGAGGAAGGCACCAGATGAGGGCTGCCTTAAAGGAGAAGAATTCATAAAGCCTGATCTCATTTTTAAGCTGGAGTTTAGCTGATCCCTCGTGATTTTTAAGCACCAAGCAGAGCCCAGCTGCAATTAAAGCAGGGCAGGAGAGAGGGAAAGTTTCAAAGCTCTTCTGGATTTGGGACCATTCCCAAAGGACAAAACTTAAATTCCTTAAACTTAAATACGTGTCCAGGTATTTTATAATTAAATATCTAATAAATATCAAGTGCTAATAAATATCAAGTGCTAATAAATATCAAGCACTGTCAGTGCCTTGAAGGGCAATGGGAAAGGGAGATAAAAACCAGGGATTTTTGCCTAAATTTCTCCCAAAAATGGAAGAATGACTAAATGAGCAGAGTCAGAGATGGGAATCACTGGAAACTGAAAAGCAGGAGTTAGGGAGCCAGTTTGGCTGGAATTTTGGGATAAATGAGCTGTTTGATGCTCTTTGGGGGCTCTAAAATATCCAACAGCAGCCCTGAGGGAGTGGGAATGGGAAAAGTTGGATCCATCAGGGAGCCAACCTGGAGCCCCATTCCAGCACAACACTCAAATAAAGGAGTAAAACAATAAAATAGAGGAGTAAACCCAACTAAATTCATATTTTTTAGCTAATCCTTCCCTAGAGGGAAGAGGAGAGTCTAAATTCCCTCTTCCACTGATCAGCGTTATCACATGGACTGATAACACCATTTCCCACTTTTCTTTCTGGCACACCCAGGTTTTACAAAGGGCTGGAGTTGTTGGAGTGCATCAATTCCATTCAAACCCATGTTTAGCAGAAAAATCTCTTTTTAGTCTCCAATCTGAGCCTGCTTTCCTCCCCCAGCCTTTTCCCAGGAAAATCCATTATTCCAGTATCAGTTTTTTGCCCATTACTGTCTTTATACTCCACCCTATTACAACTTTGCTTCCCCTCTTAACTCCAAGGGATTTTTTCTTTTTTTCAATGCAGGTGATATTTTAATTTTTATGGCATTTATGCTGAGAGGCCCTGAGTGAATTCACCCCATGGATGTGAGCCCGGGATCTGCTGGAATTCTCTTTCTGCTTTAAATGTGATGTTGCAGGAGCCAAATGAGTGCACAAACAAGGTCTTGACTAAATCTTATTTACCTGGCACTGTGTGATCCAGGAAAGCTTTGCTCCACTGAACTGGAATATTGATGAAGAGCAAAATGTACATTTGTTTTTTTTTTTTTTTTTTTTTAAAAAGAACATGAACCGTAAAATCTGCTCATTGCTGTGGCCATGCAGAAGAGTTTCCCTCCTTTAAACACTCTATTCAATATTTAGGACACAAAGTTAACAATTTCTGGGGTCAGCCCTGTACAAGCCCAGTAAATGCAGAATAAATCAGACCCAGTTAAAGCACAGAGAGGGGAGGCTGCCACAAGTGTGGAGAAGTCACTGGGTGAAGTTTTCTGGCAGATCTGGTGAATTTATTCTGATTTTGAACTCAAATTCCACAGGAATTCCACTCTGAACTCAAAATTCCATTTTGAACTCAAATTCCACGCCCAAGTTATGCTGAAAAACCCTAATTCAACAAAAAGCCCCATCCCACGAGCTCTGACCCTGAGATATCTAAAAGTGGTGGCATTTTATTCTCCAGCACCAGCAAAGTCAAATTGTCCACCCAAAACACACCAGAACTGTCCAAATCTCCTGAATTCCCCACAAAATGGGAATTCTCAGGACATCCATCCTCAGCCAGCACCCAGGAGCTCCCCAGCATCCCAAAAAGGGGTTGGAACTCAGCAGGATCAAGGTTAAGGTTGGAAAAGACCTCTCAGGTCACTGAGTCCAACCACCAGCCATGGCCACCCCACCAACACACGTCCCCAAGTGTCACCTCCACGTGGCTTTTGAACCCTTCCAGGGATGGGGACTCCATCACTCCCTTGGGCAGCTGTGCCAGGGCTGCACAATCCAAGAATTCCCTGCCAAGGTGGTCTCAACACCCCAAAAACCCCAGCTGGACTGGAAATATCCACGTGAGGAGATGCCTTTCCATAGTCTCCAAACCAATGAATCCCTGATCCCAAGCTGGCTCCTAACCCAGATTTGCTACAAACTTAAAAAGCAGGGAATGGGAAAATTGTCACTTGGACATGGATTTTTAAAATTCATTTTTTCCCATTTTATGTGCAGTGCAGAAGAGAGGGAAGGAAAATTTTGGTTGGCCCCAACTTCGAGCCCTGACATCATTCCCTGACTTGAGACACCAAAATCCTCCTGGAATGACCCAGCAGCCCCAGCATAATCAGGAATATCAGTGTCTTGGCAGGGAGATGGAGGGTGGTTTTTGAACCTCCACGCAGTTTCTGAACCCTTCCAGGAATGGGGAATCCATCACTTCCCTGGGCAGCTGCACAATCCAAGAATTCCCTGCCAAGGTGGTCTCAACACCTCCAAAAATCCCAGTTGAAATATCCACGTGAGGAGATGCCTTGGAGATAATCTCCAAACCAATGAATCCCTGATCCCAAGCTGGGAATGAATGAATGAATAAAGAAAATCCTTGTCCAAGTGACAATTTTCCTATTCCCTGCTTTTTAAGTTTGTAACCCAGCTTTGCCACAAACTTAAAAAGCAGGGAATAGGAAAATTGTGACTTGGACATGGATTTTTAAAATTCATTTATTCCCATTTTATGTGCAGTGCAAGGAGCAGGGAAGGGAAAATTTGGTTGGACACAGGGAAGTTTGTGACAGCCCCAAATTCCAGCCCTGACTTGAGACACCAAAATCCTCCTGGAATGACCCAGCAGCCCCAGCATAATCAGGAATATCAGTGCCTTGGCAGGGAGATGGAGGGGATAATTTAATTGGCCTTTTGTATCTCTCCCTTCTCTGGTCCCACTGAGTTCTGGAGCTATTATTAAAGGCATTTTTTAAGGTATTTTAATTTACTCCTCCAAATGGATTCCCATCCATTTACTCCCACCAAGTGAATGTTGTCAGGGACATTAGTGAGGTGATAAAATAGCTGCAGCTTCCCGCTGCTTTTAATGTGTTCCATCCAGCAGAAAAGTCATTAGCTCTTAGCCTTTAATACACCCTCTGCACTGCTGCAGAACTGTTTATCACTAACAAGTGCCGGGCTCCCCCTTTATTAATCAATATACATTTCTGCAGGGAAAAGGGACTCACAGCCAGTGATTCCCAGCCTGGTTTGTGCTGTAGGAGCTGAAAATCCCTGACATTTTCACCCCCCCATCCCTGAATATTCCTAGGAGTGGTTTTTACCTTTTTCACACAACTCCCCCAATTACAGGTGAGCTGGTGGCAAGGTGACAGGTTCCTTTCACCAGCGGTGAGTGGCAGCTTTCCCTCTCCTTTGTCAGGCCTGCTCTAGAACATCATTAGCAGACAAATGGGACGTGGAGCAGGGAATTAATGATGCTGGGGAGCAGAGCCCTCCGTTTGGGAGCTCGTTTTTTAATAAATGTTTTCTCATAGCTGGCCCAGTTTGGAGAATAAAACCCCTCAGTGTTATTTTTACGTGCTCTGAGATCTATTTTTTTTTTTCCTTCACACAGTCTAAAAATGCCAATATTTAAAATATATTTATCTATTAAAAATGTCCTGCTGGAGATGGTGAATGTGAATGTTCACTGGGAAGACACAGTGACCATAGTAAAGGCAGGTGGATGATGAAAAACCAAAAGAAACTGGGAAAAAAAAAATTGAGAAAGGTTTAGCAGGGCTGAGCTCCCAAAATAAAATGTTGTTGTGGCCCTGGATTGGTGCTGTCCAGTGAAAAGGCCGTAATTATTATCTAAATTAAACAAAATTAATTATGTAATTATGATCTAAATTCAACAAAATTGATGAGAGTGCAAGAGACCACTGGAAAACAAAGGGTGACATCCAGGAGTGAGGGGTAAAGGCTTAAGAGGGACCCTGAGCTAAGCCAGGCTGAGCTCACAAATAGGTAATTTCACTGAAATTAGATGCCAATTTGTCAGATTTTTGCCATAAGTGTCTAAAAGTCTCATTGGAGGGGTGACAGAACGCAGAGTGACCAGGCCAACATCACCAGCAGTGACATTTTGCTGTAGGGGGATCCCAAACCACACTCAAACCTCACCTTTCAGCACCAAAATTCACCTTAAGCACCAAAATTCACATTTCTGCCTCACCCTTCGTTAACCCAACTGTAATTAATGAAGAATTCTTTGTTCACCAAAGGAATCCCTGGCAAACATGGGGACAGAGCAGAGGCCTTGCTATGGATTCATCCTCTGAGGCATCCCAAAAGGATTGGGATGTTAAAGTCACCATTTTATCTTCTGTGCATTGATTTTATTTTATTTATTAAGGCTGGTCCTAAATTTGAAGAAGAAAAATATTTCCAAAGGGGAATTTCCACCCCAATTCCCACACAAGAAGCCAGAGGTGGCCAAATTTGACAATTTGGTTCTTCAGGTGCTTCTCAACAGAATGGGTAAAAAAATTCCACATTTCCAGTGGGAAATTTCCATTTCCATGAGGAAATCTCAGTGCTGGAAAGGAATTTATACATAAAATCACTGGAAAAAGAGGAATTGGTTGGGAAAAGGATAGAAAGGTGAAATTTTATCTTCTGTGCATTGATTTTATGCACAGTTAAGGCTGGTCTTGAATTTGAAGGAGAAAAATATTTCCAAAGGGGAATTTCCACCCTGATTTCCGCAAAAGAAGCCAGAGGGTGACAATTTGGTTCTTCAGGTGTTTCTCAACAGAATGTGCAAAATTTTCCACATTTCCATTAGAACATCCCAGTGCTGGAATGCAATTTATACATAAAAAGAGAGGAATTGGTTAGGAAAAGGACAGGAAGGAGAAAAATTTTTCCCTCAAGTAATTGGTTTAGGAAGACTTGAATTTCAATATTTTAGAGCACAGGAACAACTGAACTTTAGGATGAGCAAGACACTGGAATTCCCATTCTCCACCAAAGGATTCCAAAGGATTTCAAACAAATCCAGTGCTGGGATGGAGAAATCCCAAAGCAGCTGAGGGCTCCTCCCTGCTCCAGGAATGGCTCAAAAAGCAAAACCATTGGTCTTGAGGCCTCCACACAAGAACAGAACTCAAATATCCTTAATCCTGCCAAATTTTAATTTTATGGAACCATTGGCATTATGCAGAGTTTCCTAAGCTGGAGGCTACGAAGAGAATTGCATCGTGTGCTGCAAAATGAAGGAGATTATAAAAAAAAAAAAAATCTGTAATTTCACTTATTCTGTTGGTTTACATTTTTTGCCAAAAAAACCAAAAATTTTTTTTGGTTACCAAAAAAAAAAAAAAAAAAAAACCCCAAACAAAAAACCCAACCAAACAAAAAAAAAAAAACCCAAACCCAAAACCAACCAACCAAACAAACCCCAAACAACAACAAAAAACCCCAAAACCAAGCCAAAAAACAAACCAAAACAAAACACAAAAACCCACCAAAAACCCAAAAACCGAAAAGCAAAAAACAAATCGATTTTGCATTTTTGGATTGCGGCACGAGCAGGGGTGTGGTGGTTTGACCAGGAAGAAGTGGGACTTCTGGGATGCTGTGGTCAAACCAATGGGTGCTCGGATTTTGATATCGGCACCTGGTGTGGCCAGTGGGGTTTGGACACACCTCCGAGAACACACAGGAGTTAAAAGCAGAGCTTTGGGCCTGGGGGGCTCTCTTGGGACTTTGAGGGAAGGAGGTCGGATCTCCCTTCCCCCGTCCAGCCGCTGCTGCTGGGCTGAGAGGGGCAGCCATGTGGTAGGCCTGGGCCTGGACAGAGATGGGGGTGAGGAGGCCCTGGAGGATGGAGGGGTGGAGGAGCCCCAAGAGACATCGGGCAGCCATTCCCCCCCTAGGAGAGAGAGAGGGAGAGCTGGCGATGACAGAATGTGATAGCGGCCGGCCCAGGAGGAGAAAGGGGGGGAATGCAGCGAGGGAGGAGGTGCTGGCTGGAGCAGCAGCGAGTGTGGGAGTGCTGGAGCTCTGGGACAGACAGACTGAAATTTTTAACCCCTTTCTTTCATGATTGGGACCTCGCAAAAATGCTGATCCTCCTCGGAGCTGAATAAGAAGAGAGATAGGAAATGAGATAACCAAGAACTAGGCCCGAGGGATGTGGAGAAGAATGGCTGAGTGGGGAGAGAGATGATTGGAGTGGCCTTTTGGCTGGACTTTTCTTGTTGGCCATAGACTGAACCAGTTTTATTCCTGTGACACAGAGACTGCATTTAGGGGGAGGCAGTGCCTCAGAACCAGGAGGGTTCATTGTGGGGACCCCTTGGCCCCAGGGGGTGGGAAAAAATGGGGGGGACAGATGTCCCGAAGGAGAGACTGTGCCCTTTTGGAGTGAGACAAGGCATCCTTAAAAGACAAGCCTAAAAGCAGCTCTGGTCCATGCCAGTGGTGAGAGCCCTGAGCATGGAAGGAAGATGTCACAAATGGCAAAAGGACTTTCCAGGCGGTGCTGAGTGACAGGGAAGCACACGAGGTTTCAGCGTGTTTCCAGGGGAAGCCTATGGTGCAAGAAGGACTCCTCTCCTCTTCATGGACTGAAGTTTGAGTATTCTAAAGGGTGATGCCAGACTGGGCACTTGGTGATTTGGGGGAATGTATCGGATTGGGAAATTTTGGTGGTGGGGAGGAGGAAAGTGCTTTTTGTAAGGTTTTCAATTTTTTCCCTTATAGTTTTTTTCCTTCTTTTCTTGTAGTTTAGGTAATAAAGTTTTCTTTATTTCTAAGCTGGAGCCTGCTTTGCTTATTCCTGGTCACATCTCACAGCAGACACCGGGGAGAGGGTATTCTCATGGGGGCACTGGCTCTGTGCCAGGCCCAAACCATGACAAGGGGTCAAATTGACCAATTTAAGGGTGATTCAGGGGGGTCTTTGCACATCCCAAAAGGGAAAATCCAGCCTGAATCCTTCCCCTAAAAAGCACAGACAGGAGAAATCTCAGGGCAGGGCAGCTGCACATGCTGGCACCACTGGTGATTTATTCAATGAGTTCAGCCCTGTGCTCACACATCAAAGCCCGAGGAGATCACAGCTCTGTCCCTGATGTCTCCAAAGGATTGTTTGGGAATTCCTTGTGCGTGGAGGCGGCTCCCAGGATCCAAGAGCTCGTGTTAACGTGGAACTCATCAAACCTCAGTGAGCACCCCAGAGCTCTGGAGATGTGGGAATGACAGAGCTGGGGAGGTGGGAGAACAGGCAACAGCAGCCTGTGATCCTGCCAGAGAAGCAGGAATTACAACAAGAGATCCGTGGGCTGGGAGTGAAATTGGAATATTTTTAACCCACTGTATTCTACTTTTGTTGTCTCTTCTTTCCCCAGGCCCCTCCTGCTGACAGGTCTGAGAGTGGGGTCGTTCCCAAAGGAAGATGATTCCAAGGAGGAGCCATGGTGTGAGGATGTGTCCCAGCTTCTGGAAGTGGGGATGGATTTGGAAAATGCCAGAGGCTGCAGGGCACCTTCCCTTTTGGGCTGACGTTTTCCATAAGAAAAGCTCAGCCACACCACTTTAAACCAGCACGGAAATGGGATCACTTGGATTTGTGGTGGAGTTTCCATCCCTGGAGGTGTCCAAGGAAGGCCTGGAGGTGGCACTGAGTGCTGTGGGCTGGGGACAAGGTGGGGATGGGGCACAGGTTGGATTTGATGGTCTTGGAGGGCTTTTCCAAGCCTCAGGGATTCTGTGATTTTCTGGGAATCTCATAGATGGGACACAGACACTCCCAAAGCAATCCCAGAATGGTTTGGGTTCCAAGGAACCTTCAAAGTCCATCCATGGCAAGGACACCTCCCCTGTCCCAGGCTGCTCCAGCCTGGCCTTGGGCACTGCAGGGATCAGGGGCAGCCCCAGCTGCTGTGGCAATGCCAGCCCAGGCAGGAATTCCTCATTGCCAAGATGCCACCCATGGCTGCCCTCTGGCAGTGGGAGCCATTCCCTGTGTGCTGTCCCTCCAGGCCTTGCAGTAAAGATAAATTCTGAACCATACATCAAGGACACCTTTGCTTCTTTCAGATCCCAACTATTTTTATCACGATTTTCCCAAAGACCTGCCCATTAATCCAAAAACTGAACCAAAACAACCCCAAAATTATTCAGCTGCACTTCATAGTTTCCTACACTAAACACTGAGCATTTCCACTCCCTGACCTGCTGGAAAGAAGTAAAAACAACTGAAGGAACTACTCAGCATTTTAGCAACCACCTGCTCCTAACTCACGATTTCTGTCATCCCAAAGTTCTGTGTGATGGCAAAACCCCACTCCCAAAATCCAGCAGAAGAGCAGCATGGAAAAGAAGATGTCTTTCCCCACCAACCCCCCACATTTTAGGAGGAATAAAGAATAAAAGACATCAGACTGGGAAGTGAAAAACCCACTGGGTCAGCTTATTATGGGGAGATGGCTGATAACAGCGGTACTGCCATTGTTCAATCCTGGCCAGAGCTGTGACGAGCTATCCTGCTTGGAAAATGGGCTGGATGGGGCCATGGACTGTCCCTTCCATGTGGAATTTGTGCATCATTTCCTGACAGAGCCATCTCCCCTGCCCAGCAGCCAGAGCATCTCTGAGAGGCCTCCCAGGCAGTTATGGATGGCGGGGAAGCAGCGCTTTGTTTTATCAGCCGTTGTTTTCCCGTTTCTAACGACACTCCAGTGATTGTCCTGTGGATAAATCCATGCAGGGCATTCAGTGGGAAGGCCAGGGAGCTGAACCTGGCTGGGATGGAGCCATCCACACAAAACATTCATCTATTAACCAAGCAGCAGCGCTTCCAAACCCAGCGGGGTCACTGCGGAGCCCTGCTGGGAAACGGGAATTAACTCGGAGCCGAGATCGTTTGTCTCTGGGATGCTGTCATGTTTGTTGTCATTTTTGTTGTCATTTTTGTTGTCATATTCACAGATGAATTCCAGGATTTATTGGGAAGGCAGGTGGCACTCAAGATCGCTCATGGGAATGCAAAGAGAGCCGAGGAGAAATGAATCTCCCGCGGATGGAATGGCAGGAATTCATCTCCGATGTGGTTGCAATTAATGGCAGAGAATTTCACTCAGTTTCACACAGAAACAGCAAACTGGACTAGCTCAGTTACTATTGGATTACTACTCAGTTACTACCAGGATACTACTCAGTTACAGCTTTTTGTTTCATACCTATGTAGAACAAACATTTCCTGTCTTACCCAGAAAAACACACGGCCTGATGGGGAGCATGCATTGAACAGGGAAGTGTTGGATAAAGGGGATAATCATCCCATTAATCATCCCCCATCTGGGGTCTGTACAGTGCAGGAAACAGAGAATTTGGGTCCATCACTGGGCAAACAAAGGGCAATTTTTGGGGAGGAAAGAGGAATTTTAAATATTCAGTGGTTGCTGCAACACAAGGTCAGTCTGTAATTACAGATCTTCCACTTCAGCAATATGAAGGTGGCTGAGGGATGTGGCTACATCAACTTCCCAAAAGGAGTTTCCTGAACTCTCTCCAAGTGAAGAGCCAATTAAATACCCTTTAGAAAATCTTGGGTTTTTTTGGCTAAACTCTTTCACAAGTTCCTGTCCCTCATCAGAATCACAGCAGTTGCACCCTGTGTGAAAAGGGAGGACTTTTCACCCCGAGTCACACAAATCTCATCCTCACCTCCACGTCCCAGGAGCCATTCCCTCACCAGGAGAAATTCACAGTTGAGGATTTAGAGAGAATTCACAGGAATTTAAAGAGGGTTTTCTGAGATACTACTCAGTTACAGCTTTTTGTTTCATACCTATGTAGAACAAACATTTCCTGTCTTATCCAGAAAAACACACGGCCTGATGGGGAGCATGCATTGAACAGGGAAGTGTTGGGGAAATGGGATAATCATCCCATCTGGGGTCTGTACAGTGCAGGAAACAGACAATTTGGGTCCAACACTGGGCAAAAAAAGGGCAATTTTTGGGGAGGAAAGAGGAATTTTAAATATTCAGTGGTTGCTGCAACACAAGGTCAATCTGTGTTTACAGATTTTCCATTTCAGTAGTACAAAGGTGGATGAGAGATGTGGCTACATCAACTGCCCAAAAGGAGTTTCCTGAACTCTCTCCAAGTGAAGAGCCAATCAAATACCCTTTAGAAAATCTTTTTTTTTTGGCTAAACTCTTTCACAAGCTCCTGTCCCTCAGCAGAATCACAGCAGTTGCACCCTGTGTGAAAAGTGAGGACTTTTCACCCCGAGTCACACAAATCCCATCCTCACCTCCACGTCCCAGGAGCCATTCATTCCCTCACCAACAGGGATTCAGAGCTGAGGATTTAGAGAGAATTCACAGGAATTCAAAGAGGTTTTTCTGAGAGACCTCAGGGTACAAAAGTGATGCTTGAGGGGGTGCTGAGCAGCTCAGTTCCCACAAAAGTAAAGCATTGCTGGCTGTGAGATCCTGAGTCCTTCCAAACCATCCTTGCCGAGACCACTCTGGGTGAGAAGAAGTTGGAAATGGCTTGTGATAAACCCGAGTCCTCTGAAAAACAGCTCAGCTTTCTGCTAAATCAATATCGACCTCAAAAAAGGTTTTGATGGGCCAGTGCTTAAGAAAAAGAATAATCTGGAATTCCAGAGGAAGGCAAAAAGTTTTTGATCACAACAAGTTGAAGGACGGCCCAAATTATTCCCACTGAGGTTTTATTTTCAGGTCCATGACTTGTCCAGCACTTGGAGCTCTAAAACCCCAGCTCCTGCACATTTTGGCAGGAAATGGGGCATGGAATCCCAGAGGGATTTGAGTTGGAAGGGAAATTAAAGATCCCCCAGTTCTGCCCCACTGCCATGGCAGGGACTCCTTCCACTATCCCAGCTTGCTCCAGGCTGGCCATGGACACTTCCAGGGATGGAGCATCCCCAACATCTCTTTGCTGATTGGGAGGACAGGGATTAATAATGATATTTTTCATTTTGTGGTGGAAAATGACAGAGCAGGAATTAAACAGGGAATGCCCAACAAGGGTTCAGCCTGTCCCTCAGCACCACGTTTGACACCACGCCTAAATGATAAAAAAATAGAGTTAAACAGAGAATTAATTAATTAATTAATTAAACCAGACCTGGCCAGGGCTCTCCTACAGAGTTGTAGCATTTCCTTGATTTTCACACCCTCTGGCAGTTTTCTTCACAGGCACAAAGTCCTTAAATATTTTAATTAAAGAGTGCATCCCAAAGGTGTGAATTCCCCAGGAAATCCTGGATCAGCCCCAGGAAGACCAGACCTGGTACAATTTCATGGGGAGAGGGGAAAGCTTTTTCCTTCTTTATAGTGCAGATCACACAAAGCAAAAAATTCCAGCACAAAAGTAAAATATTTGCAAAAAAAAATTACTATTCTGACAGCTTTGTGTGCGTGAGAGAGACATTTTTCTTTTCTTTTCTTTTCTTTTCTTTTCTTTTCTTTTCTTTTCTTTTCTTTTCTTTTCTTTTCTTTTCTTTTCCTTTCTTTTCTTTTCTTTTCTTTTCTTTTCTTTTCTTTTCTTTTCTTTTCTTTTCTTTTCTTTTCTTTTCTTTTCTTTTCTTTTCTTTTCTTTTCTTTTCTTTCCTTTTCTTTCCTTTTCTTTCCTTTTCTTTTCTTCTTTTCTTTTTTCTTTTCTTTTCCTTTATTTTATTTTATTTTTATTTTCAGTTTTTGTATTTTATTTTATTTCATTTCACTTCATTTTATTTAATTTTACTTTATTTAATTTCATTTTATATTTTCTTTTCTTTTATTTCATTTTTTAAAATTTTATTTTTTTTTTTTTTGTATTGTATTTAATTTATTTTATTTTGATGGAAAGGCTCTATTTACAGATTAGAACCAGGAGGGGGAAACTTTTCATTTACTTCCCTCAGTTCTTTCAGATGTAAATTAGAGCGCTATAAGCCTTCCAACTGCAAAGTTTATCCACTTCAGGGGGAAGATTCCAGAGGCAGAGTGCCAGGAGGAATATTCCAGCGGAATGGCAGCATTCCTGCATTGTTGTTCCTTTTATAATTCTCCTGTTGTCAAATCCCTGCCTCCAAAATCCCAACTACTCCCACTGAACGCTGCTCGTCAGGGAGGGGCAGCCCCTGCCACACACACGAAAAAAAAAAAGGGATTTTTCCCTTCCCTTTCAACAATAGATTAATGTCTCTTTTGTTCTGCGCCAGAGCTGGGTGCCATATTTCAAAATGTGCTTTTAAAACAGGTATAATTAAACCTCTGCGAGAGGAGGGAGGCAGAGAAATGAGCAGCCAGAGGAGGAATAAAGGCATTTTAGAGGGTGCTGGAAAGAGCCTTATCCCTCCCTCTCAGCTACAATTACATTCCACAGTGGGTGCAGTGGGTGAGGGAAAAAGGAAAAAAAAAAAAAGTGATTATAAAAATGAACTTTTCCTGGAAAAATGAGCACGTTGTGAAAGGATGGCTCGTTTGAACGTCGCAGCACTTCAAAAGGAGGATGAATTAGTGCTGACAACTCAATAAAGTAGCCATCAATTATTCAAAATGTGATGGCTCTTCTCATGCAGCACTTGTGATTAGGGAAACATTTCAAAGCCCGGCAATGAGAGTTATTCTCCTCAATGAAATGGGTCTGGGCTTCAAAATGCGAGGGAAGAAAAATAATGGGATTTTGGAGGAGTCTGGAAAGAACACAGGGAAGTTTCTTCTCCTGGAGCCATCCATCAAGGGTTTCATGGGAGACTTTCCAGGCTGGATTTAGGATTTATGGAGTGGAATGGAACAAGGAGAGGGAAGGAAAAATATCTGTGGTGTGATAGGGGCACCCAAATGTCAGCTGATGGGTGCTGAGAGCCCAGCCCAACCACGACCCCAAATTAAAGTTCTGGTGTGTTTTGGAACAGCAAATATTAAACTTTCCTAGGAAAAAAGAGAGTTATGGAAGAACCAGGTTTCCCAGAGAATTTTGTGGAAGGTTTTGGTGTCTGAGCCCTGGAAGTGTCCAAGGGCAGGGCTTGGAGCAGCCTGGGAGAGTGGGAGGTGTCCCTGCCCATGGCAGGGGTGGCACTGGGTGGGCTTTGAGGTCCCTTCCAACCCAAACCATCCTGGGATTCCACGGAAGACATTCCTGGAGGAATGCTGGTGATGGAGTGTCGCCATGATACTTTCTGAAAAATCACTTTGCCAGGATTTTTTCTCCTGAGAAGCTGAGAAGCCTCAGAGGAGAAGAAAAACAATAATTATCTGCTGGTGTGGAATGCAACAGGTGAATCTGTGATTGCCCCATGTTGGTTGTTTTTAATTAATGGCCAATCACAGCCCAGCTGGCTCGGACTCTCCGGTCAGTCACAAGATTTTATTATCATTCTCTTCTATTCCTTTCTTTTCCAGCCTTCTGATGAAATCCTTTCTTCTACTCTTTAGTGTAGTTTTAATATATAATTTTCTTTTAATATAATATAGATATAATTAATTAATATAATAGTATATAATTTTCTAGTAGTATAATATAATATAATATAATATAATATAATATAATATAATCACATATGATTATATTATATTATATTATATTATATTATATTATATTATATATTATAATATATATTATATAATATATAATATATTGTAATATATATTATATAATGATTATATATTATATATATTATATTATATTATATTATATTATATTATATTATGTTGTGTTATATTATATATAATTATATATAATATATCATAAAATAGTAAATCATCCTTCTGAACCATGGAGTCAGATTCCCATCTCTTCCCTCATCCTGAGACCCTCAAACACTACCACAATGGAGCAACACAGCTTCCTTAAAACAAAATTTATCAGGCTTTGCTTTTTTAGTTTCCTCCTGGAATTCCAGCTCATCCATCACCAAAACAACCCCAGAGAAAGCAAAGCACTGGTTTAAAATTGCAGAAATCTTGGGGAAGAAAAGGAACTGGAAGAAAAAAGGAAAAGTGGGTGAGTGTCACTCCTGTGGCACTTGGATCTGTGACTTCCCACTGGATTTTCAGCAGGGAGGAGAAGCTGCTCTGCCTCAGCATCCTCAGCATCCCAGGGCCCTGCTCTGCTGCCAGGGATTCTTAATGAGTTTGCAAATGAGGAATGTGCAGCTGGAGCTTCAAACTTAGCAGGCCAGGCTGAAAGTCTTCTCCTCTGGCCAGGGAGGTAACAGGGGCTGGGGCTGACACCACCCTGCGAGGCAAATTGAGGATTTATGAGAGCAGTGCTCTGCTGAGGGAGCTGGCAGGGCTCTCTGGGTAATTAAAATAATCAATCAAGGCCTGGGATGGAGGCTGGGGCAGATATGTGTGGTTTACTCCCAACTTCTGAGGACAAGCCGAATGCAAGGGGGGAAAAAATGAAAATAAATTAAAAGGAATGGAAAGGCGAGGAATTTATGGGTCTGGGGAGGACTCGATGAGCTGGCACTGAAAATAAACTGCACGTGCTGAGTGAGGGTGAGGCTGGACTCAAAGGATGGAGAGACTTTAAAGCCCATCCCATCCCACCCCTGCCATGGGTGGGACACCTTTCATCATGCCAGGGTGCTCTGAGCCCCATCCAACCTGGCCTGGGGCACTCCAGGGATCCAGGGGCAGCCACAGCTGCTCTGGGCACCCAGGGCATGACCCAGGACATGGCAGAGTCATGCTGAGGTGAACAAAACACCTTGGTGGCCTCAGAGAGGAGCAGGATCATAATTTTGCTCCCAAATCTCAGTGGAAATGCTCCAGGCCAGGTTGGATGGGGCTTGGAGCAAGGACAGTGGAAGATGTCCCTGCTCATGGCAGCAGGGCTGGAATGAAAGGCCTTTAAAGGTCCATTTCAACCCTTTAAAGTTCCCTTCCAACCCAAAATATCCCCCAATTTAATCCCTTTAAAGGTCCTTTCCAACCCTTTAAAGGTCCATTTCAGCCCTTTAAAGGTCCCTTTAAACCTAAAATATTCCCCAATTTAATATCCCCCAATCTGATCCCTTTAATGCTCCCTTCCAACCCTTTAAATGTCCCTTTCAACCCTGTAAAGGGCCCTTCCAACCCAATATATCCCCCAATTTAATATCCCCCAGTTTAATCCCTTTAAAGGTCTCATCCAACCCTTTAAACCCAAAATATCCCCCAATTTAATATCCCCCAATTTAATATCCTCCAATTTAATATCCCCCAATTTAATCCCTTTAAATGCCCCTTCCAAACCTTGAAATGTCCCTTTCAACCCTGTAAAGGTGTCTGCCAACCCTTTAAAGGCCCCTTTCAACCCTTTAAAGGCCCCTTTCAGCCCAAAATACCTCCCAGTTCAATATCCCCCAATTTAATCCCTTTAAACTGGGGAATTTAAATCCAACCCTTTAAAAGTCCCTTCAAACCCAAAATATCCCCAATTTAATGATTCATCAGTGAGCAAACGAGGGTTATCCGGTTCGTGACCAACCCCAAGTCCTGTCAGGGATTGAGGGGATCTCAAAGACCTCAAACACGGGGTTGTTCCCTCCAGGCCAGACGTGACTCACACCTGTGGGATGGTTTGTGAAGCCTGACTCTGCTTCTGCACATCTGAAGAGGACAAAAACAATTCTAAAATAATCCTGCCCGCCATGGGCACCGCTTGAAAATGTCCACACAGAACTGCCCTGCCCTGGGATGCACTGAACGTGCCAGTGAAAGTGGAGTTTTTAAAATAAATTAAAACCCTGACTAAACTCTGCCTAAAGCAGTTGGTTTTGTGCAGCTCAGAAGTCCTCAGTGGAGAACTGCAGCTGACTTACACAGGAACCTTCTCAAAGCTTCCACAAAGGCAGGAACTGCACTGAATGTCCCCCCTCAGAGAAGAAATTATCTGAAAAAATGTTGGAAGCAACAGGGAGAGTCAGACTCCCACCAAGAGATAATTCTGTCTCTCATTTGAAGCTAGAAAAGGAGATTTAGCCCAAATTCTGCACTCGGTGGGTTTTACCCTCTTGACATGAAACACACAAACAAGAGCTGAAAACATCTTGGTTGTAACACCACGCCAACTGCAAAACAAAAAAAATTGAAATATGAGCCTCAGAAGCATCAAAATTGCTTTAAAATTATCCTTGAATGGGAAAAACCCCCATGGATCAGCCATGCCTGCTCCTTAATGGATGCTGCTGGCAGGGAGCCAGCCTGGAAAGACAATTAATTTGTTTAGACTGATAAATAAAAACATCCAGCCTCCATCAAAGCGTGCAGCCATCAGCATTGGTGAGAGCTGCTGGCTGGGACCATCCTTCTCCTTAATAACCACTCATTTGATGGGAATAAAACATTCCAGAAGCTCTCAGAGATGTCTCCTTGGAAAGCCACAAGTGAGTGGCTCCGTGCATGGAGTGGGTGCTGTGGTAATTAGCTCCAGCAAATCGTTATCCTCCAAAACAGCTGCACAACCCGACTTTTTAAGGGTTTATTTTTATTTTTTTGGTGATTTTCAGCTGCTGGAGTTTGGCCAAAAAATATCAGGAGCATCATCCACACCACGCTGAGATAAGAAACAACACAAGCTTTGAAGGAAAGGAAAAAGTCCCACTCTGCTGCTCCAGAGCGAAGCAATTTGGATTTTTTTGGAGATGGAGCAACAGGTTTTTAAGGCCAGTGACCACCTGGGTGGGAAGATTTATCACCTCGTTGAGAACCCTACAAGAACAGGCTGCAAGAAGCTGTCGAGGCACTTGTAGCCTAATTTAGGATCGATTTAAACAATTACAGCCTGAAATTTAATGCTGAATAATTTTGAGACAAATGAGTTTCACGGTGATTCAGCCGCTCTGCAAAGGAAAAGGGTTTCAAGTGTTTTACACTTGAGGAGGGAGGAATGGAAAACAAGGCAGTAAAATGGAATATTTAGAAAAGACAATTTTTTTTTTAAAGGATAATCTTTACAGGAGTGGGTGATTCATCTGTGAGCACACAATGCTTGAAAATCTTTTATCTCTCATCTAATTCAGCTCAGACATGTGCTGATAGTGATCCCAAAGCAGCTTTATCAGTGTGGGCTGATAAATTCCCCAGTGCTGTTCCAGCCAAAGTGGCTTCAGAGAGATCTTTGGGATAGCAAAGAGTGGGATGGTTAAACCAGGAACCCACAAACAGCAAAAAATAAACTGGGGGAGAGCTTCATTCAGCACATCTCCATCATATCCACGAGGGGATGGGGGCAAAGACTCCAGGCTCCAGCACTGCCAAGCAGAAATAGCCTTTTTTTTTAACCCCCTTTAATGGAAAATCAATAGGATTTATTTTAGGGAGCTGTTTGGATGAGCTGGTTCAAAGAGGCAGCAATTTTTCTTCTCTATTCAGAGAATTGCCCTTCTCTGATGTCAGGAACAAGGAGACCTCCTGAGCACAGACAGTTTGACCAAGGATAATTCCAGTTCAAAATAATTTCCATCCATCAAGAGAAAAAAATTGTAGGAGCTGGATGAGAAAATTCCAAACCACTCTGAGTCTTTAACCCTGAATGAACTTTAAGGAAATATACTGACATTATAGAACACATTTTCATGAGAAATGAAGCCATGAGCCACAGAAAATACTTTATCCATATTAAGGCAGGTAAAGCTTGGGAAGGAAACAATCCAGGGATTCTGTGCAGTCCCCAAAACATCAATTCAGCTCCTGCAAAGAGAATTTTGGCCCCTTTCTAAAGAAGCTGTTCCCCCCTCCAGTGACTTCTGGAAATGCTGTTCTGGAATTTGATTTTGTTTTGGTTCTGAAAGGACCATCCCAGTCCTGCTGCACCCAGACAGACACAGTCAGTGACCATTAAAACATCAAAAAGTCTGGAAATGGTAACAATAATACAGTTATTCCCATTATTGCATGAAATGATAATATCCCTGTGGATAACAATAATAATTTACAGATGTGAACTGGGACAGAAAAGGGCCACATAAACCCTGGGCTAAAGGTGCTGCTTCCTAAGAACTGGAGTATTATCCATCCCTGAGGAGAGGATTTCCCAGGAAAGAGGGAATAACTTCAAAAGATTAAAAGAGTTTGACATGACCAACAGCCAGAGTCAGTTACAGAATCACAGAATCACCAGGTTGGGAGAACCCTCCAAGGCCCTGGAGCCCAGCCCAGCCCCTGGCACCCAGTGCCACCTCCAGGCTGGTTAAACACACCCAGGGGTGGTGACTGCACCCCCTCCCCGGGCAGCCATTGCAGAACTTTCTCCCCCTTGCTGGAAAAGCTTTTTGCTGCTCTCCAAGCTGGATTTCCCTCGGCCCAGCTCAGGCTGTGTGCCCTGGGTGTGCCAGTGCTGCTGCAGACAGAGCCCAGGGGCAGCTGGGCACAGGCACCTTTCAGGAGCTGTGAGAGTGCTGGGGGCACCCTGAGTCTCCTTTCCTGCAGGCTGAGCACCCCCAGCTCCCTCAGGGCTCCCTCAGGGTTTGTGTCCCAGCCCCTCTCCAGCATTATCACCCAGTGCCACCCCTGCCATGGCAGGGACACCTCCCACCATCCCAGGCTGCTCCAGCCCCAGTGTCCAACCTTGGCCACTGCAGGGATCAGGGGCAGCCCCAGCTGCTCTGGGAATCCCTTCCCAAAATCCCACCCCAGGCTCCCTCTCCAGGGAATTCCCTCCATTCCCAGCTCTCCCAGCCTGGCATTGGATCCATCCCCACCCCGACTCCTCTCTAGGAAGGCATTTTGGGGTCTGGGGGCTTCACTGGCAATCTCAGCACTCCAGGAAGGGTCTCCCTTCCCTTCTCCATCCCCAACTTCCATAAAAACCCCTGGGGATGGATTCTGAGTGTCCCAAATCCCAGAATGGTTTGGGTGGGAAGGGCCCTTCAAGCCCATCCCATTCCAATGCCACCATCCCAGGCTGCTCCAGCCTGGCCTTGGGCACTGCAGGGATCAGGGGCAGCCCCAGCTGCTCTGGCAATGCCAGCCCAGGCAGGAATTCCTCATTGCCAAGATGCCACCCATGGCTGCCCTCTGGCACTGGGAGCCATTCCCTGTGTGCTGTCCCTGCAGGCCTTGTCCCCAGTCCCTCTGCAGCTCTGCTGGAGCCCCTGCAGGCCCTGCAATGTGCTGGGAGCTCTCCCTGGAGCCTTCCCTGCTCCAGGGGAACATTCCCAGCTCTCCCAGCCTGGCTCCAGCCCTCAGAGCTCCAGCAGCTCCACATTTTTCCCTGTTGGATCCACAACCAGATCTGGCTGGACATGGACACCAGGGACGTCCTGAGGGGTCCCTCAGCTCCCACCTGCAGCAGAGGCCTCTGCACTCCCAGGATCTTCATGGTGTCAGCGTTGGCCAGGATCTTCAGCGGATCCGAGGCCTTGGTGACGCCCTCGATCTCCTTGTTGATCTCGGCCAGGACCTGGCTCAGGAAGATGTTCTTGATGTACATGGTGAGGAACTCCCTCAGGGGACACTGCTTGGCTGGGCCCAGCTCCATGGCCTGCTCGATCTCCTGGATAAACCTGCAACACAGAAAGGGGAAGGAGGAATTGTAATTAAAGTAAATGAATTGTAATTAAAGGTTAAAATGAAGATGTTTTAGATTTGTTGGCGTTGCCGTTGCCACTCCAACATTTCAGAAACGAGCAGTGTGGGAATGACCATGGACTGTCCCAGCCTGAGGGATGATGAGGAGAAAAGGTCTACAAGGTAGTTTTAGGGGAAAAAAAGAGAGATAAAATACAATCAATTGATGAGACAGACACTAAATTGCTGGAGAAGGACAGATAAAATCCACATCTCAGACACAATTCCCGTTTGTGCCAAAAAAAATTTGGCTTTTCCATCGGGGACATGCTGGGAAGATGTCCTTATAAAAAATCTGGCTTTTTAAAATTTTATATTTATATTTTAAAATATATATACAATATATAAGATTTTTATTTTTGTATTTTTATTTATATATATATATTTTTAAATTTCTATATCCTTATAGAAAAATTTGGCTTTTTCATGTAGGACATTGTGGGGAGATATCCTTATAGAAACATTTGGCTTTTGCATTTGGGACGTGCTGGGAAGATGTCCTTATAAAAAAATTGGTATTTTTTATTTATATATTTAAATTTTTATTATATAGATGTAATATTTATTTTTATTTTTATTTCTCTCTATATTTTTTAAAATCTCTATATCCTTATAGAAAAATCTAGCTTTTCCATTTGGAACACACTGGGAAGATGTCCTTGTAGAAAAAATTTGGCTTTTCCATGTGGGACACGCTGGGAAGATATCCTTATAAAAATAAAATCACAACTCAAAAAGCTAACATGCCACAAATCCCTTTAAAAAGCCAAGCTTCCTTCTGGGTGTGGTCACTTGATTCCCACAAGTGGGTTCCCACATCTCTAAACGGAACAACAGAATATTCCAGCTCAAAATCCAGAAAAAACCATGGAAAAAAAGCAATTTCAATGCACGACGCCATTATCCCCCTGCATTATGGATGCCTGTGTTATGGTGTATGTTCATCACCCTTTATTGTTCCATCCCAGGATCCCATTCCTGAGCACACAGAGCAGCAGCATGACTCTGGGAATATTTTAGCACCAAATGTTTGCCATCTCCTGCAAACTGTCTTTATTTCTGTGCTGCCATCTGCTTTACCACGGAGGAGTTTATTCCAGAAATTACCTCGTCATGTCTTTAACTACATCTGAGGCAGTGGAATTGGTGTTCCTCTCAAAACAATTAGGGATTGGGTATCAGGATCCATAATGGATTGAGATTTGCTGTCCTGAGTTGTGGTGAGGAAGGTTTAGGTTCGATATTAGGAATAATTTATGCACTGGTTGGATATTAGGAATAATTTATGCAGTGAGAAATGGTCAGGAAGCAGAGCAGGGAAGTGTGGAGTCACCATCCCTGACAGAAAACAGGGATGTGGCACTTAGGACATGGTTTGGTGCTGAACAATGGTTGGATTTGATGATCCCAGAGGTCTTTTCCAACCTCAAGGACTCCATGATTTTACTCCTGACTACTGACCCTATTCTCAAACCCTTCAATGGGATCTGCTTAATTATCCATAATTTTCTACCTCCACATTCCTCACTCCAGAGGAGCTGCTTCCCTTCCTAGCCCTGACTGAGGAGCCAATTCCCATGGATGATTTCTTTCCAATCTGAGCTCTTTTCTCCCTAAATTCTCTCCTTGTTGGCTCCGTGGGTCTGGAGTGGCACTTTTGGACAATGCAGCTTCCATGGGGGTTCCCTTTGGAGCTCAGGTGGAAGATTGGCTCTACAAAGGGAGAGAGATGCTGCAGGGAGGGAATCACAGAGCAGGTGAGGGAATCCATAAATTCAGAGGGTTTTGGGAAAGCTGCAAAAGGCAGCTCAGAGACAGCAGAACTGTGATTGGAGCTAAGCAGCAGCCATGAGATTGGTTAGCAGAAAAATTATGTGAAAATAGAAAAGTAATGACAAATAGAACAATGGTCTGTGTATTAATGCTTGTCTAGAATAACTCCCTAAGCTGCAGAAAAGTTTATCAGTGAGATATGAGGGAGTTCTAAGTTAATAACAGAGCTCTGTGCATTGTGTTTGAGGCTCACAAGCAGGGATTGGATTTGAAATAAGCCAGCATTGTTTAACCAAAGGTACCTGTGCTTACAGTGGTTGGATGGAGCTGCTGTCAATGTGCTTTTGCTGTGTGGGATTGGTCACAAAACTGTTAAAGTGAGCTGTGACATTGAGTTCTGTGTCTGCTGCCTGGGGTGTGAGCTGAGGGCATCTTCCCATTGCCATAGCCATGGAATGAGGCTGGTGCTGGAAAATCAAACAGCTCAAGGCACGTTCCCAGCAGCCCTGTCCTGTTGGTGATTTGTGCAGAGAGCCTGGCTGGTGATAAAAGGCAGCTTCATTCCCTGGATTTCACAGGGTGAGAATGGGAATCAGCTTGGTAAAACAGGGAACCAGTGGAGCTTTCTGGGGAAGAGAACAGAAATTCCACAGAGCTGATCCCAGAAATATCAGAGCTGATGTCACCAGCTCCGAGTGACACCACTCATGTCCTCAAGGGGACATTGCCAGGGTTGATGGGACTGTGTTGGACTCATTTACTGTGTCCTTTCATGGGTGTCAGTAAATCTCTGACTCTTCCTTTGTAAGTTTATTTACAGAGCACAAAACTCCCCCCAAATGTGAATTTTACTATTGAACCCCATTGAGGTGGTAAGCTCAAATGAATGAACATCATCCAGCAAAGTGACAGGAACAGCTTCTAAACACTTTTAAAATCCAGAAAATGCTCAAAAAATGGCTAAACCAAGTAAAAGAAGCCTTTTAGAGGGAGAATGGCCATGTGCAAACCACCAGAGCTCAGATGTGCTGATCTACAACAGGAGTGGCAACTCCTCACCCCACAACATCCTGATGGTGCTCCTGCACCACACACTCAGCACTGGAAAATGCTGTGTTCACCAAGAATTTTTGCTTCTCAAGGCCTGGCATCCATCACCAGCATAGAATTAATTTTGGTTGCATTAAAAGAAGTGTTATTAATAATTTAGTGATTATTGTATATTTTGATATTACAATTATAATTAAATTTATGATAATTTTGATTGTTTATTTATTATAAAATGTTTGATAATATATTAAAATTATCATATATATATCATAATATATTTATGATAAAATATTTGTTTATTATAAAATTTGTTATTATTTTTCACATACTGTGCATAAAATATTACGTATAATAATAATACACTGTGAATAAGAATGAAAAATTTTGAATTTTAGAGAGATCTAGAGATCTGTGCCTTCATCTCCAGAAAACTTCTCCTTGATGTGTCCTGTTCAGTTTTAACATTTTGGAACAGACAATACAAGAGTTCACCTAAAGCTGGTTAGGATCAAACCATATCCCTGTTTTCCTTGATAGGAGCCATAAAATAATCATGGATTACGAGGGAGCTGCCAGGCAGCACTGACTGAGGGGGGATTTGTGAGTGCTCAGCATCACTTGTGATAAAGAACAAATGATCAGGAAGCAGATTTCAACTGGACAGCAGCAGGAAGTTATTAAAAATGAATCCGTGCAGGGCATGGAGAACTGGAGGATGAGGATGGGAGTCCTTCAGCTGGGATGCTCAAGGATAGTTTGGTGAAATAATTATGGGAATGGAAACCAGTGAAGTCTTCATTTAATCCCAGAGATCTCTGCTGAGGGAAATGGGAGCAGAGAAAAAGTAAAGAAATTAAGGAATTATGGATGTGAGAGTGTGGCTTCCAGCAGGGAACAGCCCAGGAGTGCCTGGATTTGATAATCCAGTGGGACAAGGTGCTTTTTGCAGCCTCAGGGGACAACTGGGATCCATTTGCTGGGGTGTGCCAGAGGTGGTTCAGAGATGACCTCTCCAAATTTCCAGCAGGCAGAGTGAGTCCCACACTGCTGTATTTGCAGGATGCCCTGATGAAGGCAGGGATCATGAATCTGACTCCATGCTCTCAGAAGGCTCATTTATTACTTCATGATACTATGTTATATTAAAGAATACTAAACTATACTAAAGCATACAGAAAGGACACTTACTGAATGCTAAAAAGATAATAATGAAAACTTGTGACTCTCTCCAGAGTCCTGACACAGCTTGGCACTGATTGGCCAAAGAGTGAAAACAACTCATACCAGAATCCAATAAAACAATCACCTGTGGGGAAACAATCTCCAACCACATTCCACATGAGCACAACACAGGAGAAGCAAATGAGATAATATTGTTTTCCTTTTCTCTGAGGCTTCCCAGCTTCCCAGGAGAAAAATCCTGGGTGAAGGGATTTTTTCAGAGAATGTGAATTGCACACCACACTGCTCTCACACTGCTCTGCACCCCAGGCAGCCACTCTAGAGCTTCAGCCTTCAAAATCCTGCTGGGCACAGGACCAGGGGCTCAAGCAGGAGGCACAAAGTTCCAGGTGCAGGTGAGATTTGCACCAGGAATCCTTCTGGGACATTGAATGGTAGCACTGGTGCACTGTCCGTGTGCTGGACTGGGAAGGTTACTCAGAATTCCATTAAGAACAGATTAAAAATGGAAAACATGAATTTTTTTTTAAAATTTAAGAAAATTTAGACAATTACATCTGCAATTTAAGAGAAATGAGAGTTGCCCCTGGATCCCTGGAATGTCCAAGGCCAGGCTGGATGGGGCTTGGAGCACCTTCGGATAGTGGGAGGTGTTGAGGTTGGAGCTGGATCATCTTTAAGGTCCTTTCCAACCCAAACCATTCCATGATTCCATGAATTAGGGATGCCAAGTCCAACTGTCACTAAATAAATGTGACACCAAGAGTGACTGTTCTGCCACCAAGTCCCACAGGGCTCTCTGCTTCCCAGCTTCCCTCTTCCTGCCTTCTCATCCCTCCTCTTTGTGGGAATTTCACCATCAGTTTGTGGAATTAGAAAAGGTAAGAAGATTTTTAGAAAGCTGGACAAGTAGGTTTGAGAAATAGAACAGAAAATTTAGAGCTAGCTGCAGCTAAAGTAAAAAGCTATAATTAAAAAAACCCTCTTATTTTCCATGGTTCCCAATCCCACTCGGTCATCCTGTGATTCTCTACCAGGAGCCCAACAGGTTTGGGAGCCCAAAAAACACTTTGGGATGGGAGAGAGCTGTCAGCTCAGGAACCAGCCCTTGCCTTTGGCTGGTCTTGCTGAGCTCTGGTTGGAATTGTGTCCACTGGGAATTTCGGCTGGAATGATGTCCATTGGGAATTTCAGCTGGAATTATGTCCATTTTGAATTTCAGCTGGAATTGTATCCATTTAGAATTTCAGCTGGAATTGTGTCCATTGGGAATTCTGTCTGGAATTGGTGTCCATTGAGAATTTCATCTGGAATTGTGCCCATTGGGAATTTTGGCTGGAATTATGTCCATTGGGAAATCTGATTGGAATTGTGTCCATTGAGAATTTTGGCTGGAATTGTGTCCATTGGGAATTCTGTCTGGAATTGGTGTCCATTGAGAATTTCAGCTGGAATTGTGTCCATTGGGAAATCTGATTGGAATTGTGTCCATTGAGAATTTCAGCTGGAATTGTGTCCATTGGGAATTTTGGCTGGAATTGTGTCCATTGGGAATTTCATCTGGAATTGTGCCCATTGGGAATTTTGGCTGGAATTGTGTCCATTGGGAATTCTGGCTGGAATTGTGTCCATTGGGAATTTTGGCTGGAATTGTGTCCATTGAGAATTTCATCTGGAATTGTGCCCATTGGGAATTTTGGCTGGAATTGTGTCCATTGGGAAATCTGATTGGAATTGTGTCCATTGAGAATTCTGGCTGGAATTGTGTCCATTGGGAAATCTGGTTGGAATTGTGTCCACTGGGTATTCTGGCTGGAATTGTGTCCATTGGAAATTTCAGCTGGAATTGTGTCCATTGAGAATTTCAACTGGAATTGTGTCCATTGGGAATTCTGGCTACCATGAAGCAGAATTGTGAGCACTGCACTTCTTTAAAGGGGTTCAAATAAACCAAATTTGGGGTTATTTTCTATATTTTCTATGCCCTTTATCCAACAGTTCCTCTTGCTGAGAAACGTGGAGATAGAAATTCCCAGTCAAAGGAAAACTCACCAGAATTCAACCAGAATTTTTCCTCCTTCTCAGAAAAAAACCCAAGTATCTCAGATATGTTTCTCTAAAAAAACCAGCCCCAGTTGGCAATAAAAGATCAGCCAAAGTACAAAAAACTGAAAATGAGTGTTTGAAATGGGAAATGTAGGGTGGCATTAAAGAGCCAACAGATATTCCCTATTTTCTGCCTGGCAGACGCAGGCACACACTGTGCTATTTATTTATTTCAATTTCAAATGCTGCTGGCTGCCTTTTCCCAACACAACTCAGTCTCTATAAAGAACAAGAAAGTGTTTAACAGCATGGGAAAAAAATACATCCTAAGAGTCCTCTCCAAAAACATTGTGTTACTCATCCAAGCCATCCGTGGAACTTTTAGATGTCAAAAAAGAAAGGTAATATCACCCACAGCTCTCCCAGAAATCAATTATTTATCTCAGAATGGTTTGGGTTGGAAGAGACCTCAAGGATTTTATTTCACCCCTGCCATGGCAGGGAAAAATTCAACAACCCCAGGCTGCTCCAGCCCCAGTGTCCAACCTTGGCCGTTGCAGGGATCAGGGGCAGCCCCAGCTGCTCTGGGAATCCCTTCCCAAAATCCCACCCCAGGCTCCCTCTCCAGGGAATTCCCTCCATTCCCAGCTCTCCCAGCCTGGCATTGGATCCATCCCCACCCCGACTCCTCTCTAGGAAGGCATTTTGGGCTCTGGGGGCTTCACTGGCAATCTCAGCACTCCAGGAAGGGTCTCCCTTCCCTTTGCCATCCCCAACTTCCATAAAAATCCCTGGGGATGGATTCTGAGTGTCCCAAATCCCAGAATGGTTTGGGTGGGAAGGGCCCTTCAAGCCCATCCCATTCCAATGCCACCATCCCAGGCTGCTCCAGCCTGGCCTTGGGCACTGCAGGGATCAGGGGCAGCCCCAGCTGCTGTGGCAATGCCAGCCCAGGCAGGAATTCCTCATTGCCAAGATGCCACCCATGGCTGCCCTCTGGCAGTGGGAGCCATTCCCTGTGTGCTGTCCCTGCAGGCCTTGTCCCCAGTCCCTCTGCAGCTCTGCTGGAGCCCCTGCAGGCCCTGCAATGTGCTGGGAGCTCTCCCTGGAGCCTTCCCTGCTCCAGGGAACATTCCCAGCCCTCAGCCTGATTTCAGAACCATCAGTTGTGCCCCACCTCCAAAATACAAAAATGCTTTGTCTGAATAAATATTTAGATTGAGGGGTGTCACCAAATTTTGGATCATGGTCACTTGTGGATATTCCTGGGAATTGCCTGAAATCCTAAAAAGGGGCTTGTAGGGAAGTCCCTGCTCTGAAGGACACTTTTAGGAGATGTCACAGTGAGGATGGAGTTCCTCAACAGAGCAGCCAAGGGAAAAAAAAAAAATATAAATTTGCACCTTATCCTGAATTCAGAACCTGCATTTTTAAAATGATGCACAATTTTCAACTTGTTTTATCCTCCTATAAAAGCATTTGAGGTGATTTGTGGCTGCAATTAAGCATTCCCCTTAGACAGAAAAGCACTTTCAGGGAAATGAAGTAGCTTTTGGTAAATGACAGTCATTTGGATTAAAAAAGAAAAAAAAGAGAAGCGCCTCATTTCAGGAAATTTAATTCATTCTAACTCACAACTTAATTGGCTGTGAGCTCTGTCTTACCTAAGCTGGAAGTGAGGGATAAAAAGCATAAAACCTAAAAAAGCTGCGTGGATTGATTTAGAAACCTACAACTCCAGCCTTCCCAAGGCTTTCTTCTGACTCCTTGTTCTCAGATGTCCTCTGAAAGATCATTAAAAGAAACAGAAGGCACTTGAAGTGCAGAGCATCAACGCCTTAATGATGATGGTAATAATATCTGAAATCCTCTCCTCAAACAAATGAATGACAGGAAAAAATATCAAATATTCCAGAACCTTATTAAGACAATTTTTTCTGACGTTCAGCCCAAATTTACATTTCATTTTTGTGTGATCCTGAATTGTTCTCTGCCTTAGTCAGGAAACATCCAGGTACCTGGGATGAACCTTTTGGGTGGCTTCCAGAGAGCAAGGAAATATTAAAAAAATATCAGAAATCCCTTGAGCTGGACAGAACGGAAAATTCCAAAATGGTTTTCCAGATTCAAGGAAATTAGGGATGAAATACCCAGGATTGTGAGTTCTGGAAAGTTTGAGGGCACATTAAACCAAGAAAGGAATTGGAAGATCCCACATTGTCCATGACACACTCAGGAAGCCACCTCACCTCAACAGTGGGAATTTTGGGAGAGAATCAATGGAATAACGGAAAGAATTGGGTTGGAAAGGACTTGGAAGATTCTCATTGCACCCCTGCCATGGAGGGGACACCTCCCACCATCCCAGGCTGCTCCAGCCCCAGTGTCCAACCTTGGCCATTGCAGAGATCAGGGGCAGCCCCAGCTGCTCTGGGAATCCCTTCCCAAAATCCCACCCCAGGCTCCCTCTCCAGGGAATTCCCTCCATTCCCAGCTCTCCCAGCCTGGCATTGGATCCATCCCCACCCCGACTCCTCTCTAGGAAGGGATTTTGGGCTCTGGAGGCTTCACTGGCAATCTCAGCACTCCAGGAAGGGTCTCCCTTCCCTTTGCCATCCCCAACTTCCATAAAAATCCCTGGGGATGGATTCTGAGTGTCCCAAATCCCAGAATGGTTTGGGTGGGAAGGGCCCTTCAAGCCCATCCCATTCCAATGCCACCATCCCAGGCTGCTCCAGCCTGGCCTTGGGCACTGCAGGGATCAGGGGCAGCCCCAGCTGCTGTGGCAATGCCAGCCCAGGCAGGAATTCCTCATTGCCAAGATGCCACCCATGGCTGCCCTCTGGCAGTGGGAGCCATTCCCTGTGTGCTGTCCCTGCAGGCCTTGTCCCCAGTCCCTCTGCAGCTCTGCTGGAGCCCCTGCAGGCCCTGCCAGGGCAAAGTGAGGCCCGGAGAAGCTTCCAGAACAAAAATTCCCAATCATCCCACAAGTGCTGAACACAATAAATGCAATTAAATTCAAATAACCCACAGCAGCACATGGACCATGGATCGTTGCCACTGAAGACCAATCAATCAGAGCCTAAAGTAACAAAATCACAATGTTTTGCCTGAAATCTCCACTGCAGGGAATTATTTTGGTCCATGATATTTCACACCTTGCTGATAAACATTGTGGCCATGCAAGGTAATAGAGCTGATTCTGTACAAAGTTACCCCAAACAGAGGAAAAAACGTTTAAGATCCTTTCTAAATGACCCCAAAATGTGATTAAAATTAAAATTATCACCAAAAGATGTGTACACAGCTCTGGGAGACACAATAGAGGTTTTGCTACTTTAAGTGTGTTTTAAATAATAGGAAAACCAGACCAAAACCCACCAAATACCAGACAAAAAGCATTCATTTTCTGCCATTTAAAAATATTAAATAGCCCAGAAAACATCCAGGAAGGTGACAACTAGAGGAATGACTGCTGCTAACAGCAGACATGACATTTGGGGTGTTTTCCTCTAAATTATTAATGAATAATTAATTACAAGTACCTGGCAGCACCAGCCAGGTTGTTCCCATAATCCCAAACTGAGTTTAATGGGTTATTTTGGATAAATCACCAAATCCAGTCCTTCCCTTGTACAAACACAAACTCCCAAACCATAAACTACTCGAGATAATTCTTTTGGTTACTGTAAAAAGGTTCTGTGTCCCCACAGAGCCGGGAGCTTTAGTGCTGGAAGATGAAAGAGCCCAGGACTTCTCTTTTTTACCAGCAGCTAAAAAAAATACAAGATTTAAAGAATCGATTTCTGTGTTGTGGTTGCTCAGCCGTGAGATTGAGGTAAGAAATGCCTCCTTCCCCTGCAGGTGTGACAGAAAAATCAGTGTTTCGTTGTCTCTGAGGTGCTGCAAACACCCACCAAAAAAAAAAAAAAATTAAATTAAAATTTACCTCTCAACTGCTGCTAAAATATTGTTTCTTTAATGCTCAGCTGCCACCTGAAGGACACAAATTTCTGATCTTTCAGGGGCTCTCTCAAGGTGCAATTTCTTCTGATGTCTCCAGAGGGGAATATTGGCTTGTGTTTGGGGCCAGGAGATGGAGAGGCAGAATTAATCAGGTTTAGAGATTCACACCTCGTGCCCTGCAGCTCAGATTCCTCCCTCCTGCTTCCCAAATATCCCAAGACCTCCCCAGTGGAAGTTTCTGGTGTGGTTGGATGCTCACACCTCCTGCTCTCCGTCCTCTCATCCCTTGTGAGGGCAGGAGGGGAATTCAGGAACCAGCAGCAATTCCATGGTTTGCCAATCCTCAGGTGGGCAATCTGAACAGGAGGAGCAGCCAGGAGTTTGGGGAACCCTCTCGGAGAAAAATGAGCTCCAAAAGGAGCAGAATGGTGAAACTGGGAGTTGTCCCTGCTGGGAAGGGAATCAGCATCACTGCCCTGGGAAAAAACACCGGGAAAATATTGTGTGGGACAAGGGAATGGGAATGCTTTACTGAAGGAATGGCTTAAGGGGTTTGGGCTGACAGCAAATGGGAGATTGGGAAGGAATTCCTGGCTGGGAGGGTGGGAAGGGGCTGGGATGGAATTCCCTGAGAATTCCCCTGGACCCCTGGAAGTATCCAAGGCCAGGCTGGATATCCAAGTATCCAGCCTGCGACAGTGGGAGGTTGTTCCAGATTGCAATGCAAGATGTTTATAAAGAGCTGCCAGGGTAACAATTCTGCACTTCTGAGGTCGAGATCACAACTCCAGCCGGGTGACTTTGACCTACTCACAGCTCCAAGCTAATCACTTTCATTAGTTAATTGGCTGAAAAACTGAGCTCGGTGGGGACACACCAATATTGCCATTTGGGAGGGCAAGAACCAGTGATCAAAGACCCAGCTGTGCTCCAGGCTCTCCTCATTAATAAATTCACACCTTGGCCACAGAGCCTGAGTCTGCAGCTCTGGCTCAAAATGCTCAAAAACACAACTGGAGGTTTCCTACATGAAGGAATTGATGGCAAGGAAACACCACCAGGATTTCTCCTGGAGGTTCCCCACAGGAAAGAATTTATGACAAGGAAACACCACCAGGATTTCTCCTGGAGGTTCCCCACAGGAAGGAATTTATGGCAAGGAAATAACACCAGGATTTCTCCTGGAGGTTCCCCACAGGAAGGAATTTATGGCAAGGAAACAACACCAGGATTTCTCCTGGAGGTTTCAGACATAATGGAATTTATGGCAAGGATTTCTCCTGGTGGTTCCCCACAGGAAGGAATTTATGGCAAGGAAACACCACCATGGCAGGGGTGTCATTTAGGATGAGCTCATTTAGGATGAACTTTCAGGTCCCTCCATCCCAAACCATTCTGGGACTGGTGCTGGCTTTCACCCCCCTGGCCTCAGTTGGCTCCACATCTTTGCAGAGGTTTTAGATCAAACCGGATAAAACTCAAGCTTTGTTTGACTCTGAGCCAACCCCCTGTCCCTGGTGAGCAGGGACAGCACAGGGGGTGAGGCTGGCTCCCTCCAGGAGCTGCATTCCAGCAGAGCTCTGGGTGTCTGTGCTGAAATCTTCCAGTGTGGAAATGGGGGTGTGTATTCTGCCCCCATCTGTCAGAGGTGGGGCAGTTCTCTGCTGTTCAGTTTTCTTTATCTCTCCCACAGCCAACCCTCCTTCCAGCAGATCTCTGCTGTCCATGGCCACTGAGTGTCCCTGCAGGGCTGAGCCAATCCCAGCATCCCATGGGGAGATGCTCCGCCCAGGGGAGGAGCCAAGCATTCCTACCTGGATCCAATCTGAGCCTGGCACAGCACAGCAGCCTTTGCCCCCTGCACTGCCAGAGGAGCAGCTTTCTGCTGCCCTGCATGGCCAGAGGGAGCCCAGGCCCATCTGCAGCAGCCCTGGAGCTGCAGAGGAAAACTCCCCCCTTGTGCAGGATCCCTGCTGCAGCAGAGCCACAGCTGGCACTGCAGGAGGGCTGAGCCCCCATGGCATGGGGCTGGGGCACCCCCTGGCACACAGGGGGCAGCTGTAGCCATGATATTTTCTGAAAAATCCTTTCCTTAGGATTTTTCCTCCTGAGAACTGAGAGCCCTCAAGAACAAAATGTAAACAATGATTATCTGCTGCTGTGGAATGCAACAGGTGCATCTGGGATTGGTCCATTTTGGTTGTTTCTAATTAATGGCCAATCACAGTCAGCTGGCTCAGACTCTCTGAGAGTCACAAGCCTTTGTTATCATTCTTTTCTATTCTTAGCCAGCCTTCTGATGAAATCCTTTCTTCTATTCTTTTAGTGTAGTTTTAGTATATAATTTGCTTTTAATATAAAATATATCATAAAATAATAAATTCAGCCTTCTGAAACATGGAGTCAAGATTCTCCTCTCTTCCCTCGTCCTGGGACCCCTGTGAACACCACCACAGTCAGCTCCTGCTCTGACTCTGGCAGTAGTTTGTTCTCTTTTTCTGTACTGTTGCATTTGTATTTTAATTTTACTAATACAGAACTGTTGCTCCTGCTCCCATATCTTTGCCTGAGAGCCCCCTAATTTCAAATTTATAATTCAGAGGGAAGGGGTTTGCATTTTCCATTTCAGGGGAGGCTCCTGCCCTCCTTAGCAGACACCTGGCTTTCCAAACCCAGACACTGACTCACATGGAGCCTTTGACTCTGCTCATCCCCTACAGACCCCTGAGGACACCACAAGGCCTCTGAGGAACAAACAGGGAGCAGCTTTACTCCCTCTGTGCCACAAAGCTGCTTTTCATCCCCCAGAACAGCTGCAGGTTCTTCACAAGGTGAACCTGGGAGCAGGAAAGCTGGGAGAGAATGGTTTTGTCTCTCCGTCATTTATGGAGAGCCTTTTTGGGGCTGTTCAGGTACACAGAGCCTGAGTTTCCCTATGAATGAAGGTTTGCAAAGCCAGAGATGCTCCAAACTGCAGGGGAGGACGGGATCATTACCAAAAAACCTCAACTGTGCACATCCAGGGAATAGGGAAATGTAAAACACCTGTAAATGTCCCTGCTTTTCCAGGCACTGGGGAGCAGAGCTGGGATGTCCAGCTCAGCACAGCACCAGCTTCACCGTCAGCCTCAAATCCAGCTCTGATGAGCTCCTACTTCATCCTTTGTCACCAATAAAATAAATTAATAATTGATATATCTTCACTTTATACAGACCTGAGCAAACCCAGCTCCTTTTCCAGCCACCTCTTTGCTTCTCTGTCCCAAATTTCTCCTCTCCCATCCTTGAATCCCTAAATTTCAAGCCCAAAACCATACTGAGGTGGAGCCAAGTTGCCTGCAAGTGACCAGATTGCTCTGAGATGGAGATGATAACCCAAAATGACCACCTGGACTAAATCACTCTCCCTTGATCCTCTTGTAATTTAAATCCAATCCCACAGAAGATAAATGCCCCAAGTTCTCCATCAATCCCTCTCTCTAAAGGTCTGTCATGTCCTTGTTTTATGTGAGCCCAGGATGAAGCCAAACCTGGAGGATTCCACCATTTCTCCCTTTTTAAGGTTATTTAAAAGCAAAGTCAAGGCTTTATTCCCCACAACAGGTAACACCATTTCTCCATTTCTACTTTGCTCCGTGCAGGGTAGAAAATTCACCCACCACTGTAATTTTAAACAATCCTGACAATTCCACAGGAATTCCTGCCCATCACACAGAAATACTGTGAGGCAGCATTAAATGTGCGTAAAACACTGGGGTGTCACAGCAATAATTATGTTAACACAGCCACCATATAATGTCACCCTATTAACCAAGTGAAACATGAAGTTCTCTGACTTCAGCTTTTCCTATTATTAAATCCCATTTCCTTTAATGTCCCATTACATTCAGTTTGTTGACCAGCACTGGAATGTAATGATACCCCCCACAACTTCACATTTTCTCCTGAGCACAACAGCTCTGTAAAAACTAACTTGTTATTCCCATTATTTTTTTTTTCCTCAGTTGGATCTGGCGGCTCATCCTTTGTGCTCCAACCCCCCCAGCTCTCAATCTGCCCCCCTTTAAAAAGCAACATATGCTGAGGATAAATCTTTCAAATGGCTCTGGTAATGGAGGAGCTGGAGTGACAGCTTTACAAATGGGCAAAGTGGGGGTTGTTCCATTGTTTTATTGTGATTTGGAATGGGAATGCAGGGATGGCTTTGGGAGAACAACTGGGACCGGCCAGAGGTTTCAGAGCCTCTGGATTTGGTGTGGAAGATTCTGTGAGCCCACAGGAGCCAGGATAAACCAGATTTGCTGTACCATCACTGTGACTCCACTTAGTCCTGTCTGCCTCGTGCTGACATCCCAATAAATCAGTGGGCAGATGGCACAATCCCTCATTAGCATCCCCCTGACTCCCAGTGGGGAGTGGGGACAGCCAGTTAAACCCTAAAAACACACCAGGGTGAAGGAAATTCGAAATTAAGGTCACAACTCCAGAGCCCACCTGGAGGCAGTGCTGGAGTGCCCTGGTGGAGCTCCAGGAGGACTTGGGGCAGGTTGGGGTGTCCTGTTAGGGACAGCACAGCCTGAGCCACCACCAGGGCAGTGTGAGGAGTGATTGTGAGTGTCTTCTCACAGCAGATGGATTTTCTACCATCCAACGTGGAGAAAAGGGCCAGCTGAACATCCCATAACCTGTGGGAGTTATGGAACGTATGGACATCCCATAACCTGTGGGAGTTATGGAACGTATGGACATCCCATAACCTGTGGGAGTTATGGAACGTATGGACATCCCATAACCTGTGGGAGTTATGGAACGTATGGACATCCCATAACCTGTGGAAGTTATGGAACGTATGGACATCCCATAACCTGTGAGAGTTATGGAATGTAAGGTTATTCCATAACCTGTGGGAGTTATGGAACGTATGGACATCCCATAACCTGTGGGAGTTATGGAATGTAAGGTTATTCCATAACCTGTGGAAGTATGCGGAACCTGTTTCTTCAAATTCTTCTCCATGGAAGGATTTGGAGAAACAGAGTTGTATGGACAAGCCTGTGGAATTCCCCGACTATTCCATTTAACAGCTGGAAACAAGACACCATCACTTCAGAAATCTCTGGCAGAGCATGAATTCCCTCTATCCCAGCCAACATCAAGTTCATTCTTTCATCAAATAATCCTCTTTTTCACGTTTTAGTTGTGTTGGTGTGGCCCTGAAACACATGGGATGGAGCAGAAGAACACAGATCCCAGATAATTTCCAAACCTTACTGCCTGACTTGAGAATCTGGACAGGACAATCACAGAATCATTCAGGTTGGAAAAGTCCTCTCATATAATCCAGTCCAACCATTCCCAGCCCCGCCAAGGCCACCACTGACACTGTCCCCAAGTGCCACATCACAGGGCTTTGAAATCCCTGCAGGGATGGGGACTCCACCCCTGTGCCAGTGTCTGACCACCCTTTCCAGGAAGGAATTCATGGCAAGGAAACAGCACCAGGATTTCTCCTGGAGGTTTCCCACCCAAAGGAATTTATGGCAAGGAGACACCACCAGGATTTCTCCTGGAGGTTTCCCACCCAAAGGAATTTATGGCAAGGAGACACCACTAGGATTTCTCCCATAGGTTTCCCACAGGAAGGAATTTATGGCAAGGAAACACCACCAGGATTTCTCCTGGAGGTTTCCCACATGTAGGAATTTACGGCACGGAAATACCACCAGGATTTCTCCTGGAGGTTCCCCACAGGAAGGAATTTATGGCAAGGATTTCTCCCAGAGGTTTCAGACATAAAGGAATTTATGGCAAGGAAACACCACCAGGATTTCTCCCGGAGGTTTCAGACATAAAGGAATTTATGGCAAGGATTTCTCCTGGAGGTTTCCCACATGAGGAATTTATGGCGAGCAAACACCACCAGGATTTTGTTGCTCCTCTGGAGAGCTGAGAGGAGGCTCAGTGGGCTCCTGTTCCAAGGAGGGCTCTTTGCAGGATGTGTTTGGGGAAAGCAGAATCAGCTTCCAGAGGAAACAGAGATGAGAAGCTGGGATGTGGGAGTGCCTTGGATCATCCACCTCATTTGGCATGCAGGGTCTGGGCCAGGCTAATGAGGAGCACGGATTTGCAACAGCCCTGTGCTGCTGGAGGCAGCAAATTTGGACAAATTGGACGCTGTGCCTCCATTAAGGATCCCATTCCTCTTCTCCAAAGAGGGATGGCATTTGCTGCAATGGCCTCAACACCAGGAGTTACATTATTCCAAATCAAACTAATTTCATTAATTCCCATTTCCGGCTGAATTTTTTCCCCCCAACTCCTGATCCTCAAACCTGGAATGAGGAATTCCTGACAGCTGCTGTCTCCTGCCCAGACACTTGGCTCCTGCCCGCAGAGTGATCCTTACAAATCACACTTAATTCATTACCTAATAAAGCTGCTGCAAACAAGAGCACAAACACATCCAGGGCTGTTATTGCCAGTGGGAAAACGATTTCCTGCCCCTGGGAAATGTCACTGGATGTTCATGTGTGTGTCAGGTTGATTATCCCATAATTACAGTGCACAGCTGACACACGAGGAGCAGAATTGGTTCTTTCAACAGGGAATTGTGGAAAATGGGGCTGGAAGGACAGAGCAAGGCACACTCTGGCTCTTAATTACAGATTATCAGATCACAGGGTGGTGTTTGGGTGTGACAAGAAATTATCTTTACACACAGACACAGAGCAGACCCGAGTACAGGGTACTGACCAGGAATATTCCCCTCAAATCCAGCTGGAAGAGGCTGCTCAGGTATTTGTGAGGTTGCAGAGAATTCCCATCCCATACTGAGAGGCACCAAGTGGTGACCCTGCCATTGTCCCCATCCTTCCCCTGCCACAATCAGTGCTTGGAAAGGGACAGGTCCCATCCTTTTCCACGTTAAGGTCACGTGGACAGCACTTGCCTGCATCTGGGAACTTTTCATGGGATGGTTTGGATTGGAAGGGATCTGGAAAATCATCTCAGTCCACCCCATCCATGGCAGGGACACCTCCCACCATCCCAGGGTGCTCCAAGCCCTGTCCAACCATTCCCAGCCAGGAATTCCTCATTCCTAATTCCAGAGCCTGACATTGGATCCATCTCCTCTCCAAGACATTCATGGACCCAGGGGCTTCACTGGCAATCTCAGCACTCCAGGAAGGGTCTCCCTTCCCTTTGCCATCCCCAACTTCCATAAAAATCCCTGGGGATGGATTCTGAGTGTCCCAAATCCCAGAATGGTTTGGGTGGGAAGGGCCCTTCAAGCCCATCCCATTCCAATGCCACCATCCCAGGCTGCTCCAGCCTGGCCTTGGGCACTGCAGGGATCAGGGGCAGCCCCAGCTGCTGTGGCAATGCCAGCCCAGGCAGGAATTGCTCATTGCCAAGATGCCACCCATGGCTGCCCTCTGGCAGTGGGAGCCATTCCCTGTGTGCTGTCCCTGCAGGCCTTGTCCCCAGTCCCTCTGCAGCTCTGCTGGAGCCCCTGCAGGCCCTGCAATGTGCTGGGAGCTC
The DNA here is from genome assembly GCF_027887145.1 of Ammospiza caudacuta. Lineage (NCBI taxonomy): Eukaryota > Metazoa > Chordata > Aves > Passeriformes > Passerellidae > Ammospiza > Ammospiza caudacuta. The sequence continues at coordinate 76,504,993 of NC_080597.1, read as the reverse complement.
TCCCTGGAGCTTTACACACTGGAAGAGGAACCCTCCAGTGAAACATGTCCATCATCACATCAAGGATGGGGAATTTCTCATTCCTGACAGGATTGACACTAATTAAGGATAGGAACAGATGGGCTGATTTAGCAGGATTTCATCCCTGCCCTGCCTGGCAGCACCACTCCTGCTGGGATGGGATCAATGGGATGGGATAATGGGATCTGTGGGATGGGATGGGATCTATGGGATGGGATAATGGGATCTGTGGGATGGGATGGGATCAATGGGATGGTGTGAGATGGGATCTGTGGGACGGGATGGGATCAATGGGATGGGATCAATGGGATGGGATAATGGGATCTGTGGGATGGGATGGGATCAATGGGATGGGATAATGGGATCTGTGGGATGGGATGGGATCAATGGGATGGTGTGAGATGGGATCTGTGGGATGGGATCAATGGGATGGGATAATGGGATCTGTGGGACGGGATGGGATCAATGGGATGGGATAATGGGATCTGTGGGACAGGATGGGATCAATGGGATGGGATAATGGGATCTGTGGGACGGGATGGGATCAATGGGATGGGATAATGGGATCTGTGGGTCGGGATGGGATCAATGGGATGGTGTGAGATGGGATCTGTGGGACGGGATGGGATGGCTGCTCCCTTCCATGATGGGACTGGGGGTCACACTCAGAATTCCAGGATTTTCCAAAGGGTCACTCCAGAGGCACAGTGCCAGGAATTCGTTAGCCTAATTAACTCTCCACTGTCAATCAAAATCAGTTCCTAATCCTGTTACGATCCCACAAGCACAGGGTCGGTCAGAGCTTCTGGTTTTACAGTAGGGTTTCTCCAATAAATGTGGCAAAGCCCCACATTTATCGGGTTCCAAGGATTTCACAGCACCGCGGGTGGGAATTCCTGCAGTCGGAATTCAGAAATCTCCCTGCAAATAAAGCCCCATGTTGGTGTCTATATTCCTGCAGGGCATGACAGAGCCCCGAGCTCGGGAAGCTGGGAGAGGTGGGAATAAATCCTGGGAACCACCAAGACATTCAGCAGCAATCTGAGAAAATATGAGTGGGTTTTTCTGACATAAACCCTGCCTTTGTGGCCACCTGCACTGTAAGTTGTGCTCAGTTTCCCTGCACTCTCTCCTCACAACTCCCAATTCTTTTCAATTACCAAAAAGGGAGCAAAAATATATGTACAGTGTAGCAATGCAGCTTCATAGATATGATGGATGTTGCAGCAGTTTCAGTTTGGATTTTTTCCATGAATTTTTATTGACCTGCACTGGAAAAACTGCACCAGGAATCCTAATACTTGTCCTAACTCATCCAGCCCTGTGTGAATCATTTCAGTCCTCTGCATATTTCATCTTTTTCCTCTAATAGTGCTTGAATGCTGTGAATAATTTATTATTCAGCCAAATTTATGATTGCGCTGATTCTTTTTCTTGTAAAGAAGTACATTTTCAGAATATATTGATTTTAGCTGGAAGTGTTCCAGGTTGGACAGGGCTTGGAGGAATCTGGGATAGTGGAAGGAGTCTCTTCCCATGGAACTGGGTGATTTTCCAATTCTTTTATTTTAATGGGATGTTCCTGATGGATTTAAACCTCTGTGATACCATTTAATGACAGAATTTAGGGGAGAGAGCTGAGCACAGATGGAATCCCAACCTCTGCCACATTCCTCAGACAGAGGAGAGCAGGAAGAGGAATCCAAGAGCTTTGATCTCCTTGGATTTTTCCCCTTTGGAATCAGCATTCAGCACTCAGCCCCAATGAAATAAACCTGAAAAAACTCCCCTCGGTTCCTCCCTCTCTGTATTTATTTCCACCCCCATCCCCTTATCAATGAAATCATAATTGCACTGATAGCAGCACAGCAGCAGCAGATGGGCCCATGGAAAACGTTAAATAAACCCCAGATCCTGCCAATCCCAAGAATTCAATGCTTTATAAATATTTCTTTCCGTATCACAAACGTGCATTATTTGAGATAGGCTCTACCTAAGCAGCTCCAGATCTCAACTTATCTGTGAAAGCTGAGGGATTTGGGAGACGTGAATCAGGAGGAGGCTTTGGGGGGAGCAAAAAGTGGGAAAAAAATGGGACAAAAAGTGATGAAAAAGGAGAAATGGCAGAGTGACAACAGAACGTTTCTGGTCAGTGGCTGTGGAGAAAATAAATAAAGGAAGAGGAAGAAAGGGCTTGGGAACCTTTGGCATTCCCAAAAGATCCATCCAGGGGTCTCAGGGATCCCTGGATTTGTACAAAAACAGGGACAAGAGGAAGGAAAATCCCATAAATCACCAAAAAGCTCCATCCAGCAGCGAGCACAAACCAGAGTCCTCCAGCACTGTGGGAATTAAACCAGAGGGGATTTTCATGGGATGCGAGGTTGGAGCAATGGGATGGGGATGAAGAGAGAGAATACAGAACACAGAATGCATAATTCCATGGAAGAGTGGCGTGGGAAGCAAATTCCAAAAGTGATTAACAACATTCAGCAGAACTGGTGAAAACTGAGGACACGCAGAGCTCAGGGATGCTCTGATTAAAAAATAACTGCAAAAGTTTAAGATCAAGTTAAAAAAAAAAAAAAAAAATCAGCCTAAAATCTGAGTCTTGGACCAGTGGAGGACCTAAGGGAAAAAATTGATTTGATTGGAGGTTTTAATTAAACAGAAAAACCCCAAAATAGAAAAGAAAACCTTCTGTGTTTCTCTACCCATTTAATTATTCCCTGCTTTAGGATCAGGGTATGGAATATGGAAAAGCAATGGATTTATATCTTAACAGATGCACCCAGCATTAAAAAGGCCCCACACTGGATGACCATCCAAAATCATCCTCAGCACTCCTTGGATTCACAAAACCTTGTGTTGACAGTAGAGCAGGGTTTGAGTGAAGTCAAGAAAAGTTAATTAAAAAGTAATAATAACGCCCCTTGTAGTTTAACCCTCCTGCTGCGCTCTCCTCTCCCCTCCTTTGTTTGCCACGGCCTCAAAGAACTGAGCGCCCAAAATTAAATTATTGAGAAAAAAGGCAAAGAAAAGCATCCTCAGGGAGAAACCAGAGAATTTTCCTTCCATTATTCCATCTAAACACAAAGTGGTCACATGGTTAAAAAAACTGAAACTCTGCCAGAGCTTGGTCAGATTCCAAAGGCAGCTTGGGAAGGATGGAGAGAAGGATTGAGGAGAGACAACTTCCACTGCCCCAGGTTGCTCAAAGGCCTGGAACATTCCATGGAGTTCCCCTCTGTCAGTCCTGAACTTCTCCAAACACAGGGAATTCCTGCACTGCCCAAACAGGATTTCTGAAGGTTTCATGGAGGTCAAACCACCAAAGCAGGAGGAAAAACCAAGATTGTTCAATCTGGTCCTGGCCTTTGGGCTGGTTCTACATGACCTGCACAAACCCTGCTTGTAAAATTTGGGCATGAACTCCTTTCCAAAATATCTCATGGGTTAATGATTATCAGGAAAAATAATGAACGGATGTGGCAATGTTCCTCACTCGGGGTCACCAAATGTGGTGGTGATCACAGGGGTCCCAGGATGAGGGAAGAGATGAGAATCATGGCTCCATGTTTTAAAAAGCTGATTTATTATTTTATTATATATTATATTATATAATATCATTAATAATATCAAATATCATTAAAATGTTAAATATATTATATTAAAAGAAAATTATACACTAAAAGAATGGAAGAAAGGATTTCATCAGAAGGCTAGCAAGGAAAGGAATGGAATGATAATAAAATCTTGTGACTGACCAGAGAGTCCGAGCCAGCTGACTGTGATTAGCCATTAATTAGAAACAACCACATGAGACCAATCCCAGATGCACCTGTTGCATCCCACAGCAGCAGATAACCATTGTTTACATTTTGTTCCTGAGGCCTCTCAGCTTCTCAGGAGAAAAAATCCTAAAGAAAGGATTTTTCATAAAAGATGTCTGTGACAAATGGATGAAAGCCAGACAGGGGTCCCACACAGCACAGATGCCCAAAATAAATAAAAAAAAAAACAAGCAAAGACAAAAGTGTGAAAGATCCAGCCCTGCCAAGGCCACCACTGACCACGTCCCCAAGTGCCACATCCACATGGCTTTGAAATCCCTCCAGGAATGGGGACTCCAAACTGCCCTGGGCAGCTCCTTCCAACATCTTCCAGCCCTTTCCATGAAGAATCCAACAAAAAACCAGATCTCAAACTCCTTGCTTTACCTCCCACTCTTTTATATTTCAAATAAACCCCAAAGTGAGTGACGACGACAGAGTACAAGGGATGGGAGGATGTTGAACAATGCCCAGAAAATCAATTTCCAACTGCTGTTTTTGTTATTTAGATTTAATAAAAACACCCCTCACATAAAGGACTCTATGTCTGAGCTATTGAGAAGCTGGAGACAAAATGTAAAATTCAGCAGCATCGAGTAAACTATTACAAAATATCAATTTATAGACAAGCCCATTAAATATTTTGTATTCAAGCTTCTTGCTTGTACAGTAAAAGTGGCAACTGGGTATAAATTCCAAGCAGAAACTCGCAGCCTGCAAGAACAAAAGTACAATGCAACTTTGGAATGGAAATTTCAACTCCAAGGGTAATTTCCCGTTGCTGGCACTCACCAGTGCATGAATTATCCTCTCAAAGATGCATAAATAGGAATTGTTTGATTATTTTATCAGATCTGCTGGAGCAGGGGGAGACATCCCAGGGATATTTGGAGATTCCTTGTTTGAAGGCACAGCAGGGGCAGAATTGCATCACTCCTATGGAGGAGCAGGGCCCGACCATGAAATCATAATTAATGCCACAACAATCTCTGAAGCAGCCAGGAAAGGGGCAATTTAAAAGGAAAATATTGTCAGGATTTTATTTAAATGAAGTTTGAAAAAGTCTGACATGACAGGTGCAACATTAGAGCCTAGTAAAGGATTATGTGGAGAAATTACAGTGAAATTTGATGCAAAAAGACACAAAGTTTGTCACCATCACAGCTCTGGAGCCACAATTCCATGTGATCCTGAGCTGCAGGACACTTGCCAAGAGTCCGGGTTTTTAAGAGCGTTGGGAAATCCAACCAGGTGAATTTTCCTGCTCTAAAATTCCAGGTCACTCTGGATTCCCAACCACACCAAGAACCTTTCCCACTCTGGGATTCCCTCACTTGAGCCTTGAGAGGCAGCTGAGGGTGAGGAGTGACAAATATTCTGGGTTGGAAGGGACCCACCAGGACCATCAAGTCCAACTCTTAAATCAAAGGCCCAAAAGAACTCTCTGACCACCCTGGTGGTGCCTCCAGAACATCACCCGGAGGTGACAACTTTGTCCCAGCAAACCTCAAGGTCAGCAAAAACCAGACAAAAAACTCGGTAAACCAGGATTATGACACAAACCAAGAGAAACTCCCTAAATTATGAAATCCCAAACTTAACTTCCAAGGACTTCCTGGAAATTCCTTCCTTGGGAATCCCAACATCAAACTTCACTTCCAAGTACAGCAAAGGGCCAGCACATCCATAAATAGCTGGCCAATCTGGAAATTCTGCCTTATGGGGAGGCAAAATTCAGGAAAATTTGGAGATTCTGCCTTGGGGAGGCAAAATCCAGGAAAATTCTTCTCCTGGCACAGGGTGCCCACAGAAGCTGTCCCTGATCCCTGGAAGTGTCCAAGGAAAGGCTGGACAGGGCTTGGAGCAGCCTGGGACAGTGGGAAGTGTCCTTGCCCATGGGGTTGGAACTGGATGGGATTTAAGGTCCCCCATCCCATTCTGTGATTTATTGAGATGAAAATGAAGTGGGAGGAGATCTTGGTTCTACACTGCAGCTGCTCCAAAGCCAAATTCCCTGAAACACCAGAGTGAGCACCAGGAATTGCTGGGAATCAGGATTTCCAGAATTCCATAAAAGCCTGAATGAGTGACAACAGAATTGCCTCCCTCCTGGAGCCACATTTCCCAGAAAATGGGATAGTGATGACCCAATGTTAGAGAGGAGAGGATCATCACAGCAAAAGTCATGTGGTGTGAAAAATGCGTATTTTATGATTGGCTTTTTGCAAATATTAAAATGAATATTATATGTGCTGTGTTAGAAAGTGATGCTGTGTTCATTCTCTTAAGTAGAATATAGTTTTAGGTTAAATATTAAATGTTAAATATAGTTTTAGGTTATAACAAAATGTTAAAATAGAAACTATGCTATGTAGGATACTTTTTTAAAGAAAGGACTCACAGTGAGATAGCAGCCACAGGACACCTGAATCTTTCAGAAATCATTTCTCTCAATAAATTTATTGCCCCATTATCAGGAGAAATGAACTTCTTCCTGCCTTGCTTGGGCAGGATGACAACATCAGGATTCAGAGGAAGAAGCTGACACTGCCCAGACAGAATCCTGTGTTTGAATGGAATTTATGCATCACATATGATGTGTATGAATATGCAACAGGCTGTTGCTTGTAAGGGTTAATCCTCTGTTAACGTGGGTCCTTTTTTGGGCTTATTTTGCCCAGAAAAGGTACTTGGACTGTCCATAACTCTTTGTTTCTATTGCCTCATATTGTCCTAATCCAAATTGTCCAAATTATTATTACTCTAATTGCATTACTATTTTTATAACCATTTTATTACTATTAAACTTTTAAAATTTTAAAAACAAGCGATTGGCATTTTTCACATGTGGGATTAACCATCTCCGAGTTTTTATAGGGAATCCTGAGAAACAATCCTTGAGCAAGGCTGGAGATGGGAGAAATTCAGGAATATCCCAGGAAATCATGTCCCTCTCACCATGCCAAGCCCAGCAGGAATTCCAGCCCGGCCCACCATGTGGGAGAGGCTCTGTTCAGTGTCAAATATTGGGATATTCACAGTGAATCCTGGCAAACCACTCCAATTAAGGGAGGAGGGGGGAGGCAGCTTTGTGTCCCTCACGTTTCCAGCCCGGATGGATGAGGCTGACAGCCCATGATTGCTGCAGACAGCCCCTAATTAGCTGTCATTAGCAAACACATGTCAGGGCCCTGGGCCGGTGCTGGATCTGCTAATTTTCCTCCAGAATACTAAAAACCTCGAGACAGAGCTGGTGAGTGAAATTTGTTGTCTTATTAGACATTCCCTACCTCCCCAATTCCTAAAGCCTCCTGTTTGGAATCAGTGATGGATTAAAGGTGTTTTCCTTTCTTCCTTTTTGCTGTAGGCTGCCCCAAGGAGAAGGATTAGAACACAAACACAGGGGAAAGTGGGAGCTCTGCAGAGCCAGGGGGTGACAAATGAAACAATTCCATCCAAACAACCACACTGAACGTGGAGCTGAGTTTTCTGCACAGCCAGACCTTAGTTCTGTCTTACTTTCATTAATTACAGCTGGTTTAAAGTAATCCAGCTCTGTTTCTGCAAGCACAAGGGGGAGCACAGCAGAGGAGATGGATGGAAACCTCCTCAGGGAATTCCTGGTTACAGCGACCCCGTTGCTGCACAGAGTCACCCAAAGGAAGGCAAATTTATGGATTCAGGTATCAATTGAAGGGGGTAAAAGAGAATTCTTCCCTGTGAGGGTGAGAAGCCTTGGGATAGAATTCCCAGAGAAGCTGGGGCTCCCCCTGGATCGTCCAGGGTTTGGAGCAACCTGGGATGGTGGAAGGTGTCCCTGCCATGGCAGGGGGTGACACTGGATGATTTTAAGGTCCCTTCCAACCCAAACCTTTCCATGATTCTTTGATATCTGTTTCAACCCTTCATTCACTGTGGACACCTGTGATGCTCATGGGAAGTTCTGACCTTGTTGCCATCTTATTTCAAGAGTTCCATACCTTCTCAGTGATTTCTCATGGGCACCTCCTCACAGCACTGACTCCAACTTCTTCTTCACAGCCAACAACTCCAGCTCTCTCCTCACCCAACTAACCCCCTCTTTTGTAGCATTCATCATTACTGGACACAGCTGTGGCCTGTTAAGGCCAGGCCTGTTCCTAATCTCTGGTGATTTGTACAGCTGCAACTCCTCATGGGTAAGAATGCCTTCTGCACTATCTTTTCTTACATTCTGTCCCTCCACAGTTGCCAACTGCTCTGGGATTCTTTCCAGATTTGGAACGAGTGACTGGAGTCAATCACTCCCTCCTGAGGGCACCATCAGCAAGATTCCACCTAAGAAATCCTTATTTAACTTTCCCTTCTTGCTTCTACAGTGAAATATTCTCATCCCCTTCTCCAGGTGGACAACAGAAGGGACTGAGGGGGCACCTGATGTTTTCCACACAACCCCTGTGAGAAAAACACATTGAGGTGAAGCAGAATTCCCCAATGAATTCCCCATGATGGTTTTGGGAATTTTGGGAACTGGCTCACATCCCTGAGGTGCTCCTCGTGTGGGTGTTTCCAGCACTGATGGCTGGAAACGATTCCTGAAACAGCGATTCCCACTAATGGGGACTTCCAGCAGTTCTCATTAACATCATTATTGATTCTTCCACATCTCTGTAGTTTCTCCTGTGATTCTTCAAGTTCCTTTTGGTGTTTTTTTTAATGTGATTTTTCAATCACAATATCCACCAGTTATTTTTTTCTTCTCCTGTGATTTTTCAATCACAATATCCACCAGTTATTTTTTCCCTGTGATTTTCCAATCACAATATCCACCAGTTCTTTTTTTCCCTGCGATTTTTCAATCTCAATATCCACCAGTTATTTTTTTTTCCCTGTGATTTTTCAATCTCAATATCCACCAGTTATTTTTTTCTTCTCCTGTGATTTTCCAGTCACAATATCCACTAGTGCCCTTGTGCCATCGCTCTGTTCAGAGGAGTAAATCCCTCATTTCTGTGAAATGCCCATTTCCCAGCACATTTTCCATGGTGATTATGAGCAGACAAGGTGCATTTGGAACATCTGCTCAGCATTTCAGCATTTCAGGCCATGCCATGCAAGCACTCTGCAGTTCTTGCTGCTTTCACTCCTCTATTCCCAAGGTAACTCAGTCACGGGGCAGAATTCAAACCACAGGTGAAAAATGCCACAATTGGATGCACATAAACCACGAGCCAAGCTCTGGATTTGTCTTTTTAAACAAAACCTTTCTGCTGATTTTGGGTCAGAGTTGAAAATAACTGCAATTAGCGAATGTTTAATAGATTTTCTTGTGTGTGAATTACAGAGGACTCCAGAAGAGTTTGTATTTCCTGGCTGGTTTCATTTCAGAGTTTACAAGAAGGGTTTTTTAGATACCACACACATTAATATTCTGCTCCTCTGCTGGTAAAGTTCCCATTCAATGCCACATTTCTTGAAAAATGCAAAGAAACGTCCCCAACCTTCCTGGGATGAGGACAAATCCTCCCATCTCCCTCCATAATCCTGGCCATATTTATATTTTCCCTCAGGAGAATTATTTCCCCCACCTGCTCCTCCTGTAGGAGTTGCTTCCTCCCTTTCCTGCTGTCCTGTTTTTCCCAACTAAAACACATTTATCCACGGTGATTCCCCCAAATACCAAACACATTTTGCAGAATTGATCAGCAACTCAAATTTTAAGCAAGAACCTGCAGAAATCAAAGCCCTAAAGATTTCCCAGACAGAGACATAACCCAGATGGGTGTGTGGATGAACACCAACCCTACTGATAAATTACAATACCTGGTTATTAACTCCCTTCTGGAACGTGATTAAGGATATTTATTGGCATCACTCTCCTTTCTGTTTTAGGAACTGAACAGAAACTCTCCCCTGAAACGGGCACAGCATTAAAACCCTGACAGGGCTCTGGCTGCGTAATGTGTTTATAGCTCTCTGCATTTTAAAAAAATTAATTAAAAGCTTGGTAAAAGGTCAGAAGTTGCACAGGGTTACATTTTTCAAGCATGAGAAAGCAGTTTCTTTCCAAAGCCTGAAGACAAACGTACTTTTTCTTTGTCAGACAGAAAAAGGTCTTGGAGGGTGATAAATAGCAGAGCTGTCCAATTTTGTAATCCAGTCAGAAAAAATAGACATCTTTGTGCTGAGGTACAAATCAAACCAGCTTTTTCTTTCTTTGCTTAATCACCAATTAAAATTACAATATATTATGTGAACTTTCAGGTAATCTAAATTGAATTTCATTCACATTAAAGAATGCAACCTCTCATTTGACAAAAATGGAGCAACTATTCTTTTGGAGAGCCCACAGAATCAGTAATTTAGCTGAACTGGAAAGTGTGTGGCTCCTCAGAAAAGAATTACACTGCTGATTGTGTTAAGCAAATAATAATTAACACAAGTACATACAGCTCTAATTAGCGAGGAACTTAATTAAACAAATACACCAGCACAGCAAAATGCATAACAATGTAATTGCACAGCGCCTTGCCAACGTGGCTTTTATTTTTACATGGGATAAAACAATTTTGGGTAGAAAGGAGCAGAAATCAGGCTCTGCCCAACCCCTCTGAAACACACACAGGGCCCAGGAAATTATGTGGAATTCCCTGCATTGCCCCATCCCTGTTTCCCATGATGTGGAAGAGCTGTGCACAAAAACTCTCAACAGTTCTGGGTTTCAGGGTTATGAAGGAAAATTCCAGATTGCCTAAATTAAAACAGTATAAAAGTTCAATTTGTCATCTCTAACCCTTCCTCTTGTTCTGGCAGCCATGAAAATGCACCCTGAGGTTGAGGCATGGAGTTAGGGAAGAGCTGAAGTTGGAAAATTGTCCAAGATTGTCCAAGACTGAGTCCAGGTGGGTTTTGGGGATCTCCAAGGATAAAAATTCCACAACCTCCCTGGGCCACCTGCTCTCACAGGAAAACCACATTTCCTGATGTTCACAGCATCCCAGGATGGCATAGACCCCAGTGGGATCATCTGGTCCCCAATTCTGTGCCATCCCAGAGCCCTGGCACAGAATTGCATCAACACAACTCTGGAATATCCCCAGGGAAGGAGATTCCACCCCCTCCATGGACAATCAATTCCAACACTCTGTCACTGCACAGGAAAGATTTTCCTCGTGTCCAGGTGGAATTCCCTCATGTTGAAGTGGGAAGTGACTTCAGTCACTGATTTCAGGCCTGCAGATACCAGGTCCATGGAACTGAGCATGGAAAACTTGGATTTTCCTGGCATTTTCCCTCTGGCAGTCAATAAGTCTGGAAAGTTTGCATGAAGAAGGATTCTCCCATCCTTCTTCCAGCACAGCATGGGATAATTCCCAAAGTCCTATCAGTGCTTGTGAAGACACAAAAGGTGTCTCCAACAACCCCAAAAAACGTGGAAAGCTCCCTCACAAAGACTGCTGTGATCAACTGGAAGTGGTTTATTCCAGAAAAAAAACATCTTTTTTTTCTGAAACACGCCTCGAATTTCACCAGATGGTTTTCCACAAATCCCTGGAGTTAAGCAGAGGTTTGTCCACGACTCTGAGTCCTTCACCCCAAGGTCTGGAAGTTCCTACACCTGCCCTGTTCCCAGCTCACTCTCATTTCCCACAGGGGTTTAATCCATCCCTGTTTTTGTGAGCAGAGAGATGAAGGTTCAAAATTGATCTGAAAATTCCCAAAAACCCCTCTTGTCCCTGTGGAATAAACTCCAGGGAATTCAGCATCCTAAGAAGCTGAAGGAAGATCCTCCCACCCCAAATATTCCCCAATATCTGGATGGACACCTTGGCACCAACACAGATCCTCCAGAGAGGAGAACAACCCCTTTTTGTTTGTTCTCAACACCATTTTCCCCACACCAGTTTCATCCTCAATCTTGTAAGGTTGTAATTTCCTCCTAAATAATTTATGCAGCACAGAAATGAGGATTTTTTTTTTTTGCCTCGTTTTTGTCCCTGTTTAAATATTTCCAGTCAGTAAAGACATTTTTAATCAGTAAAAATAAAGGGAATAGAATAGGGGGGAGCTCTTTGTGGCTGAGGAGTCGTGGGCATCTTTGAAACAAAAATGCAAGACCCCAACTGCATCTTTAATATCTTTTATGAGTCTGTCTGAGAAGCAGCAGCAGCAGTGTTGATACAGCCTAATTAAATCAATTCATCTGTGGAACTTTGCAGTGCTTGGACTTTTTCCAGGAGGGCTCCTTGGAGCCTCTTTTTTTCCATTCTCAATCTCTTCACAAATTTTCCGAGGTAAACAACAACAACAAAAATGATAATTTCTTTCCTGACACTCTACAATCACTGAAGGTTGAAGCCCCAAAGGATTTTTTTTTCCCTTGATGTTAAACTCTGTGTTTATCAATCCCGTTCTCAGCCCAGGGCTCATCGCCACCACTCTGCTCTTCATTATTTCCCAATTTATTATTTGTATTACCACGGTGCCTGCAGGCTTTGAGAAGCACCGATTTAGCCACGTTTTCTCTTCCCCTTTTTGTTTTTTATTTCATTTCTGGGTGATAAACTGGAAGATCAGGCTTAAAATTCACGGAGTAAGGACCACAGGAGCTCAGGGTGTGATCTGGAACTGCAGGCTCTGAGTTTGCTCAGGGTTCTGGGGGTGTTTGCCCACCATGGGATGTTTTTATTCCCCTCTGGCACAACAGAAGCATTTCCTTGTCAAAGATCTTTAGATCTGAAGCAGGAAAGTTGGTTTTTATTATTTCATTTTAAACTTGGTTTTTTTTTGTGTGTGTGTTTTGATGGCCATGCCAGCATCTATGTGATTAAGAGGATGGAGAATCTCTGAAGAACTTAACGAAATTGAAAAGCTGCTGAAATGAAAGCTGCTGTCCATGACAGAGCCCAAGAGCCCAAACACCCCAGAGAACTGAAGCAAGAGATGGACACATCCCAAAGACTCTGGAATTACACCCACAGAATTCCAAAAAAAGCTGGGTCTTTAATAATAATCTCCAGAAAACCACTCTGGCCCCAAAGAACTTACTTTTTAAATCCAGAAATGAGGATTATGGAGGTATTTTTTAATTCCTGGAATCACAGAATGGGTTGGAAAGGACCTTTCAAAATCACCTGATCCAACCCTTTTGCCATGGGCAGGGACATCTTTAAAAAGATCAGGTTGATCAGAGCCCCATCCAACCTTGAAGGAAAAGGGAAAGGGAAAGGAAAGAAAGGAGAAAAGGAAAAGGAAAAGGAAAAAAAGGAAAGGGAAAAAAGGAAAGGAAAAGGAAGAAAAGGAAAAGGAAAAAAAGGAAAAGAAGGAAAAGGAAGAAAAGGAAGAAAAAAAAGAAAAGGAAGAAAAGGAAAAGGAAGAAAAGGAAAATGAAGAAAAGGAAAAGGAAGAAAAGGAAAAGGAGGAAAAAGAAGAAAAAAAAGAAAAGGAAGAAAAGGAAAAGGAGGAAAAGGAGGAAAAGGAAGAAAAGGAAAAGGAAGTAAAGGAAAAGGAAGAAAAGGAAAAAGGGAGAAAGGAAGGGAAGGGAAAGGGAAAGGGAAAGGGAAAGGGAAAGGGAAAGGGAAAGGGAAAGGGAAAGGGAAAGGAAAAAAAGCCTGGTCTAGGGGAAGAAAGGAAATCTTGCAAACAAACCTCCCAAAGAAATGAGAGATTAAACAACAGAGAACTCAATTGAGGCACAGTAAATATTCCCAATAAAAGTAATAAGTTGGACAATATAAACACAGGTGCAGCTGTTTAATCAGTGCTGGTTTAGAAGGAATCTTCTCCAATTAAATTAAAACAGCAGCAGAAATGAGATATAAACTCCTTTTTATGATATTTTAATATGATATTGGACAGGCCAAGTGGGTAATTTAGCATTATCACTGCACCAAGATTCACCTCTATCCCCATCTGATAGAAACAGAACCTTTGGAAGATGTTTTCTTTCCCCCACCTTAATCCTATCCTGCAAAAATCCTAAATTTCAGGTTATTCTACAGAACAAGTTTTAGCCAGCAGCACAAACTGAATCAATATCCAAAATCAACCAACCTGCCTTGGGCACAGGTGAAATTAGGTGAAGCCTAATTTGAATTTCATTGACTTTGGTGAAAAATTGTGATGCACACCCAGAATCTGGGGAGAAAATTGCACATTTTGGGCAAAACCCCAAATGTTTTTTTAGGTTTTGTGTGCAGAGAGGAAATTCCCTCTCCAATTTTTGGCCTGGAGTTTTCCTCTCCTTTTTCTGGCTGGAGTTTGGAGCTTGCCCAGATCCAACCTTTCCTTTTCCTAACAGAAGCCACTCAATATTTTTATTTCTCTCTTCTCCTGCAGGAGTTTCTGCTCTTTCCAAGAGCTCTTCTCACTCGTTTTGTGAAGCTGAACGACCAGAACCAGCCCCAGGTACCACAGGGAAAGTTCCAAACGAGTCCAGTGACACGACATTAACCCTCCTCATTAACACTTCGTTAATTTCCTAATTGATGATCATGGCAGTCTTTATAAGGAAATTTCCCAAGTTTGTTGGGGTTGTTGGAGACACCTTTTGTATCTCCACAAAAAAAAATTTCCCTAAATCCCTTTTGCCTTTTTTCCACAGCTGCCCCCTGCTTTCCACCACCCCCTCTTCCCCTCAGTTTTCCTTCTGTCAAAGCCTCTGCAAGAAACTCTGAGCTGCTTAAAAAGAGCAATAAAATGTTATTACGCTCAATAACTTCCAGCAGAATCAAATCTTCCCTCGGAAACAATTGAATTCTGAAAGCAGCATCCACCACCTTCCCTGCAAAGCACAAGATATTGAGAGGAAAAAAACCCAACCTCAGCCGGGCTAAATCAGGATTTTAACGCTTGCTTATCCTGGGAGCAATCTCTGACAGGGTATTTGAAACGGGAAAAGGCACAAAGGATTTCTGGGATGGCGTTTCAGCCTTTTGTTTTACCCACTGTGAGCAAACAGATGATCAGAGGATGGGATAAAAGGCTTTTCCTTTGGATCAAGGATGCTTTCTGAAGTGATGGAATGGAGGTGATCAGAGGAAATCCAGCTGCAGCAGTGAGGAAGGGTTTGTATAATAGATTATAAAGCCTTAATGCATTCTAAACACACGGAAAAGCAGTTTGGTTTGGCTTGCAGGAGTTCAGGGCAGCGTGGAGAGACATTAGCAAGTCAAAGCAGCAGTGGCATTACTGAGGGATCAAACAGAAATACCTTAATTTTGGAGTATTTTGCTATTAATAGTCTGGCTAAACGAGTTCTAGCCAGGTTTTCCCAAGGAAAATGGGAATTTGCAGGAAATTTTGCTCAGCAGCGTGGTGACATCTGCGAATCTGAGCCCATCCATGGGGATCCATGGGCACAGAACCCATCCACGGGCACAGAGCCCATCCATGGGCATCCATGGGCACAGAGCCAACCATGGGCACAGAGCCCATCCATGGGATCCATGGGCACAGAGCCCATCCATGGGGATCCATGGGCACAGAGCCCATCCATGGGCACAGAGCCCATCCATGGGGATCCGTGGGCACAGAGCCAACCATGGGCACAGAGCCCATCCATGGGATCCATGGGCACAGGAGCTCCCAAAGGATGGAGCAGGCTCTGCTCTGGGGCCAGGGTGGCATCAGGGGAAGGGGCAGGGCCTGAGCCCAGGAATTGCCCCTGGATGTGGGGCAGAATTCACAGAATTTAGAGAGTCACTGGATTGGGAGAGCCCTTCAAGGCCCTGGAGCCCAGCCCAGCCCTGGCACCCAGTGCCACCTCCAGGCTGGTTAAACACACCCAGGGGTGGTGACTGCACCCCCTCCCCGGGCAGCCATTGCAGAACTTTCTCCCCCTTGCTGGAAAAGCTTTTTGCTGCTCTCCAAGCTGGATTTCCCTCGGCCCAGCTCAGGCTGTGTGCCCTGGGTGTGCCAGTGCTGCTGCAGACAGAGCCCAGGGGCAGCTGGGCACAGGCACCTTTCAGGAGCTGTGAGAGTGATGGGGGCAGCCCTGGATGATTTTAAGGTCCCTCCCCACCCAATCCATTCCATAACTCCTTTGGTACATCTCACTGGTAAATGTGACAAAGGTGTGCAGAGGGGAAAAGTTCACCTGGTGAAACCACTCCCAAATCTCACATTTTGTAATTACCACATGAAAACTCCAGAAAAACCTTGCCAGAAATGTTCTGGCTGGGATGGGGCTGGCTCCTTGAGGAGGGGAGGTGACTGTGACAAGGGAACAACACTGGCACAAACTCCTTTCCACATCAAAGGAGACCTAAAAAGGCTTCATCCCATCCTCACTAATGCACAGAGCACAGCAAAGCTGCAGCTCAGCCTGGCCACTGGATTCACAGGAAAGAGCAAAGCCTGGGCTGCCTTTGAAACCTGATTTGCATCAAATAGCCACTCCAAAGGGAGCCAAACGCTGGGAGGCACTGATGAAGATAAAGCTGCTACATGAGAATGGTGCTTTGGAAGAGAATCCCCCGTGCCCTCCTTCCCTGCAGGTCCTGCTCGCAGGAAACTCCTCTGGTTCCACAGGAAACCTCTCCTCTGGTTCCACAAGAAACCTGCTCAGGGCAGGAGCCCAGCTGGGAGATCTGCACCTGGCACACTCTGCTGCCTCAGGAGAACACCGGTGGCCAAATCTCCCTGGAGGTGCTCAGCCATCCCTGGAGGTGCTCAAGGCCAGGTTGGACAAGGTTTGGGGCCCATGGAAGATGTCCTTGCCCATGGAAGGTCCTTGGAAGTCCTTGCTCATGAAGATGTCCTTGCCCATGGAAAGTGTCCCTGGTTAGGAAGGTATCTCTGTCCATGGAAGATGTGTTTGCCCATTGAAAGTGTCCCTGCCCATGGAAGGTATCTCTGTCCATGAAAGTTGTCCCTGGTCATGGAAGGTGTCCCTGCACATGGAAGGTGGCCTTGCCCATAAAGATGTTCCTGCCCATGAAGGTGTCCTTGTCCATGAAGGTGTCCCTGCCCAGGAACGTATCTCCATCCATGGAAGGTGTCCCTGCCCATGGAAGATGTCCCTGCCAAGAAAGATGTCTCTGGCTATGGAAAGTGTCCTTGCCCATAAAGGTGTCCCTGCCCATGAAGACATCCTTGGTCATGGAAGGTGTCCTTACCCATGGAACATGTCCCTGCTCATGAAGATGTCTCTGCCCATGGAAGGTGTCCCTGGTTAGGAAGGTATCCCTGTCCATGGAAGATGTCCCTGCACATGGAAGGTGTCACCACTCATGAAGACATCCCTGGCCATGAAGGTGTCCTTGCTCATGGAAAGTGTCCCTGGCCATGGAACGTGTCCTTACACATGAAGGTGTCCCTGCTCATGGAAGGTGTCCCTGCCAGTAAAGGTGTCACTGCCCATGGAAAGTGTCCCTGGTTAGGAAGGTATCTCTGTCCATGGAAGATGTCCCTGGTCATGGAAGGTGTCCCGGCCCACGAAGGTGTCTCTTCCCATGGAATGTGTCCCTTGCCCATGGAAGGTGTCCCTGCCCATGGAAGGTGTCCCTGCCCATGGAAGGGGCCATTGCCCACGAAGGTGTCTCTTCCCATGGAATGTGTCCCTTGCCCATGGAAGGTGTCCCTTGCCCATGGAAGGTGTCCCTGCCCATGGAAGGTGTCCCTGCCCATGGAAAGGGCCATTGCCCATGGAAGGTGTCCCTGCCCATGGAAGGGGCCATTGCCCACGAAGGTGTCCCTGCCCATAAAGATGTCTCTTCCCATGGAAGGTGTCCTTGCCCTTGAAGGTGCCTCTGTACACAGAACGTGTCCCTGCCCATGGAAGAGGTTGGACTTGGGCAATCTTTAAGGTCCTTCCAACCCAAACCACTCCAGCAATCACTGCTTGGTCTTCAGAAACCCACAAAGCCAAACCTCGTGGCGGGAAAGTTTAAAATGAGGTAAAACAGCCCAAAACCCAGCTCAGACCATGCAGCAGCAGCAAGGGCCTCACCACCCAATGCTTTAATGTCCAGATTTATCCAAACCAAGATGAATTCCTTGTGGGAACTGAGTCTCTCACAGAAAAGCAAAAGGAACCACGCATTTCTGTCATCGTTTCAGTGACAGCTCAGAATCTTATTTTATTTTCATGTGCTCAAAGAAACTTTTCTTTCTCAGCACAAACACTGATGTTGCCTTTTTTTTTTCAGTTTTAAACCCAACGAATGAGAATTGGACTTGGCATCAACAAGAGGCTTTTAGAGAGAACAACTTTAAATTTGTGTCTGTTGATAAACAGCAAAGATGATCCTAAAGGGAACTGGGAAGAACTTTTAAGATCTTGAGATCAGTGGCCACAACACTACAAAAATATTGACCCAGGATTTTCTTTGTGTGGCTCATCCAGGCCATCAACAGCCAAATATTTGGCAATTTTGTCTCAAAATAAAAATGTACCTGAATTTTCAGGATGGGAGGAAAGGCCTATCTTTCTCCCTCATAAAAAAAAGCAGCTACAGACACCGAGCTTTGGCTGATTATTAAGGTTTTCAGATCAAGGGGAGAAAATTGAGGGCTGCAGTGTTGTGACAATCTCACAAATCACACCCTGGATGCCACCTTTGAAGGGTTCAGTCTGTTAATGGTCTGTGACTCGGGGAGAGCAGGGGAAGGAGGGGGCAGCTCCTCGTTAAAATTCCACGATTCCACCTCCTCCCCAACAAAGGAGCCACGACTGGCACCAGGCAGGGACACCTGGGTCACCACCATATGGCAGCACAGCAGGAGCACAGCACCCAGGACGTGGTGGCAAATTGAGATTTTTTTTTTTTTTTTTTAAAAAAAGCTGCCTTGGAATCGTGAGAAATGACAAAAAAGCTTCTGCACATTTGGGGGAAAGGAAAAAAAAAGGAAAAATATAAATTTTAGATTTCTCCAGTGAGAGCCAAGCTCTGACAGCTCTTTGGGGGCTTTTGCAGGTCCTGGTGCTTTTACAGCTGTGTCTACCAGGACTCCTCAGTAACACTTCCAAATTAATTCCAACACTTCCCACATGAAAAGCAGAACTTTTGGAAACAGGGGTAAAGGGAAGTGTGATAGATTCAACTATTAAAAAAAAAAAAAAGCCCAAACAATCCAAGAAATCCTCCTGCTCCTTTCTCCCTTTCCCAAGGCTGTGGTGAGATCTCTGATGGGCAGAAGGTGCTGCCCAGGGCCAGGACTGTGTGGGATCCCTATTCTGGTTCCTCCGGACGCAGGAATAACAGAGGGGCATTTCCATGGCTTGGGAGGATGGAGAGAGGCTGGAAAGGGCTCTGAGTCCCTTTCGAACCAGCTCAGGTCAGTCCTCCAGCACAGCTGATT
This sequence comes from Ammospiza caudacuta, assembly GCF_027887145.1. Lineage (NCBI taxonomy): Eukaryota > Metazoa > Chordata > Aves > Passeriformes > Passerellidae > Ammospiza > Ammospiza caudacuta. The sequence goes on along the minus strand of NC_080597.1, from coordinate 76,485,857 downwards.
TTTTTATTAATTACTTTGGAAAAGGACATTCCTTTGGTTTGGAAAAGGACGTTCAATGTCGCAGACATCTTTTATGAAAAATCCTTTCCTTAGGAATTTTCCTCCTGAGAAGATGAGAGGCCTCAGGAACAAAATGCAAACAATGGTTATCTGCTGCTGTGGAATGCAACAGGTGCATCTGGGATTGATCCATGTGGTTGTTTCTAATTAATGGCCAATCACAGTCAGCTGGCTCAGACAGAGAGCTGAGCCACAAACCTTTATCATGCTTTTCTGTTCTATTCTTAGCCAGCCTTCTGATGAAACCTTTTCTTCTATTCTTTTAGTATAGTTTTAATACAATATATATCATAAATAATAAATCAACCTTCTGAACCATGGAGTCAGATCCTCGTCTCTTCCCTCATCCTCAGACCCGTGAACACGGTCACAATTCAAGGACACCAGAGCTTTTATTGAGCCCTGGGGTAAAAAGCCAATCCATGGAGAAGGGAAAGGGAGTGCAGGACAATGGGAAAGATTTTTCCCTGTTGCAGAGCAGTGTTTAAGGCTGAAAGTCTTCCCCAGGCTGGCCAGGAAGGACCATTAAAGTTCCTTCACCCACCAAAACCGAGAAGCAGCTGGGGCGCCTCATGCCTGGCAGTGCCCAAGAACAGCCTGGAGCACCTGGCACAGTGGGAGCTGTCCCTGCCATGGTTTGGGCTGGAATGAGATGATCTTTATGGCCCCTTCCAACCCAAACCATCCTGTGGCTTTCCCCTCCTTGAATTCTGAGTTTACCACGACCTCTCCCAGCCCCTCAGGCTGCTCCTCTGGATGTTGGGTGTCCCCTGTCCCAGTGAGGCAGGATCTGGGTGGGAGAGGTGGCACCTGACCCCAGCCCTGCTCTGCACCATCTCACAGAGGCTCTGTTGGCACAGCTGTGATCATCTCATCCCTCACCCACCCCGTGCATTCCCTGGCCGAGCAAAGGAAGGATCATAAAATGCCATGGAACATCTTTATGGATGATTCAGCACTGCAGCACATGGATTTATAGGACTTTTTTTCCTCCCATCCCCAAAAACAAAAACCCTGCTGGGATTTTTCATTGTTTGGGATGGACAAACCATCAGCTCCCCCTTCCCTTCTGGATCTCAGACTATCCAGGAAATGTGGCCTCAGAAATCCATGGATGCCCCAAAGCCAAGGAGAAATGAACAACACATCCTTCAAAACTTTTTGTTTTCCTCTGTTCCCAGAGATCTTCCCAGACATCCAAGCCCTGGGCTGCTGCCAGGGCAGCTGCTGTTCAGGGGCAGGAAAATGAGGCCAAACAGGTAAGGAGAGAATGCCACAGCTGCTCTGTGGCACCATGGAAAAACAAAAATCAACCCCATTCTTCCCCTGACTCCTTGAGAACCCCTTCATGTGCTGAAACAAAAAGTCTCAATTTCAATTTTGGCTTGGTTTTGTGGAATTCTGACACATCCTCAGTCAAGCAAGATCCCCTCCTTCAATCAGCCCCCATTTTCTGGAGATGCTGGGGAAGGAGGAAGCTGAAGTAATTATTGAAAAATCATAAGCAGCAGCTTTGCCCTAATTACCAGGACTCCTTTGTCATTTTTTAAATTGATTACACAAGTATTGACTGAACTGAGTCTTGTGCTGCCTGATAAGAACAGCAGCAAAAACAGAGAAAAACAAAATGCAATTAAGTGACCCAATATCCTGCTGGACATTTCTGACTGGGAACAAATTAAAAAGAAGTAAGGAAAGAAGGGAAAGTAAAGCCTGGAAGAAAACCAAAACCCCCATTGGTGTCATCCACAGTCAGCACCAGCTGGATCTCTGTGATGGGAGCAACATGGGTGCATTTAATTCCTTATTTTTAAAACATGGAATGGTTTGGGTGGGAAGGGACCTGAGAGATCATCTCATTCCACCCCATCCATGGCAGGGACACCTCCCACCGTCCCAGGCTGCTCCAGCCCCAGTGTCCAACCTTGGCCATTGCAGGGATCAGGGGCAGCCCCAGCTGCTCTGGGAATCCCTTCCCAAAATCCCACCCCAGGCTCCCTCTCCAGGGAATTCCCTCCATTCCCAGCTCTCCCAGCCTGGCATTGGATCCATCCCCACCCCGACTCCTCTCTAGGAAGGCATTTTGGGCTCTGGGGGCTTCACTGGCAATCTCAGCACTCCAGGAAGGGTCTCCCTTCCCTTCTCCATCCCCAACTTCCATAAAAATCCCTGGGGATGGATTCTGAGTGTCCCAAATCCCAGAATGGTTTGGGTGGGAAGGGCCCTTCAAGCCCATCCCATTCCAATGCCACCATCCCAGGCTGCTCCAGCCTGGCCTTGGGCACTGCAGGGATCGGGGGCAGCCCCAGCTGCTGTGGCAATGCCAGCCCAGGCAGGAATTCCTCATTGCCAAGATGCCACCCATGGCTGCCCTCTGGCAGTGGGAGCCATTCCCTGTGTGCTGTCCCTGCAGGCCTTGTCCCCAGTCCCTCTGCAGCTCTGCTGGAGCCCCTGCAGGCCCTGCAATGTGCTGGGAGCTCTCCCTGGAGCCTTCCCTGCTCCAGGGGAACATTCCCAGCCCTCCCAGCCTGGCTCCAGCTCCATGGATTCCTCTGGATTCACCTCAGCAATTCTGGCCAAAGGAATTCCTGTGGATTTGTTTTGGTTTTGTTTCTCTCCCTCACCTGGCTCTAATTGATTTTTTGATCTCAACTGCAACCACTAAACCCAAACAAAACCTCTCTCATTTCCAGCTGTTCCATGCCCACCTCACCGAGCTCTGCCCTTATCACCAAAAACTTTTACAAACAACTCCTTTGATTGGAACAATTTAAAGAGCAATTTTTATCACCCTTCTTCCATGAAAAAAAACGCCAAAAAATTCATTCCACAACATCACCTGCAAGTGTAACAGGAGAAAGGGATTGTGTCCCAATCCTCCAGATCCATCTGCTCTCAAGCAGACAAGAACAACTTCCAGGAGGCTCCTGGTGATAAGCCTGCTTTGACGTGGATAGGGATTGCAGGACTTGATTTCATAGGTTGTTTCAGATATGATAAGAAGCATAAATAGTGCACAAGAACTCCTGAGTTTGCAGATACCACTCTTCATTTCTCTTACAGCTAATCATGATTTTTTTTTAAGAAAAAAACCCCACATTCTTAGTATTGAATTTTTAGCATGGAAAAATAGTGTTATTTCTCAAAGAAGATCTACAGTGTTCAGGTCAAATAAACTATTCCACTGTTCAAGATGAACAACCATTAATAAGATTAGGAAAATTAAAAATATATTATGTTTACTGCATTATTCTCAACTAACCAGGGGGAGGAATCAGCAGGTATAGTGAGATGGTTCAATAATGTCTGTAAAGGTAATTAGCAGGTGCAATCAACTCTCCAGAATAATCTCTGATTATTCAGAGATTTTAAACACAGGGGATGGAATGGGATGGGATGGAGCTGTCAGCACATAGAACTTGTCACTGAATTCAACTCTAAGTAATAAAGTTTCACAATAAACCACACTTTGAAGATTAAGAAAATCCTTCCAAGAAGAGTTTTCCCCTCTGTTTGCAGATACCACTCTCTTCATTTCTCTTCCAGCTAATCATGATTTTTTGGAAGGAAAAAAAAATCCCCATTTTTAGTATTGAATTTTTAGCATTGAAAAATAGTGTTATTTCTCAAAGAAGATCTACAGTGTTCAGGGACAGAGCAGGTATGGTGAGGTTAAATAAACTACTCCACTTTTCAAGATGAACAACCATTAATGAGATTTAAAAAAAGAGAAATATAATATTAAAACATATTTACAGCATTATTCTCAACTAACCAGGGGGAGGAATCAGCAGGTGTAGTGAGATGGTTCAATAACGTCTGTAAAGGTAATTAGCAGGTGCAATCATCTCTCCAGAAAAATGTCTGATTATTCAGAGATTTTAAACACTGGGGATGGGATGGAGCTGTCAGCACTCGGAACTTTTCACTGAATTCAACTCTAAGTAATAAAGTTTTATAATAAACCACACCTTGAAGATGAAGAAAATCTTTCCAAGAAGAGTTTTCCCCTCTGTTTCACAAAATATCGACCTGTTCTTTCTGGTTATGAAACCAAATTAAAATTTAATGTAACTCCGGTTTGTTTCTTGTGTTTTTAGCAAGGCTGGACAAGGAAAGTGGATGGTCAATTTAAGGTTTTTTGCCTGCAAAAAAAACCCCAGCTTTTACACCCCAGTTCAATATAAACAATTTCACCCTCTGCAATGAGTTGTAAAATGAAATTCAATGGTTTTTCAACAATTCCCTGTAAAACTTTATAAACAGTGTCAGCTGAGAGAACACAAAACCATGGCCACAAAGAGCACCTTGATGGCGGATCTCAGCACTGCTCTTGTTCAGAGGCTGTTTTAGCTTAAAAAACGTGAATTTCCACAGAATGAATCCCAGAATGGTTTGGTTGGAAGGGATCTGAAAGCTCATCTTGTTCCAAACCCCTGCCAGGAGCAGGGACACCTTCCACTGCTGCAAGAACTGTGCCAGCATTTCTAATTGCAAGAGAGAACTGTTAATATCTAATGATCCCCAAACAGGAGTGGTGCAGAGGGAGTGATTTCCCAAAAACAGGGAGAGGATTCATGTCCCACATCATGGGATGACAGCCCCAGTGGTGGCCTTGGGAGAAGACACGAGGGGGATGTTTGGCTGCAGCACATCCGGTTGTGCTCCTCCAAAATTCTGTCATCTTACCACAAAAGTTCCACACCTTATTGGTGATTCCTCACGGGCATCTCCTCACAGCACCAACTCCTCCCTCACAGCACAACCAAAAATCTCCAGCTGTCTCCTCACCCAGCCACCCCACTCTTTTATAGCACTCATCCTTACTAAACACAGCTGTGGCCTGTTAAAGTCAGGCCTGTTCCTAATCTTTGATAATTGGCCCAGCTGCAGCTCCTTAAGGGTAAGATTACTTTCTACACTATCTTTATTTTTTTACATTTTATCTCCCTACAACAAACTGCTTTTCCCATCCCAAATCCAGCAGTGGGATGGAGCCTGTGGCCCTGGGTGTGATTGTCACTCAGGGGCACAGCCCAGCACAGGGTCCTGTTGTGCCTCAGCCCATGGATCCAGCCTGGCCCACCCAGCCTGGTGGGACCCCAGAACTGACTGAAGGTGCCCTTGATCTGCTGGCATCTTATTGCAGGAGCTCCATATCACAAAAGTTGTCTCCTATTACCAAAGTTCCACACCTTCTTGGTGTTTCTCACAGACTTCTCCTCACAGCACTGACTCTTTCTCCTTCACAAAGCACCCAACTGACTCCAGTTCCCTTCTCAACACCACCCCACTCTTTATAGCACTCCTCTTCTCACTGGGTACAGCTGGGGCCTGTTAAAGTCAGGCCTGTTCCTAATCTTTGATAATTGGCCCAGCTGCAGCTCCTTAGGGGTGAGATTACTTTCTACTATCTTTATTTTCTTATGTTCTATTCCCCTACATTGATCCACATCTGTGATAAAACCTTAAACTTCCCCACTGGTCACCACTGGTGTGAATCCACTGCCCCCCAGCCCCTGGCCCAGCCACCCAGCTGGTTTTGCACCCACACAACCCCAGCATCACTGAGATTGGAAAAACCCTGCTTGGATCGAGTCCAAGCTGTGCCTGATTCCCACCTTGTCCCCAGAGCCCTGAGTGCCACCTCCAGACCTTCCCACCCTTTCCATGAGGAAATTCCTGCTGATGTCCACCCTGAGCCTCCCAGGCTCACCTTGAGGGTGTTTTCTCTCCCCTGTTGCTCATTCCCTGGGAGAAGAGGCCAATCCCACCCTCCTGTCAGGAAGAGTGTGTCCCTCAGACCATGGATTAATTATCACTAGGTAAGTATCTATCCCTAGAATGCTTCTTCACTTGCACAGCAGCAAACTCTTCCCATCCCATCTGGAATTTCTTTTCCTCAGGCTACACCTGCAGCACTCCTGACTATTAAATATCAGCTCCACAATAAAAATGCAGCTTCTGTCCCTCCTTCATCTTCCAAAACCCATGAGGTGAACAGCACAACAAGAGCATGTCAGATCTTCTCATGTGCCCTGGTTCTTGACAATGAATTGGGAAGAAATCTTAAAACCAGAGGGAAAGGGAATGAATCTCATGTGCTTCTCCTTTTGCATGTGAGCTCAGGTTCCTGTAGGAACAAACCCAGAGCCAAGGATTTTCCTGCAAAAAGGAAGGAATTGCTTCTCCTGGCACTTGGTCTGCAAACTGTTACCTAAAGATTTCCTGAAGCTCTGCCCATTCTGCTGTGCCTCCCTTCTGGAATCTCAAACAATCCATTTTCCATGCAATCTTTAAAGGTTTGATGGAAAAGTGATAGGTATTGACTTTTAGCTTTTTGAGCAGCTCATTCCTGCTCAGTCACTCCAGTGATGAACAAGAAATGTGGGATCTCACAGGACTTCAGCAAGGGCTCTGTGGGCACCTCCTAAAACCATGGAAATGAGGAACAGGAGATGATCTCCCTGAGCAGAGAGAGGAGCTGAAAGAGCTTCAAGCTCTGTTACTTCCAACTCTTGATTTCCAGTCCCAGTCCCACTCTGTGCTGCAAATTCCCTTTGGGAATCCTGCAGCAAGAGCAGCAGCAGATTGACCAAGTCAAGGGGATTGGACAGAAAACCAGCTGAGCAGTAAATGCAAAGAGAAAAACTTATTGGCCATAAATAATGGAATTATGGAATGGTTTGGGTTGGAAATTACCTGAAAGATCATTCATCCCAGCTCTGCCATGTCAGGAACACTCCCATTATCTCAGGGTGCTCCAATGTCCAGCCTGGCCTTGGACATTGCAGGGACGCAGGGGCAGCCCCAGCTGCTCTGGCAATTCCAGCCAGAGTTGAGGGGGAGAACAGCAAGAGACACATTCATAAACCCCATAATTATTAATTACTATTAACATCATCACTAAAATAACATTTGCTTCAATGCTGCTGCAGAAGAAAGTAACCTTCAACTCTGAGAAATATTAAAAATAGAGCAATCTGCAAGGAAATGATGAGTGACAGAGGGAGAGGTAAAGAGCAAGGCTTAAATAATATATGGAAACCTGTAATTCAGCCTGACACAAATTCATTTTTCTCACTCTGCCACTCCGAAGCATCCAATCAATGAGACAAATCTCCATGGCAAAGCCATTATTTAAACAAAGCTGGCTTGGCTTAAAAACACAATAATTTGGGACAATTTAGGACTGTGATATTATGCACCATTTCGCTTTGTGATGCTCTGAGAGATCCCACATTGATCTGGGAATGAAAAGCCACAACATTTTGATAGCTCATAGATTTCCCCCTTTCTCTTTGCCTGCCAGCCCCCAGATGTTGAATAGCCCAGCAGCCCCCAGCTCTGCTCTCCACTCTGGGTTTGTTCTCCCTGAAAGCCAAACTGGAGAGACTTCTTGAAAGAAGCAGCAGTAATAAGAAGAGATAACGACTTAAATGCAGCTTTAACAATGCTGCTTTCTTCCCTTTTGAAATAAGCATCTGGGGCTGTTTTTTTTCCCCCAAAATATCCTCAATTGCTGCCTCAAAAGGCATCAGCAAAGCTGAGAAATGGGAGGAAAACTCCTCCTTGAGTTGGTGGATGGGATCAGATTTTAAGGACCTGACAGGAATTTTGGTTCAGCTCCTGATTCCCTAAAACTCCAAGGAATTAAAGATCCAAAGTTGCTCCAGCTGTTTGTTGGATCAAGGCCAGGGGAGAGCAGAGCTCTGCAGGATTGAACAGGAATTGGAAGAGGCTGGAATCACCATCCCTGGGAGTGTCCAAAAACCCTCTGGATGTGGCGCCTGAGGCCGTGGTTTAGTGATGAACGCTTAATGATTCTTCAATCAACCCCTTCATCTTCCTGGGTGCCCATTCCCCATCCATAAAATGGGAATAATTATCCTTCTATTCTCTCATCCCTTGTTTGCCCACTTTAGCCACATTTCATCCTCTTTTCATCTGCCTGTGCCCTGCTGGGCCCCCACTGAGGCTGAAGGGCTGATTCATCACTGAAACGCTCATAACAAACAGAGATATTGCACCCAGAGCATCTCAAATGCATTTCCACCTCTGGCTTTTGTGGTTTTGCTAATCAGAAAACATGGAATTATCTCAATTTAGCAGCTGTCACTGTGCCACCCACCACTGGTTAAACTGGCTCAGAATCACAGTGACTGTGCAATGAGCACGCAGCATTCCAAGAGAGCTCTAAAAAGGTGATCTGACGCAGAAACTCTGCCTAAAATGAGAATATTCCCTGTTTTTATTGCCTCACAATGGGATTTCAGCACGGCAGTTACGAGGGAGAGGAAGATGAATTGTCTCTAGAGACTGTAAAAGTTGCCAAGAGCTCCTCGTGGCAAGGTGAAATCCATTCCTGGGTGCTGCTTCTGCTTTCAGAGATTCCAACCCAAAGTCCTGAGGGTTTCTTGCTCTGTGAATCAGCAATTGCAAAAGCACTGCAGACAGAACAACAGCAGCCAAAAACAAAACGTGACAGCTCTGAGGCAGCTCTGATCCGGGAGGGATTTGGGAGTTTACACATTCCAAAGTGAAAAGTTTTCTGAGGATGCTTGTGTTCGGAAACTCGGCCTGTTCTGAAGTGTCAGTGCTGGCTCACGCCACATAATCACAGGAAACAGCCCAAATTTGGCTTTTTTTCCTGATGTGATGCAAGCAGGAATCCCTGGGCTGGTCTTGTGGGGGAGTTGGAAGACCAAAACAGACACTCAAAATCACAGAAAAATGTGAAAATGCAGAAGAGGAGCTCCAGAGGAGCCTGGTCCTTGCTGCTCCTGCCAGTCCTCTGGGGGTTTGGAAGTGCTCAAAATTGGGATAAAAGTGATTTAGTGAGGTCAGGGCACTGTTCTTTCACCAAAGTGTCTCCCCAGGTGTGGTGATATATATTATATTATATTATATTATATTATATTATATTATATTATATTATATTATATTATATTATATTATATTGATATACTAAAATTATATTAAAGAGAAAGGTTACATCAGAAGGCTGGAAAAGAATGAATAATAAAAACCCATGACTAACCAGAGTCCTGACACAGCTGGCTGGGATTGGCCATTAATTAAAAACAATTGACATGCTGGGTAAACAATTCTCCAAATCAAATTCCAGAGGAGCAAAACATGGAGAAGCTGAAGCTTCCCAACTTCCCAGGAGAAGAAATCCTGGCAAAAGGATTTTTCATAAAATATCACACTGACACCCAAAATTTACAGGAATAATAATAACAGTAATAATAATAATAACCACATAAGTAAATAACCAGATAAATAAATAAATAAACAAACAAATAAATAAATAAATAAATGTTGCTGTGATCCCTCCACATCCACCTGAGTGCTCCTGCTCCCACCAGGCCCAGCCTGCCTGGTCAGGAGCAGTATTAGGGAATATTAAAAAGGTCTGAAAGCCTGAATGCTGCTGGCAGAAGGGCTCACACATGGGGGCTGTATTTACTGAGCTTTGTGGGTTGAAAAGGAATTTAGAGCCCATCCAGTTCCTTCCACCTTCCATGGTTCTCCAAGCCCTGTCCAACCTGGACTTGGACACTTCCAGGGATCCAGGACCTTAACAGAGACTGGATTTTAATGATATTTCACATTTCTCTTCAGGGAACTGAGGAGCTTTTTCACGATCGGGACAAGAGTTAATAGAGAAACACTGTTTTTATTAAATTAGATTAAACTTGGAATCACCACCCTTGACAAGGAGCCCTTTAAGGTGTGATTTGAGAATCACAGCAGGTGAAAATGAAAATAAAAATAAAATTGAAAATAAAAACCCTGGACTTGATGATATTGTGAAGGTTATAACAAGTGAAAGACAGGAATGTGATCTTTTGGGATGAAGGAGCAGAAATCTGGCTGATCCTGACATGAACCATCTCCTGTCTTTCACAGCAATGATAATTTATTAAAAACCACCCAAATCATTAAAATCCATCATCTAAAACCAACAAAACGTTCTTCAGTAGAACAATCACTGTCACCACCTGAGAATTCCAAATCACCACCTCAATTCAAGACTCTGCCTGCTCAGCTCTGTTTCTCACATATTTTATCATTGCTCCTTCCACCTCCAAAAAAAATCAGAATCTGGGAGGCCGAATGGAGCTCCTCACCTAACAAGACAAATGGATTTTATTGACTTAATCAAGGAGAGCAACAACTCCACAGCTCATTTCCTCCAGAGCTGGCTGGAACAAGCTCTGGGGGCACGGGGAGGAGATGTAAAACACAACCCATAAATTATGAGTTCATTAAAGAAATGCCAAGAATGAACAGCCACGTTCTGCAGGGCTCCCACAGCCAGTGGGCAAAATATTGACTGCCAACAAATGAGGCAGGAGATCTCCACGGGATAAATCATGGGGAACTCTGTGGTGGCGCTCCCAGCACGAGGGAAGAGATGAGAATGTTGACTCCATGTTTCAGAAGGCTGAGTTATTATTTTATGATATATATTATATTAAAGAAAATGATATATTAAAACTATACTAAAAGAACAGAAGAAAGGATTTAATCAGAAGGCTAGAAAAGAATGGAATGGAATGGAATGATATGATGATAAAATCTTGTGACTGCTCACAGCCTCAACACAGTTGGACTGGGATTGGTCATCAAGTAAAAACAATTCACATGCTGGGTAAAAAATTCTCCAAATCACGTTCCAAAGCAGCAAAACATGGAGAAGCTGAAGCTTCTCAGCTTCTCAGGAGAAAAGATCCTGACAAAAGGGTTTTTCATAAAATATGTCTGTGACATAACTCAGTAACTTTTCTCCTTCAACTGATGAGATTGTTCTGCTGCTCTGTATTTGAGGGGATAGGAAACCAAGAGTTATCCCAATTTTTGCTGCTGTTATTCACTTTCAGTTTGGGTTTGTCACAGCCTTTTCCATGGAACTGTTGTGTCTCCGCTTACCTGTGGAAGGAGCAGTTTGGGCTCAGATTTGCCAAATTTGGGCCCTGATGTTGATGGGTTATTCCCCTGGGACCAACAGACAGATCTTGGCCAGGAGTTGGAATCAAGGATCCTCGTGGGTCCCTTCCAACTCAGGATGTTCCCTGAAGAGGCAAAGTCTCACTTTTCCCTCCTGGATGGGTGAAAATCCTGGGAGAGAGGCTTTGCACAGCATTATTGAGGAGCACAAATACACAGGGAGAGGCACTGGGTGAGATCAGTGAAAGGAGGATAAAGCAACCAAGCACAAATTGCCCAAATTGCTAAATATTAGCAACAAGCCTCCAAATTACCCAGAGTGAAGCAGCCTCTCTGAGGTAACTCAATCCCTGCATTCAGAGCTGAAAAAAAATGTTAAATCAGGACCAAAGAGTGATTATATTGATCTGTACACCTGAACAACAGCAAAAGGAAATAAATGAGGGGGAAAAAAAACCACACACAAAAAAAAAGGAGAAAATGATTCTAACAATTTCATGTATTTCTCTCAGGGGTCCACAGCCATCAGGGCACAACAAGAAACTTCTATTCCAAGAGGGAATGAAGAGTTTTTATTCCCAGATGAATACACGACAGATGATTTCTCATTTATCATTGTTGCTTTTATCATTGGTTGTTCTTTAACTAACCAGCAAAATTTCAGACTGGAAGTGAATCCTGAAGTGGACTCGGATATTTACTGCTCCTAATGGGCCAAATTAGTGATTTGGTGATTAAGACTCAAACCTGGAATAATGAATGGGGTCTTCACACCCCAAGCCTCTGATCTCCAGGGCTTTGGACTGGATCCAAATGGAAGTGAAAGCAGTGGGCAGCTGATGGGATGTGGCCATTGTGAACTGAAAACTTTGAGCCATTTTTAGCCCATTTTAGGGTGGGCTGAAAACCTCTGTGCTCAGCCTCACCCTGGAGTATCTCCCTGTGGTGGTGTTTGAGGGTCCCCAGGATGAGGGAAGAGATGAGAATTTGGACTCCATGTTTCAGAAGGCTGATTTATTATTTGTTATGTTATATTATATTATATTGATATGCTAAAACTACACTAAAGAATAGAAAAAAGAAGACATCAGATGGCTAAAAAAGAATGAATAATAAAATCTTGTGACTGACCAGAGTCTGACAGCTGGACCATGACTGGTCAACGAGTAAAAACAATTCACATGGAACCAAATAAAGATGCACCTGTTGGTAAACCATCTCCAGACCACATTCCCAGCAATCAGACAATTATTTTTTACACTTCCTTTCTGAGGCCTCCCAGCTTCTCAGGAGAAAAACCCTGGCGAAGGGATTTTTCAGAAAATATGCCAGTGACACCTGTCTGACCACAGCCCTGCGTGTTTCACCCCCAGCCCACAGGCAGCAGATTTGGGGTGCTGAGGGTGTCCCTGCTGGGAGGTTGGGAGGCAGGAGCAGCAATCAGGGTGAGCCAGGCACCAGCAGCGCCGATGGAGCCTCACTGACAACAGCCCCGCGTGGAATGAATGATTTAGCACTTGTTAAACTTCTCCCATTGTGAAAGCAACCTATTATTTTCCTGCTCCGTGCTCTGCAATGCCTCAATCACTGCCAGGAGGAGTGAGTGAGAAATAATAGAGTTCATTTTCCATTGCTGTCGTTCAATAGCTCGTTCTGTGTTACCCCATCTGCCATTGTTTCAGCAACAAGAGAGCTGATGGCTTTTTCTCACTGCCTTTTCTGAGCCCACCTCTGATGACTCCTCTGTCTTTAACAGCCCCCAGTAACATCCTGGAACATCACAAGTGTTCAGTCCAGGTGTTTCTGTAAAGAAAAACACTGTGGTACAGCACTCGTGGGAGGGATACATGCATCACTTACAGCTTCCAAACCCAAAGTTTAAATTTCTGTCATAGCAGGAATCCCCAACAACCTCCAGGCCAGAGCAGGTTGGGGTTTTTGTCTCATCTTTATTTTTTTAGCCTTTTACTACTCTGCCATCAGCTGGGAACTTGCCCCACTAATTTGTGCATAATTTTCAAAGTGAAAAGCACAGTAAGTTAAGAAACCAAAGAGTGCAGGAGGCTTAAGATACTTAAATTGCTTAAGATGCACAATGGTCTTGCACACTTATTTTGGTATTTTTAACATAAGGAATCAAAATGATGCTCCAAAGTGGCCAGACCTTTCCGGAACATGTGCAGCAGACCATGAGTGACTTTGCACCTGCACACTCACAGGACAGGACAGAAATGCAGATTATATCTGAGGCAAGTGATTAAAGCTTTGGGTTTTTGTCAGCTCCAGGAGTGGGGAATTTGATGAAGTGTCACAGATATATTTTATGAAAAATCCTTTTGCCAGGATTTTTTCACCTGAGAAGCCTCAGAGGAAAAAAAAAAACCCAATAATTATCTGCTGCTGGGGAATGCAACAGGTGGATCATTGACTGGTCTCATGTGGTTGTTTTTAATTAATGGCCAATCACAGTCAGCTGGCTCAGACTCTCTGATCAGTCACAAGATTTTATTATCATTCCTTTCTATTCCTTGCAAGCCTTCTGATGAAATATTTTCTTATATTATTTTAGTATAGTTTTAATATATAATTTTCATATTTTATATATATATATATATATATATATATATATATATATATATATATATATATATATAATAAAATAATAAATCAGACTTCTGAAACATGAAGTCAAGATTCTCATCCCTTCCTTTGTCCTGGGACCCCTGCAAACACCACCACAGATGCAGTTCAAGAAGTTCAAGTGCAAGGTGCTGAAGTGGGTCAGGGTTTCCCTAAGAAGGGATTGAGAGCAGCCCTGAGCAGAGGGACTGGTGCTGGTGGATGAAAAGCTGGACAGGCCCTGGCCACGTCCATCAGCCCAGAAAGCCACGAGAATGCATGGTGGGCAGGAGGTGAGGGATGGGATCATCCCGTGTGACCGTGTTCACAGGGGTCTTAGGATGAGGGAAGAGATGAGGATCTGACTCCATGTTTCAGAAGGCTGATTTATTATTTTATTATACATATTATATTAAAGCTACACTAAAAGAATAGAAGAAAGGATTTCATCAGAAGGCTGGCTAAGAATAGGAAAAGAAAGAATGATAACAAAGGTTTGTGGCTCCGACAGAGAGTCCAAGCCAGCTGGCTGTGATTTGCCATTAATTAGAAACAACCAACATGGACCAATCCCAGATGCACCTGTTGCATTCCACAGCAGCAGATAATCACAGAATCACAGAATCACAGAAATTCAAGGCTGGAAGAGACCTGTAAGATCATCAAGTCCAACCCATGTTCTAACAATTCAACTAGATCATGGCAGCAAGTGCCACATCCAGTCTTTTTTTGAACTCTTCGAGGGATGATGACTCCACCACCTCCCTGGGTAAATGATTCCAGTATCTGACCACTCTTTCTGAAATATTTCCTTCTTAATTCTAACTTGCATCTCCCTTGATGCAGCTTGAGACTGTGTCCTCTTGTTCTGTCTGTTGTCGCCCAGAGAAAGAGACCGACCCCCAGCTCACCAGAGCCACCCTTCAGGAAGCTGAAGAGAGTGATAAGGTCACCCCTGAGTCTCCTTTTCTCCAGGCTGAACAACCCCAGCTCCCTCAGTCGTTCTTCTTATGGCTTGTGCTCCAAGCCCCTCACCAGCCTCGTTGCTCTCCTTTGGACACGCTCAAGCAACTCAACGTCCCTCCTAAAGTGAGGGGCCCAGAACTGGATGCAATAATCATTGTTTGCATTTTGTTCCTGAGGCCTCTCAGCTTCTCAGGAGGAAAAATCCTAAGGAAAGGATTTTTCAGAAAATATCACGGCTACAATCCCCCTCTGCCCAGCTCAGTGAGACCCCAGCCACAGAGCATCAGAAGGACGTGGAGCTGCTGGGTGAGTCCAGAGGAGGCCACAAGAATGAGGAGAGCAGGAAGCCTGGTGGGAATGCTGCACTCCAAGGGGCAGCTGAGCTGCACCCCAGGCCCTGCTCTGCCTTTGCAGGGAGCTGAGAGAGAAGAACTGGGATTTACCCAGCCCAAGGTGTCCAAATGGATTTACCTGGCCCAAGGTGCCCTAATGCATTGAAGGAGCAAACAAGCCAAGAACAGACTCTGAACTGATCACCAAAGCTGCAGAGTCAAGAGCTCCTTCTGGTCTGGATTTCATCCTCCCAGGATTTCTTCTATCATTTCCCACAATCCATAACCTCTGGAGATGTGGCCACACAGAGCTGATCCTTGGGTGTCCCTAAAAACACATCAATCCCAGCTTCCAGCAACAGGATGGAACAATCACATGAGGAGGAAAGCTGGGTTAATATTCTGCCCTGTAGAAATCTTTAGAAGGGAAATAAATCTTGTGGAAGGTTCTCTGCCCATAGCAAAGGGGTGGGACTGATGATCAGGAAGGTCCTTCCAACCTAAACCCTTCAGTGGTGATTCCATGAAGGTGGAGCTGGTGTGGACAGGAATGAGGATGGGCAGGAAAAGGGATTGGAGGTGAAAATGGGAGATTTCAGCTCACTGAGACCAATTCAGCCAGGGAATGAGAAAAGCTAAAGCAGAATGTGAGCTTTCACTGTGTCTGGACACAGAAAACCACAAAATATGGAGAAAGCAGAAAGCTGCAGGCACTCCTGACTCTACAGATGGAAATGAATGTTTCCTTAGGAGAGAAATAAATCATGACAAAGCACACTGGAAGTGCTTGCAAAGAGCAGCTCAGGAAGCAGGGGAGCTCAGGAACACACCAGGGATCTGTGCCAACCTCAGGAGAGCAGAAACCCATGGAGCAGCAGGGGCTGCTTTTGGGATTCTGAGAGGAGCTCAGACCCTAATTCACACCCCAAGTGAGTTAAAGAGCAGGGGACAACCTCCCTGTTAATTTTTCGATTTTTCTTTTGCTGATTTATGTCCGGGGATAGCTCAGGGATGCCACTTGCTCTGTTTCTCGGCTGTTTAGGCTTGTAAGTTTTCTGTGCTGTTTAGGTGGCCTGGAAAGGCCCAGGGATGGCCTTGAAGAGCCTGGCGCTTCAAAGGACGAGGAGAGACTTAGAGACTTCTGATCTTGTCTCGGTCTTGGTGTTTATTAATTGTTTATCTAAAAGATTTTCTTTCAGCCCGACAGAGGTCTGCACAGCAAGTCAGCCATGGGCACACTGCACAAGCCCCTGGGCGGTCACTTATCTTTATACCCGAAGTTACGTGTACAATATTTATCATTTTTCCCCAATACCTTCTACCCTTATTAACCGGTGCACTTCTAGTAATAACCAATCCCAAAGTGCCACCATCACCACAGAAGATGGAGGCCAAGAAGAAGAAGAAGAAGAACAGGACATGCCCCAATTCCTCCATCTTACTTCTTTAGACCCCCCTGTACCAAAATCCTAAACCCTGTGTTTTACACTTTAACTAACTTATCCCTTCACCATTCACCCAGTGAATTCCTCCCATCCTCATACAGGCGTCGTCTCCTGTGTAGGATCAAAGTCCAGCCACCAGACACTTCTGGCAACATTCCAGGACTCCCGAGCCCCCCAAGGGTGGTCTCGGCCACTCCGCACCTCCATCCTGAGGTGCTGAGATCCCACACCTCCCTAAGAGGAGACGCAAACCAGAATTGATACTTCTATCTCAGCTGACACAAAAACAAATTGCTGCTGTCTCTCTGCAAAGATTCACTGGAGATCTGGGATCCCTTTTTTGGGGGTTCACATGAACGCTGGTGCCAGGTCCCCAATCTCTCCCATCCCAATGTGCCTGTGGGGAGGCACCAGCCTGGGATCCATCTGGTGGGAACACACTTCCCCTGAAAAGGAAGAGTGCTGCCTTCCCAATAATAATAAAAAAAGGCACATTGGAATATTAAAACAAAGATTTTTCAAGTCAGCCCCACTCCAGTCAAATATATTTGGGTATCATATCCCAGCCCTTCACCAGGAGGTTTCCTGGAGCAGAGCTACTGGTGTAGCAATTCAAAATCCCTGTTAATGTATAAAAACACATTAAGAAAATAACTGCTGTGCTGGTCTTTTTTTTTTTTAAAAAAACCCCTTCTAATAGCATGTTTTGTCTCCATCAGCAAAGAACTGCTCTCAAATAATTGCTCTAAATGACTCTTTGAAGGCACATCTCTATTTGCAAAGCCCATCAACTTGCAGACAAGTCCCAAATCTTCCTTTCCTAATTTACTGTAAGGATGAACAAACAGAGGGAACTTAACTCAGTAATTACTGCCAGCACAGCTCAGAGAGAGCCCAGTTACTCACAATCACAGGGAGCTGCTAATCTCCCCCAGCTCTGCTTTCAGATGGGATTTTAGGGATCCAGACAGGGAATTTACATTGATGGCAGCCAGCAATGCTTCTGAGGGCATCTCTCATCAAACAGCATCAATTTGAGAGAGCCAAAATGTCTTGGTTTGGAAAGCCAGGTGTCTGCTAAGGGAGCCTAAGGAGCCTCCCCAGAAATGGAAAATGTAAATTCTTTCTCCCTGAATATTGTAATTTTGAAATTAAGGGGCAAAGATATGGGAGTAGGAATAGCAGTTCTTTACTAGGAAAATTAAAAATACAAATGCAATGGTACAAAAAAGAGAACAACCCACTGCCAGAGTGAGAGCAGGCCCTGCCCCCTGTGTGCCAGGGGGTGTCCCAGCCCCATGCCATGGGGGCTCAGCCCTCCTGCAGTGCCAGCTGTGGCTCTGCTGCAGCAGGGATCCTGCACAAGGGGGGAGTTTTCCTCTGCAGCTCCAGGGCTGCTGCAGATGGGCCTGGGCTCCCTCTGGCTGTGCAGGGCAGCAGAAAGCTGCTCCTCTGGCAGTGCAGGGGGCAAAGGCTGCTGTGCTGTGCCAGGCTCAGATTGGATCCAGGTAGGAATGCTTGGCTCCTCCCCTGGGCGGAGCATCTCCCCATGGGATGCTGGGATTGGATCAGGGAAACTCAATTAACAGAAGAGATCTATTTGGAGGGAGGGTTGGCTGTGGGAGAGATAAAGAAACCTGCCCAAAGAACAGAGATAACTGCCCCACCTCTGACAGAATACACACCCCCACTAACATCTTTCAACCTAAGACAGAAAATCCTTCTCAGCACCTCATTTTCTGCGAGTTATTAAAGCCAAAACCAACCCGACTGCATGAGGGCTCAGCTCGATCCTCCTCAACGAGTACGAACAAATTACCCAGCCCTTAAAACAGCCCCCCTGCTTATTCTGGATGCCAGCTAAACTCCTACAGGTTGTAAAGTGCTCCTGGTGCTGTAATATATGAGTAAGGCTGAATCATCTCAGGACATGAATAAAGATGAGAGCATTTAACAACACAACAGACTCTTCACTTGTAAACTGTGCCACAGATCAGAGTTAGCTCAGAAGTGTTTATTCCCTGTAAAAACCAAGAGAAATATTTTAACCACAAGGATGTACTTACCTGCAGCAAGCAAAGAATAAAGTGGAAGAGTTAAAAGATTTAAGAAAGTCATAATTCCCCTTAAGTACATATTAGGGCAGAAAATAAAACACAGGGTGCTCATTCTAACCTCAGTCACTGTCTAATACAAACTGAAATTACATTTCACTTTGGCAGACTTAGATGCTGTAAATATTATTTTAGAGAGGCGGCAGAGGGAGTTTGAAAGGTTTTTCCATTTTATGCTTTAATATGAACTTCTCAACTCTTCGCAAGTTTGTAAATAAAGCCACTGGCCCAACCCCAGGGACAGGGCAGGTTTGAAGTGTTTTTGGAAAAATTGCACCCTTTGGGTCCTTCCAAAAACATCAGCACGTTGGGTTTTCCTTGTTTGTAGAGCAAGCCTCAAATTGTTCTTATGGAATAAAAATTCCCTCTCCAGGATTTGTAAAATGGCCTCACGTGCTTGGTGAGATCTGAGGAAGTAGGTCTTCAAAAATAGGATTTATGGTGAAAACACCAATGTGCACCTGTGACAGTGTTCACAGGGGTTTTTCAGATTGGGGAAGAGATGAGGATCTGACTCCATGTTTCAGAAGGTTTGATTTATTATTTTATGATATATATTATATTAAAATTATACTAAAAGAATAGAAGAAAGGACTTCATCAGAAGGCTGGCTAAGAATAGAATAACAAAGAATGATAACAAAGGTTTGTGGCTTGGGCTCTCTGTCCGAGCCAGCTGACTGTGATTTGCCATTAATTACAAACAACCAACATGGACCAATCCCAGATGCACCTGTTGCATTCCACAGCAGCAGATAATCATTGTTTACATTTTGTTCCTGAGGCCTCTCAGCTTCTCAGGAAGAAAAACCCTAAGGAAAGGATTTTTCTTAAAATGTGTCTGCGACATGCACCTGGAGCATGAGGTCCTGGTCTGCCCAGGTACACCTGGAGCAATCCCAAATTCTCCTCCTGCACACTGAGATGGAGCTGGCACACGCCTGGCAGGTCCCCGAGAGCTGTTGGCAGCTCGTGCCCCAATTTGGGGCAAAAGGAGCTGGCAGAGCTTCAAGGAGCTCCTTTCACAGCTTTTTGATTGATGGGTGGTGCCACGGACCCGAGGAGACCCAGAAACACACCCAGCTCCAGCCCCTTCCCTGGGCTGGGCTGACGGGATTGGGAATTCATCCATGGATGCCACAGGTGATGATGGATCATGTAAAGCAGGGAGGATTGGGAGATTTGTGAAGAACTACAGAGCCCCTGTGCTCCAAACACTCTGAAATTCCTGAGTGAATATTCATGAATTTGGAAGCAGAGAAAAACAAATTCCTTCCAGTTTGGAGGGAGAGGAGAGCTCAATGTTAAGAGAGAAGGGGAACATTTTACAGAGGGGGAAAAAAGACATTAATTCCGTGATCTAAAGGGATGCTCTTGGCCTTTCAGGCAAGGTCAAGGGGTGTTACTCAAACCCCTGCAGTAAAGATACCCAGAAAGCCACTGCTCAGTGTCAGAGGAGGGAAATGCAGCAGCTGTTCAAAATAACCAGGGGGGAACAGCCCAGTGGCATCTCCCAGCTGTGGGGGTGGATCTATGAAGGCCTGATAGAATTCCTTGGAAGAGTCAGAAAGAATTACAAGCCAAAATTTTAAGCATCTCCCTTGACCACCCTGATCATTTTCTTACCCTGTTCTGCCTGGATAGATTGTATTAAAAATTCAAGAGATGCAAAGTTCAGGGAGAAAACAGCTAAAAACTCAACCACAAATTCTTTCTCCTTTTCTCCCAATCCCTTTTCCCTCAATAAAAACCCCACAAAACCTCAGCTGGTTAAAACCACACTTGTTCAAACTTGGGCTTGGCCACAAATTTGACACGGATCAATGACACCTTGTCCTGAGAAATCAAAGGAGCATTGGGAAAGAAACTGTTGACCCAGAAAGAATTTGTACCAGTTCCCCCCAGTCTGAGTGCTCTGATCTGCCTGATAAGGCTGACAAAAGGTGTCAGCCCCAGTGAGGCTGCAGGAGAAGGAGGAGGAGGAGGAGGAGCGAAGGCTCACAAAGGAAGAAAGGCCAGCTCAGAAGAGAGGAGACCCACAAGGGAAAGGAGGGGAGAGGGAAAAGCTTTACGGCTGGAAAAGAGCAGATGACATTCAAGAGGGTCACGGAGTACGGAAAATGAGCCGGGAGATTGAAAGGTTTGTGGGGGGAAGAGATGACTTTGAAAACGTTCCTTGATCTCTTTGCCTTCATTGAAATGTTTTCTTCACAAGGCCCAAACAACAAAAACATGAAGGGAAAACTGCATCTACCGGCTGAAAATGAAGGAATGTTCAATCCAAAGTTGTATTGACTAATTCTCCTCCTGGAGCCACAAATTTGATGGCACATCCATTAGTTTCCTCCCCAGTTCAATGCCACAATCATTTGTTTTTTATTCCTATTAGGAAAATGAGGCATGAGGTAAAAACCAGCCTGGTATAAACCTCTTAAATTCCACATATATTCCACGTTTCCTGCTCATTATAATGCAGCTCAGAACCTGATCCAACACTCAGCCTCTCAAATCCCCCCAGGCAAAACCGTCCGCTGCTTGAAATTTGTTTAAAGCCACGGAAGTACATTTATTTTAACTAAATGAGGATCTGACTCCCAGTTCATTCCACGGCGAGTTAGCAAATATGAGGCAATGCTGGAATCTAAATTCATTCAAACAGTAGCCAAGGGCAACTCTGGACATCAAAACTCATTTTGGATTAGGAAAGGATGGCCCTGGGTTAATTCCCAGTGTTACGGGATCTTTAGCACCATGTGCACAGAGCCACCAGAGATGTCGGTTTAGATGTCACACGGTGCTCCCATGTAAGGATGGAAAAGATTGAAGATTTGGATTTCCCAGGATGAAGAGCAGCATTGTTACTGGAAAAATCTGTGAGAAGAGTCAAACAGTCCCTCTTCCACCCCAGTTATTCTCTTACAGCATCAGAAACTGGGATTTCTTTCCAGCTCAAGATTCCACCTGCAGTTCAGCAGTGGATTTTCCTCTTCATTATTCCTTCTATCCCTTCATTCTCTTTTTTGAGTGTCTTGAAAAAGCCAGGTCACACTCCATTCCCAATCCTGCATATCCCAGTATATGTTTGTAGAATCCCAGGATGGTTTGGGTTGGAAGAGACCTCAAATCCCACCCAGTGCCATCCCTGCCATGGCAGGGACGCCTCCCACCATCCCAGGCTGCTCCAGCCCCAGTGTCCAGCCTGGCCTTGGGCACTGCAGGGATCAGGGGCAGCCCCAGCTGCTGTGGCAATGCCAGCCCAGGCAGGAATTCCTCATTGCCAAGATGCCACCCATGGCTGCCCTCTGGCAGTGGGAGCCATTCCCTGGGTGCTGTCCCTGCAGGCCTTGTCCCCAGTCCCTCTGCAGCTCTGCTGGAGCCCCTGCAGGCCCTGCAATGTGCTGGGAGCTCTCCCTGGAGTATGTAAACATTTTACATTGGTGAAGTAACATCTGTATTCAGCCCAGAGCTGCCTCCAGGATTCCAGAGGGTCCCTCAGCAGGGCCAGCACAGGGACAGTGCCAACCCTGGGGCTGGGACAGGCCAGGATGTTGCTCATTCCTTGTTTCTCAAACAAAAACCAGCGAAAAGCTTCCTCCAATGCCCAGTTTTCCAGAAATAAGAGCATTTCTTCCAACACAGCAAGTTATCTCCTCAGGGATTCCTGCTCTTTGTATCCCCTCGTCCCACCCAGGAGAGCACAGGGATGGGGAGTTTGTGATTCCAGAAATGAGAGCGGGGCAGATGCAGACACACAAATCAACCTGGCTCACCCAGAGCAACCAGAGCTGGCTCATTCCCACACCTCCCCAAACATCCAGCATCCATAAAAGCACCATTAGGGAAGCATGCCGTGTCCCTGAACTAATTTACTTCATCCAGCAGCTATTTCTGCTCACTCCTCCTCTCCACACACAATTCCTGGAGCTTTCCGCAGAGAAACGAGAGCGGATTTTGCCCAGGAAGGTGAAAATCTTGGCAAAAGTCGGTGCCAGGCTTCCAATTCCTCTTTGCATCAGGCAAGAACCAGCTCCTTTTATTCCAGGATGTGTTTCCAGAGGCAGGAGAGATGTCTCTAGTGGTTTCCTGATGCCATCCTCCCCCTCCTAAAAATATCCAGTGGAGGCTGTTCCTGCAAGATTCCATTCAAGCACTGTGTGAATTGTGATGGGAAGGAGCTCCTGCATACCAAAGCTCATGGAAAGCTTTATTCTCCCACACAGGGAAAGGATTTATTTAACCAGAGTGAAAAGGAGATGGAACACAAGACACGTATCCTGCTGTCCACATGGGAATTCCAGCCGTCTCAATGATATGTAAATTATATTCAGATTTAATGCAGGCCTGGTTGGAAAAGGGATGAGTGTGTAGAGGCTGTTCCTGGTCCAGCACATCTGCTCTGGGTGTGTCTGCGGATCCATGGACTATGGGTGGTCACAAATCACCCCTGCAATGTTTCCCTGGAATTAATTATCTATTAAATAAATGGTTTCATTCTCATTAAAAGAATTCATTTGCTCCATGCAAAGCTGTTGTTTTGCTGAGAACAAAAGACAGCACCTGGAAATAGAAGTGGTTCATCCAGCTGGGAATTGAGGCAACCTCAATTGGATTTTTACCGTTTTTAATTGTCTGGATGTCTCCAGACACGTTGCAGCTTCCATGGTGTGTCCACTGCTGGGACCTTCAGGACAAGAGAGATCTCAAAGAGCTGGAGAGGGTCCGGGAATGGAGCTGGGGAGGGTCTGGAGAGGCTGAGGGAGCTGGGAAGGGTCTGGAGAACCAGGAGGGGCTGGGGGAGCTGGGAAGGGTCTGGAGAACCAGGAGGGGCTGAGGGAGCTGGGAAGGGTCTGGAGAACCAGGAGGGACTGAGGGAGCTGGGAAGGGCCTGGAGAACCAGGAGGGGCTGAGGGAGCTGGGAAGGGCCTGGAGAACCAGGAGGGGCTGAGGGAGCTGGGAAGGGCCTGGAGAACCAGGAGGGGCTGAGGGAGCTGGGAAGGGCCTGGAGAACCAGGAGGGGCTGAGGGAGCTGGGCAGGGGCTGAGCCTGGAGCAAAGGAGGCTCAGGGGCCCTTGTGGCTCTGCAAGTCCCTGCCAGGAGGGCACAGCCGGGGGGTCGGGCTGTGCTCCAGGGAACAGGGACAGGAGCAGAGGGAGCGGCCTCAGGCTGGGTCAGGCAGCCTCAGGGTGGGCACAGCAGGAATTTCCCCATGGAAAGGGGTCAGGCCTTGGCAGGGGCTGCCCAGGGAGGTTTGGAGTGCCCATCCCTGGAGGTGTCCAAGGAATTCCTGGATGAGCAGAAAACTTGTCCTGGACTGGATTTTCCAAGCAGTAAAGAAGCAATCCCAGGTATCCAACAGCCAGCAAATTCCATGTGGATGATCCTCCAAGCTCCAGCTGTCCCCAGCTCTAATGGGACACAGATTCTGGTGATCCAGCTGTACATTCCCCCCTGCTGGTCTCAATCCATCCCAATCCCAGTGCCAGGCACGTTGTTAACACTGTAATTCCTGCTTTATTAGATCCAGGTATATAAATGGCATCCTTGGGAGCCCTGTGAATTTCCATCATTATTCCTTCACTGGAGCTGTGCTCCCTGACCTGCTGAGACGTTGATCACCACCTCACCCCACGCCCTGGTGGGACCCATTATTTATCTTATTCCATTTTACAGCGTGGAGTAAATAAATAGCATTAAAGTGCTAAATTTATTCATGGAAATGGGGCTGTGTTTGCATCCTGGAGCCATCCCTTAAATCAAGGAAATGCTGTTAATAGGCTGCAATGAAGATGTAAAACATCCATTTTAATATGGCTGTAATAAAGTCAGATTGCAGGAGCTGATGATGACATTTCACATGTGGGGACAGGGATGGTGACACTTTAATATCTCCAGCTCCTGGGCTCAATTCCATGCCACGCAGCCCAAGAGGGCTGTATTAATTATTACGGTGTCATCTCGAATGAATTAATTCCAGTTGTTATCAGAGGATGCTCATTAAGCAACAATTGCTTGGCTGCCTGAGCAAATCCCACAGCCTGGGAGGGGACAGGAGCACGGTGACAACCAGCTGGTGACACATCCACTGCCATCCCCACACCCTGTGTGATGGCAGGGCTGGGTAGGACACAAGGTGATCTCCACCAGGGCGAGGAGCAGAGCAGAGGCAGCCAAGCTGTTCTGTGCTGGAAGAGCACCTGGCAAAAGTGGGAGAGCTGCAAGGAGCAGGATCCCATTTTTTAGGTCTTCAATTCAATTGTGAAACCTTTTTGATAAAGGTTTGATTGTTTTAATCAAAGCACTGCTCCATCCCTGGGAGGGGGTTGGATGAGGTTTGGAGCAACCTGGGATAGTGGGAGGTGTCCCTGTCCATGGCAGGGCTTGGAACTGGATCAGCTTTAACATCCTGTCAGCCCAAACCACTCTGTAATTCTGGGATTTATATCCAGAATACAAATTCTTTAAAATCTCTTCTCATGAATTAAAATCAAATTAAGTTTCCCCCAAACTGATCCAGAGCAATAACAAAGCGAGAGGAACATCTTGGTCCTTCTGCTGCACCAGACTTACTGCAAAGCCAAACTGAGGTCTCCTCTCATTCCTCCTAAATTCTGCAAGTCAAAGTTTCCCTGAAACGGATTATTTAAAGCTCCTGTGCATAAAGACATTATTAAGTTATCCTCCTTTGAAGAAAATATTCAAGAAATGCAGGTCTTCCAAGAATTAGCACCAGAACCATGGAAATACAGAATGGTTTGGAATGGGAGGGATCTTAAAGATCGTCTCATTCCAACCATGGACACCTTCCCCAAGGATATTCCTGCTCCTCCCCATCCATTCTGGGGAATGCACCAGATTCAGACCCCAAAACTGACATTTCATTCTTTATCCTAATTTTAACCTCTAAAAGTCCAGTGCTGAAACCAGAACAGGTCCTCCGTACAAACACCTGCCCCTCATGACCTGCATTCCAGAGCTGTCCTTTAAAGCACATTGATGCTTTGTTTCTTAAGCCATTTTTATTAATTTCCATTATTAAAGCAAGTTTGAAACCAAAAATTACTACACAAGTGCCAGGAGTGTGAACACAGAATTCAGATTTCTGAATTCACAGCGAGGAAAAAAGACAACAAACTGTGTCTTACCAAGGGATGGAACGGGAAAATTGTATCCATTTATTCCTTAGCCAAATTGCTACTTGCATTTATTCATGGGATACAATTATGGATAGCAATCACATTTCCCCCTCCAGACTCAGTTTTGGTTCATAACTAAATTCAGGAGAGTCGGCAAGAAGTGAAATTTAAAGTTTGTCACTACTGAGCCAAACCCAAAGAGAATGAGCTCTAAATCTTTGTTTCCCTTGTGGGAGAAAACTTCAACTTAGAGCCAGAACTCCAACTTAGAGCCAGAACTCCAACTTAGAGCTAGGATTTTGCAATATTTGCCCAGAAATGGGCAAGGATCATCCTAGACCCCGGCAGGTGCTCCATCAGAAATTGGATTGAAACAACCAAGAAAACTCCTCCTTTCCAAAGACACCAAAAATCAACCACAGAAGGTCTACAGAAGCTTTGCCTTTAATCTGTGTTTGGTGGTGGCCACACAAAGTAGAAAATATCAAAAAAACCAATTTAGTAAAGCCAAAGACCAACAGGCACAGAGAAAAGAAAAGTGGAGGAGTGGATGGGATGAGAAAGGGATGCATTGGGAACATGTTGACACATCCCCTCCTGCCCACCTGGAACCATTTCTCTACACAAGCAACAGGAAAATCAAATTTATAAATGTTAACGTGTTGTTTGCAAAGGTCAGGGCAGTATTTGCTGTGACACGGGTTGGGGGGAAGCAAATCCATCTCAGGTCAGGTCACGGTGGGACAGCAGTGACATTAAAGAGAGGAGGATCTGAACCCTTGCCCAGGTGAATTTGTGTCTGGGATCAGGTTTGATCCCCTTCCCTTCTGCTCTGGGCTCTGGGAGGAGGCAGCAAAGTGACAGAAAGTTTAGAAAAATTGATTTTGTGGTGCAATTGTGATGCTGGTTTGTACCAAAATGGTCAGAAAAAGGAAGAGTCCTTAAAAAAAAAAAAAAGGCAAGATGAAAGTGGGGTGAAATTTCCAGGATTTATCTACAATGAGCCGTGGCAGTGAAAGAAGGAATTCCTATTAAAGCAAGTTTAAAGGTCATTAGGGGAGGGGGGAATTGGTGCTGCCACTTCAGCAGGTTTTGAAAACAGGATCATCTTTTGGAAGGAAATTATAAAAACATGGAATTTATAAGGTTGGAAAAGACCTTAAAGTCCACCCAGCACCACTAAACCATGACCTCAATCCACGTTTTTTGATTATTTCCATGGATGGGACTCCAGTGCTTCCCTGGGCAGCCAATTCCAGCACTTGACAACTCCTTCCATGGAGAAATTTCTCCTAAAATCCAACCTAAACCTCCTCTGGCACAACTCAAAGTTCTTTCCTCAAGTGTCCAACCAGCCTTGATCTCAAACCTGAAATCCTTTGTTTCCACCCACCCCATCTCCTTTTAGAAGCTTTTTAATGGAAGATTCAACCCAAGGGGAAAAAGGAAAACAAGGATTTGATTAATCCAAATTTAGAATAAGAGAAGAGCCACTGATGTCTCAACCCCACAGGGCTCTTCAGCACTTTCTTCCCAGAAATTTCCCTGTTTTAATTAATTGTTGTGAAATGCAGCCAAGAGAAATGAAAATCACCCACCCTCACTGTAATATGTGACTTAAAAGATAAAGCATTAAAATAATAATTATTCTAATAATAAACTATGCCAATAATTCAAGGAAATGGATATTTGACTGGAGAGGTCAAAGGAAAAGCTGTGAACTCAGCAAAACCAAAAGTCATGGGTTGAAGCAAGGAAAATCATTACCCCGAGACTGCCACGGGCTGAGTTTAACCAAAAAGCTGATGTAAAATTTTTTATCAGTAACAGAATCCTGGGTTCTTCACCTAGAAGACATCATTTGCATGTCATCACATAATTACAATACACACAAGCGCTCCCTCACTTCCTCGGTGAATGCTGGAATTATGGAAATTCTAGGATCAATGGCAAAATGTGAACAACAGCCACAAAGCTGCCAGAGTTGCTGTGGATGGAAAAGGGGAAGCAGGATAATGAGGCCAGGTCCTTTCTGACATTCATTCCAGGAAGCAGAGAGCTGGAACTTGCTCTCCCTCTCAGGTGTAACTCAGAAGGTGAAAAATGTCTGTTCACACTGTCCTCACCATGGATGGAATTTGGCTGCAGGAATTCATGTGTAGCCGTGATATTTTTATGAAAAATCCTTTCCTTAGGATTTTTGTCCTGAGAAGCTGAGAGGCCTCAGGAACAAAATGTAAACATTGATTATCTGCTGCTGTGGAATGCAACAGGTGCATCTGGGATTGGTCTCATGTGGATGTTTGTAATTAATGGCCAAGCCACAAACCTTTGTTATCATTCTTTCTTTTACTATTCCTAGCTAGCCTTCTGATGAAATCCTTTCTTCTATTATTTTAGTATAGTTTCAATGTAATATCTATCATAAAATAATAAATCAGCCTTGTGAAACATGGAGTCAGATCCTCATCTCTTCCCTCATCCTCAGACCCCTGTGAACACGGTCACATTCATGTTCCCACCTCTCTGACACGCAAAGCAAGAGGAGATTTCTCACTGTGGTTACAAATATCCTGAAGGAAAACGTGCCAATTTCATTATCAGCTGAGTTTTGTCCTTGAGCGTGAGATGAGGAGGAGCTTGAGGAGCCCTTGGAAGGCCCAGACCAACCCAGGCCTACCAGCACCAGCAGGACCTGGAGCTGCTGGAGAGATTCCAGAGGAATCCATGGAGCTGCTGGAGGGCTGGAGCCAGGCTGGGAGAGCTGGGAATGTTCCCTGGAGCAGGGAAGGCTCCAGGGAGAGCTCCCAGCACATTGCAGGGCCTGCAGGGGCTCCAGCAGAGCTGCAGAGGGACTGGGGACAAGGCCTGCAGGGACAGCACACAGGGAATGGCTCCCACTGCCAGAGGGCAGGCTTTTGTTATAATTCCATTTTTTCCCTATTCTTAGCCAGCCTTCTGATGAAATCCTTTCTTCTATTCTTTTAGTATAGTTTTAATGTAATATATATCATAAAATAATAAATCAGCCTTCTGAAACATGGAGTTAGATCCTCATCTCCTCCCTCATCCTCAGACCCCTGCAAACACCACCACAGGCAAGCTGAATTGATTTTCCAGCTGGGCATTCTCCAGCTGCCCATCCCTGCTGGCACCATGGGGGATGCCAAGCCCACATCTCCACCCCAGCCCCAATTCCACCCCCCTGGGGCAGCCAGGCTTTGTCTCCCCCCCCTCCATAAACCAACATTCCCTTAAAGCCAAAGTGACACCGGAGCCACCCAGCCCAGGCCGAGCACTGGGCACAAATCCCTGCTGGGCCAGCAGCTTTGTCCAGACAGACAGACAGACAGACAGCCCTGGCACCTCCTTCCCTCCATCCCCCTTGGGCCCCAGGAGCAAAGGAAAAGCCAAGCTGAGCTTTGGGAGGGTGGACATTAATGGCCTGTGACACAGCTGCCCTCTCTGGGGTCACCTGTCACACGAGGTGGCAATTTCCCCCTCTGTCTTTGTTGTGACACAGATATCAAAAATGTCAAAAGATTTACTGTAAAAAGCACCTCCAGGCCAGGTTTAAAGTGACTTCTATGCTCTTGTTTTGCTTTTCTTTTTCTCCCTTTGATATATTTTGCTCCTAAAAGAGGGTTTTACACAGATCACTGTAAAAACACACATAAAACTCCTTTTTACACCTCCCCAGCTACCCTGCTACTGGGGAATTTTAACCTTAAAAAGAATAATTAGAAGGATAGAAGCTCTTGGCAGAGCACAGAACTCAACCTCAAACTCCTAAGTTCACCACTGTTTTGCAGGCATAACCAAAAAACCACAAACGGGTAAAATTCCAGCACCAGCTGGGTCCTTGTTCTCAGCCCAACTGCAGCACCACAGCTCCTATTCCATCTCTTTGAGGGAATACCTACAGCTCCTGTGACTTTCAAAAAAAAATTAAGAAAGAAATTAACACTGGAGTTGTTATTGTGCAAGTATTTTGCAAAAGTTACATATCAGTGCTAAAAAAAAGAGCAATGAAATGACAAGGCACAGGAGCTGGAAGAATTCAAACATATGTTGGAAATGTCACAAACAGCAAAGACTGGAGCAGCAAAAGCCACCAGAAAGAGGCAAAACCCCCCTAAAACTGCTAAATATAATTAAGTATTTAATTAGGAAATCAAAGCATTACTAATATATGCTTTAAAATTTGGGAACTCAAAGCATATAAGCAAAAGCACAACCTTTCTATTTAGGGATGACTTTGTGCAGAAAATGAAGCTGTAAAAATAACTTCCCACGAAGCACAGGCTCAGCAGCAGCACTTGGAGAATCTGGGCAAAAAGAATTGTAAATAAGGCTCCCAAACCCCATTTCTCAGTGTCAGAGGGACAGGAAAGGGATTTATTTAAAGAATCTCCCTCTCAGACTGCTGCTTCAGGGGTTTCTTTGGAGCAGGGATGTCCTGGAGGGGTTGGGATCAGAGATTTATTGTGGCACAGCTTCAAGCTGGAGCAGTGGAATTGGGGAATTTGAGTCTAAAAACAATAATTAGGAGGAGAAAAGGTCCTGGCAGAGCACAGAACTCAGCCTCAAACTCCTGAATCCACCACTGCTTCACAGCCATAACCAAAAAAGCACAAACTGGTTAAATTCCAGCAGTTTTGTCCAACATTGTCCTACTTATTTGGAGGAAGTAGAGGAAGAATAAAATTCCAAAGGGGGAGCTCCAATGTGAAGGTCCACGAAGTGACAGCCACTAATGACTTTTGACAATTTGACTTTTTTGCCTTGTGGAGCTGCTGGGAGTTGCCAGCAAAGCCAGGGAACTCTTTGGAAATGGCCTTGGGGGACAGGGACATGGGGACATGGATCATCTCCTGAGCCTGGCTCGTCATTCCACAGGCTGATTCCAGCCAGAGAGAGATTTATGCCCATTAAAATCCATAAAAATACACTGTCACTCCCACTTATCCCGACTGGATTTGTATGAAAAGGAGAGGAAAATAATGTATTTTAAATTGCCTTTGAGATTCAACACCTGGAGGTAAAGACAAGTCTCCAACAGGATCCACCTGAGCTTTGGGAATTGGAAAGAATTCTAGGAAAGATTTTATTTCAGCTTCTGTTTGGAAGAAGAAAAATATCCCTTTTGTCACAGCACTGGACTTTTCATCTCTGTTTTTTGCTAAAATACATTAAATTAGAGGAACAAGTGGTTTTTAAATGCCTGGGTTAAACCTGGGTCATGATTTTAGGGAATTTGCAGTGATGTCATTCCTATCATGACACTACATATGGACAAATGCTTCTCTGGAGACAAATAAAAATACAATCAATTTACACCTCCTCATCCAAAATCTAGGCTAAAAATACAGAATATACACAAAATGCCTTAATTCAGCTTTCACTGATGCTTTGTTGTCTAAATATATTCCATGTCTGACGGGGTGTGGAGTTTGAAGTCCCAATACTGGATTATTTACCATGGAATTATTGAATATTTTAGGTTGGAAAGGACCTTTTCAGATCATGGCAGGGATACCTCGCACTGTCCCAGGCTGCTCCAGCCCCAGTGTCCAACCTTGGCCATTGCAGGGATCAGGGGCAGCCCCAGCTGCTCTGGGAATCCCTTCCCAAAATCCCACCCCAGGCTCCCTCTCCAGGGAATTCCCTCCATTCCCAGCTCTCCCAGCCTGGCATTGGATCCATCCCCACCCCGACTCCTCTCTAGGAAGGGATTTTGGGCTCTGGGGGCTTCACTGGCAATCTCAGCACTCCAGGAAGGGTCTCCCTTCCCTTTGCCATCCCCAACTTCCATAAAAATCCCTGGGGATGGATTCTGAGTGTCCCAAATCCCAGAATGGTTTGGGTGGGAAGGGCCCTTCAAGCCCATCCCATTCCAATGCCACCATCCCAGGCTGCTCCAGCCTGGCCTTGGGCACTGCAGGGATCAGGGGCAGCCCCAGCTGCTGTGGCAATGCCAGCCCAGGCAGGAATTCCTCATTGCCAAGATGCCACCCATGGCTGCCCTCTGGCAGTGGGAGCCATTCCCTGTGTGCTGTCCCTGCAGGCCTTGTCCCCAGTCCCTCTGCAGCTCTGCTGGAGCCCCTGCAGGCCCTGCAATGTGCTGGGAGCTCTCCCTGGAGCCTTCCCTGCTCCAGGGAACATTCCCAGCTCTCCCAGCCTGGCTCCAGCCCTGCAGCAGCTCCATGGATTCCTCTGGATTTGCTCCAGCTGCTGCTGCTGTCCCCAGGGCTGGGGTCTCACCTAGGGATAAAATCCCCCTGCCCTGCTGTGGGATTATCCCAGCACTCAGGGGGTTTTGCCAGCTGACATTTTTTCCATCTTAAACGAAGCTCTGGGCCACCAGGGCTGGAAGGGATTTTGGAATTTGCAAAGGTGACAGTTCAGCAGTGTTAATCCTCACGAAGCCAGAACATTGCTCTGAACCAGAATAAATTCCTGCAGCAGTAATGGCACTGTGACATGTGCTTTCATCAAAATTCAGCTCTGCTGATTAAACATCTCCAGGAATTTGGTCGTTGTACATCAGAATTATCGCAGCAGGTGAAGGTCACGGGGAGCCCACACTTGTGCTCATGACACTCTGGGGTTTTTTCCCTCCCTCTCTCTGTGTTTGCCAGACAAGGCTCAGGCCCTGAGCCAGCAGAATACAAATTTGGGAGCTCAGCCCTCCCTGCATCTGTGCATTCATTTGGGTGTGGAGAGGAGGGCAATGCAAATGGGCACCTCTGCCTCCCCAGAGAGCTCTGCCCCATCTCCCATTTTCTCACCCACAATCAGGGGCAGCAGCACCTCAGGGAGATTTCCCCCCCTGCTGCAGCAGAGCCAGAATGAATAATTCTCCCTGGGGCAGAGTTTTTGTGGAAAACACTTTATTCAAAGCACACAATGCTTCCCAAACCCTGCCTGCTTTGAGGAACTCTGCAAAAGCTCTGATTTATCAGCACTCCAGGCACACTGCTTGTTCCGCAAGATTTTTGGGAAGGTTTAGGGCACTGGAAGAATTTGTGGAAAAGCACCTTTGTTTTGTTTACCTCGCTGAGTTGATTGACAATCTATAAATGATATTGTGCTCTCAAGAGCTGCTGCCCTCCATTCAAAGGACTCGGTGCCATTGCTTCAAAGATTGTATTTTGAGCATTGTAAAGCTCCTGATGGTGGGTAATTACAATAAATTATCTGAATAATTCTAATACTGCATCTACTCCATTACAAATGACAACCAGCAATTAAAGCCATCCCAGCCTTTCAGCAAACTAAACAGAAAAAAACACTTCACTCTTGACCTGGGCGTGCCCATAACTGATAATAAGCACCCATTCTGCTCACTGCAACAATAGTTCCCCCATCCTTGACAACTTCTATTTGTTTTTTTTAACAGGGGAAAGAAATATTTTTAACAAAAATGTTCCCTAGGAGGCTCCCAAGAGATGCAGATGGGAAAAGTGGGGTTTGTGTAGTGAAGAACCCCACAGGTGATGGGGTCAGCAGTGGGGACAAGGCAGCTCAGGGGAACTTTTCTATCAGAAAATTAAAAGTTTGAGAAGAAAGATTGGCCTGGAAGCAGAAAACACAGAGAGGTTTTCACTGTCACTCCCACTTATCCCAACTGGATTTGTATGAAAAGGAGAGGAAAATAATATATTTTAAATTGCCTTTGAAATTCAACACCTGGAGGTAAAGACAAGTCTCCAACAGGATCCACCTGAGCTTTGGGAGTTGGAAAGAATTCTAGGAAAGATTTCATTTCAGCTTCTGTTTGGAAGAAGAAAAATGTCCCCGTTGTCACAGCACTGGACTTTTCATCTCTGTTTTCTGCTAACATACATTAAATTAGAGGAACAAGTGGTTTTTAAATGCCTGGGTTGAAGGACCCTGTTCTATCCCTGGAGGTGTCCCAGGCCAGGCTGGATGGGCTTGGAGCACCCTGGGGTGGTGGAAGGTGCCCCCACCATGGCACTGATGAACTTTAACCTCCCTCCAACCCAAACCATTCCATGATTCCACAATTCTGTTCTATTCCAAACACTCAGTGCCATGAAAAACTTGGAATAAATTCCTGGGAAGGAGGTGAAACAACACTCGAGGAGCCAGGCCAAGGTGAGACACCAAAATCGCAATGTTAACATAAAACAGCAACCAGCAATCCAGGGATTCCCAGCAATTAATCAACTTTTATTACCTTTTATCAACAACTTTTCCTCAGTTCAGATGAATGACTGTGCTGCAGGTCCAGCCTGGCTGTCAGGGTGCACCACTGACCAATTTCCCCTCACATCCCTCAGCCTGGGCACGTCAGGAGGAATGATTGTCTCACCGATGGTTTGCAGTGACAAACTGCACAACCCCAGGGAATAAATGAGGAATTATCCCAGACTCCAGACTTGCCTCCACCCTCTGCCAAGATGCAGCACGAGGGGATGGTTTTATCTCCTCCCTGTAAGATGATAAAGCTTTAGAGTATATAAACTTCCCTACTCTGTGGAGCAGTTCTGAGTTTCTGTCTGTCCACCAGACCAGGCTGTCACTCACCCACCCCCAAAATCCACCAGGATTTCTTCTGGGAGAGCTGCTAGAAAATAACATCTGCCAACATTTCCCCCCTTCTTGTTGTAATTACTGTTATTTCTAGAAGGTCTCCAGCTTTTCTCTGCATAAGGAACAATTCTGTCTTGTATCTCCTGAACGAGTTCCCTGGCTCAGGTAAAAAATATCCAATTTGGGTATCCCAAAACCAAGGAACTTTTGAGGGATCTGCACTTGTTTAGCAGCATTATTTCACCTTACAGTGAAACCCAAAACCAAGGAACTTTTGAGGGATCTGTACTTGTTTAGCAGCATTATTTCACCTTACAGATTGGATAAAGCTTTAATTAATAAGGACTCTTGGAGCTGTCTCAGACCTGTCACACCTCCAGAGCAAATCCATTTGTAAAAATACAACTTGGAGAGACAAAATTGCAATAATGGAGCTTGGTAAATAACAGTGAGAATTTAAGACTTCCAGTTTTTCCCATTTATTTTGGAATAAATCTGTACAGAATTCAGGACCATTCAAGCCTACACTTCACCCACAACTTCTTCCCTGGCAGTTCCAGCACCAGAATTTCCACAGACAGAGCAATTTCACACTTAGGTGTGAATGAGTTTTGTCTCTGAAAAGTTTGGAAGTTACCAAAGGAAAGGAACTTTTGGAAATGCTTTCCAGTGATATTCCACAAACTGCAATTCCTGCTGAGCCATCTGAAATTCAAGATTCCCAGGACCCAAAATAACGAAACTAAAGGCCAACTTCTGGCCTACAAAATGTATTTATGCCTATTCTGCAATCTCTAAAAGTCAACAGGATTTCAAGTTAAATTCCTCAGGAATATCCCACCAAAAAATCATTTTGTGTCACAACCTGGTGCTTGAAAAACCTGTTTTTCCACAGGCTCACATCCCTAAAAGGCTTTTCCCTTTTACTTTCTTTTTGCCATGTGCCCATGAAAACCCTGCAAGTGTTTGTGGAGCCACATCTGATGAGTTTGAAGCAAATAATCCCAATAAAACAGGAATAAATGAGGGTCCTGCACTGTAATATCCAGGAATTCAGCAGAAGGGGAAAATGCAGCTTAGAGGGGAAGGAACTTCAAACCCATTTTTTGTAGCTCATCTCAGGAAACTGAAAAGAGGGGAACAGTTGAAATAAACAGCTCAGATTATTTTAAATGAAAATGAAACACTTTGAAAATCTCCCTTCCTTCTCTTTTAGCATCTGTGGGGGAGACAAGAATTCACCTCCATACCGAGGGAACAGCTCTGGTTTCCCCAAACCACAACACTTTAAACTGTGCAAAAGGTTTTACAGAAAAAAGCCCTGCAAGAAGAATCCAGGTAAAACACAAAGTGAGAGCTCCCACACTCCAAGGGAATTCCAGATTCCAGCTCACCACCAAAGGCTTTTCCCAGAAATCCTTTGAGTGAACACCACCACATGATGTAAAACACAACCATGATAAAAAATTAAATTATTCATCTTTCCTTTCATTGCTCTGATGGCTCCATGGGGGATGTGGGGTCATTCCAGGCTTCAGATCTTTGCTTTTAACAGCAAATCCTAAACACAGGAATCACCTTTTTTTGTTCTCATCCAGCACCAGGTCTCCTGCCTTCAATCAAAAATTCATAAAGCTTGATGAAAGCAACCACAAGCATTGTGTAACAATTTTTAAGGTAATAGTACCATAAAGTGGAGCTAAACCACACTGTATTTTCAGCCTTCAGGATTTCCCCCATTCAGGGAAAACCCTCACTGAAGTATTTTTTGAACTTCTATTTTTTGAGTCTTTCATAGACAGATTATAAATTTAGAATTTGTCAAGTTCTTTTTGCCTTTTCTTCCACCACAAAAATCAAAGATGCTTTTCTGGTTGTGCCATGGGAGCTCTTCTGTTGCTCTACAGATATTTTTTTTAGCAATGTCAGAGTATTATTTCCTGTATTTGAAATCAAAGTTGGGGCTATTAAATAAAGTTTTAGCTACTACTGGAAGTTCATTTGTCAATAGCAAAGGAGCTGCTTGAAAAGCATCAGTTCCTGCATGACAGAATCTCACTTGTGATTGAGATTTAAATGTTCAATAATTCTTGTGGCACTTGGGGACATGTGGTGGCCTTGGCAGTGCTGGTCAATGGTTGGACTTGATGATCTTAAAGGGCTTTTCCAACTTAGTGAGTCTTAAACATGGATCTCAGTGTGGAACTTGGGTTTTGTTAAGGAATTTTGTACCTGAGATGGTTCAATTGAATCGATGGATCTGTTTTGCCCTTTCAGAACTTCTGTGGCCATGTGGTGAGCCCTGAGCTGCTCAGGGGATTGGATTGTTGGAACCCAGGACACTCCTCTGGCTGCCCTGGATTGCCCAAACTCCTGCCAGGGGGCTCAGAGACCCTGGGACAGAGTCACAAACACCTGTGCCTTTGATTTTGACCCATGGAAAAACAATTCCCAACTTTGTGTGAGGAGTTACAAGCCACAAGAGTTTGAGTAGAATGATAGTGAATTTGTCACAGGGTGAAAATGTAGAACTTTGGGGTTTTAGAATGGGGGTTCAAGAGGCAAGATGGAGGAATCTGCGCATGCTCTGTCCTTCTTCCCCTTCTTTTTATCCTCTATCTTTTGCTGTGATGGTGGCACTTCTGGATTGGATTAGAGACAGACTGTCTAACATAGGTGGTAGGTATTGGGATATTATTGTAAATAAAGTACAGGTAATTTTTAGTATAAAAAGATAACACCACCCCAAGCTGGACAGACCTCAGCAGGCCAGAGAAAGAATTTTATAGATAAGAAATAATAAACAACCTTGAGAACAACAGCAGAAGAATCCTGACTCCTTCTTCGACTGCTGGGCTGGGAAAAGAGACTTGTACCTATCCCAGAGTCACTCTGACCAACAGAAATCCTGAGGCTGGATCCTGTTAGATCCCTCCTGGCTGCACTGTTCTGTTCCCAAGGAATCAATAAATCACTGGAAATTCACGTGCCATCATCAACCCCTGTGAGAAAATCAGAATAACAGTGCTCAGCAAGGTGGGGAAGCTCAATCCTCCTCCAGGAGAGCACGAGTGAAATGCTGGAAGGAAATTTAAGGTTTCCCAGAGAAACTCTGGCTGTCCCTGGATCCCTGAGGTGTCCAAGGCCAGGATGGATGGGCTTGGAGCAACCTGGGATGGTGGAAGGTGGATCTGGCTCATCTTTAATGTCCCTTCCAACCCCAACCATTCTGTGATCCCATGAAGGAATGAGCTCATCCTGCTTTGTTGGCTCAATGAGCACAAGCCTGGTTCAAAGTACCTCATTACCATGGAATTACATTAACACTCCTTTCAGCTATTCAGCCCCAGCTCTTGCAAATGTCAAAATTTCTCTGTTCCTTCAGCTTGTATTTCATCCAAAGGGAAGGAGGAGCTGGAGACATGTGAAATTTCTGACAGGCTGTTGATTTTCCCTTTGGATGAAGCATGTTTGAAAACTCCAAACTTGACTGATCTGCTGAAGCACACTCTCTGACAGACAATATAAAATCAATGCCTCACATATTAAGAGGGTTTTTTTTTTGGTGTGTGAGAGTTTTTGTGTGGGAGGTGGCAGTGGGGGGGGGGATCGCTTTATTTTCTGTCATGGAAAATGAACAGCCTCACCTTAAGGTTTTTATAAACTGTCATCTTTAATCAGACACACACACAGCAAGACTGTCAGTTCTCATAAAGCATCAGGGGGGAAAGAAAAAAAAAGGCACAAAATGTGAAGCTGTTCCCCATCCCCTCTCTGTGTGAGTCCCCAATCCCTGTGATGGCCCCAGTCAGGAGGAAACCTTTCCTCAGCAGTGTCACAACAAGGAACTCTGCTGAGCTGTGTCTATCCTTCACTTTGTGAGGGAGGAAAAGGGTTGGGATTTGCCTGAGAGGAACATCCATCCCTGCTGCAGGCACACAGAAAGAACTGAACAGCTAAAAGCCTCCTAAACACTCATTAAATGGGGATAAGGAGGGAAAAACATTCCCAGAGGAGGTGTGAAATTGCTCCCTGAAGGTTCCCATTCAGGGCAATGCAAAGAAGCCATGAGTGGATGAGAAGCTGCACCAAGAGTGGAAATTCTAAAATAAAGTTTGGAGTATCCAGGTGAAAGTTCTCCTGGTGGAAGGTGGGAGGCTGGAAATAAATTATCTTTAAGGTCTTTTCCTCGTTTCCAGTGTTGAATTTTGTGTTTCTGTAATAAGGATTTGAGATCTCTTGGTGCTGGCACTGCTGAGGCCCCTCGAGGGCAGTGTCCAGTTTGGGGTCACCCAGGAGTGTCCAGGGCTGGGTCCCTCCTGGCAGGAAAGACCTGGAGGGGCTGGAGAGGGTCCAGAGAAGGGGAAAAGGAGCTGGGAAGGGTCTGGAGAACCAGGAAGGGCTGAGGGAGCTGGGAAGGGTCTGGAGAGCCAGGAAGGGCTGAGGGAGCTGGGAAGGGTCTGGAGAACCAGGAGGGGCTGAGGGAGCTGGGAAGGGCCTGGAGAACCAGGAGGGGCTGAGGGAGCTGGGAAGGGTCTGGAGAACCAGGAGGGGCTGAGGGAGCTGGGAAGGGCCTGGAGAACCAGGAGGGGCTGAGGGAGCTGGGCAGGGGCTGAGCCTGGAGCAAAGGAGGCTCAGGGGCCCTTGTGGCTCTGCACAAGTCCCTGCCAGGAGGGGACAGCCAGGGAACAGGGACAGGAGCAGAGGGAGCGGCCTCAGGCTGGGCCAGGGCAGCTCAGGGTGGGCACAGCAGGAATTTCCCCATGGAAAGGGTGGTCAGGCCTTGGCAGGGGCTGCCCAGGAGTGCCCATCCCTGGAGGTGTCCAAGGAACCCCTGGATGTGGCACTCAGGGCTCTGGGCTGGGGACAAGGCGGGGATTGGGCACAGCTGGGCCTGGATGACCTTGGAGGGCTTTTCCCACCTCAGTGATCCTGGGAATTCGTGATCTCCTGATCTGAGCCTCATCCTTCTCACCAGAGGCCCCATCTGCCAGCCCCAGAGAGCAGGAAGTGATTCCCTACACCACAGAAGCAAGAATTCCACTAACTAAGTGATATTTTCCCACCCTTTGAAGGGAATCTCTCACAATGCAAGACCTGATGAAATCTGGAGGGTTCTTTTCAAGGACCTTTAAGTTTCCCCTGCACTTTACAGCACCTCAGATATTTTTTTTTTAATTTACCCTGATCCCATGCACATTACTCAGACTCAAACACAAACTTTAGGCAGTCAACACTCCAAGTTCCCTCTCCCAGCTTGAGTCAGCCTTATTGATTTCTCTGAAATCAAGTATTTTAGGTTTGATTCAGAAAGTCAAAGGCATCAACTCTCATTATTTAGCAGTATTTGTGCCACAGGGGGACTTGACATTTTCTATCTCCTTCACTAATAATAAGCAACCCTTAGACTTTAAAATACCACAGATTTTTCTTAACCTATTTGGTGTGATATAGCATAGCTTAAATGTAACAAATTCATCTAATTTTCACACTCCTTTTGCTTCCCAAGACCAACAGTCCCTATATTATCAAGTATTAATTTTATAGTGTGCAATTACAAGATATTACAGCACATTTTAAGATAAAATTAGATTATTATTATTATTATTATTATAACCTTAGAGATGTAAAAGGGGTTATTGGTGAGATATGCAAGGGTTCTGAATTTTAGACCAATTTAGTGGTGTAGTTTTTAACACCAGCAGTACTCGATGCTCAAAGACCAAAGGATTTTAATGTCCCGTGACAACTCTGCTGTCCCCTCACAATATTTTCAAAATAAACAGGATTTAAATTCTACATCCAGCACCTTTCATCTTGACACATCTTGATATCGACAGCAGCTTGGCAGGATCATTCCCATAAAACATCCCTGCC
The DNA here is from genome assembly GCF_027887145.1 of Ammospiza caudacuta. Classification (NCBI taxonomy): domain Eukaryota; kingdom Metazoa; phylum Chordata; class Aves; order Passeriformes; family Passerellidae; genus Ammospiza; species Ammospiza caudacuta. Next base: position 76,445,797 of record NC_080597.1, on the reverse strand, counting down.
ATACTCATGCCCCTGGGTGGGTGCACTTGTCCTGCACCTTGGGCACTTCCCTTCCAAGGACAGGGAATTCCTGAAATCTGACATTTGACTGGAGAGGGACATTCTGATATCAACAGACAGCAAAAGTCCATCACCACCCTCCCCAGTTAGTCCCTAAAGGATTTTTTAATTTAATAGCAGAGCAATCACTCTTTTATTTGCATTAAAGTAACTGGAAAGAAAAAGAAACAGTTAATTCCAAATCTGCTGTCAAGCCTACTGCTTTCAGTGATGGAGATTGTAGAAATGAACAGAAATACTTCATTTTACATGAAAAGATCAAACTACTGCTGCTCTCTTCCCCTTGCCCCAAACAATCCCAAAAAGCAAGAGGCACAAAATTTTGCACACACAGGGCACTAAACTTTCATTTAGAAGTCACTGCAAGCATCCCAAACAATGTCAGCAGCGGCAAATTGGGAATTTTGCTTTTCCTTTTTGTTTTCCTCTTTCTCTGCAGACTCTGAACCCCAAGGCAGTGATCAGGACACCACTGGCACAGCCCTGTCCTGCCCACCTGGCAGAGGGGAGATCCCTCCTGTTCATTCTTTGCATCCCAAACAATGCCAGCAGTGGCAAATTGGGAATTTTGCTTTTCCTTCTTCCCTTTTTCCCTTATTCTTTGGTTTTCTATTTCTTTCCAGACTCTGAACCCCAGGGCAATGATCAGGACACCACTGGGGCACTCCAGTCCTTCCCACCTGGCAGAGGGGAGATCCCTCCCTTTATCCTTTGCATCCCAAACAATGCCAGCAGCGATAATGTGGGAATTTTGCTTTTCCTTCCTCCCTTATTCCCATCTCTTTGTTTTTCTCTCCAGACTCTGAACCCCAGGGCAGTGACACCACTGGGGCACTCCAGTCCTTCCCACCTGGCAGAGGGGAGATCCCTCCCTTTATTCTTTGCATCCCAAACAATGCCAGCAGCGGCAATTTGGGAATTTTGCTTTTCCTTCTTCCCTTATTCCCCCCTCTTTGTTTTTCTCTCCAGACTCTGAACCCCAGGGCAGTGACACCACTGGGGCACTCCAGTCCTTCCCACCTGGCAGAGAGGAGATCTCTCCCCTTCATTCTTTGCATCCCAAACAATGCCAGCAGCGGCAATTTGGGAATTTTGCTTTTCCTTTTTCTTTTCCTCTTTGTCTGCAGACTCTGAGCCCCAGGGCAGTGACACCACTGGCACAGCCCAGTCCTGCCCACCTGGCAGAGGGGATCCCAGCAGAGCCCCTGGAGATCCCAGGGGTGCCAGGATAATTCCTCTCCCCACTCCTCCTTCCCAAGGTCACGTCCTGGTGGGAAGTGACTTTTCCTTCCGAATCAGCGAGCACTTGGCTTTCTCCTCCATCCTCCAAACCCTTTAATTGCTGCTTGATCCTAATGAGCTGTGGCTGATGGTAATAAATGGAAACCCCCCTGGCCTCAATATCCAGCATCCCAGCACTGCTCAGCTGCCTTTGCCTCAGCACCACCATCCATCCATCTATCCATCCATCCATCCATCCATCCCCTCCATCTCCCACCCTTCCCATTCCTCCCCCTCCAGCCTGGAGACTGCAGACATCTGTTCCTCAATTGTCTGGTAATAAACACACTCTATAAAGCATATGTAAAATGATTATTACCCCGAGGAGCCAAGTGCCTTTCAAATGCCAGCTGAAACAAATAAACATTAAGAAGAAAAAAAAAAAAAATAAAAGACATCAGAAAAAAAAACCAAAAATCCCCACCAAACAAATGGTACGACAGACATCGCTCAGGCTGTTCCATGTTCCAGAAGGAAGGGTGTGGGGATTGCTCCTGTGATTCCTTCTTCCAAAGGGAGATGTTATTCCTCAGCCCAGTAACTCCAGCAAAGGATGAAGGAAGCAACTGAGCTCCTTTGATAACTTTTATACTTTGGCACCTCCCATGAAATGTAATTAAGGCAAATCAGAGGTGGGTTCTGCCTCCATTTCTAAGTGCAATTAGTTTCCAGGTGTAGTTAGGAAAGGCTATTCCCAGGAATCATCTCCTCTAGAACACCCACTTGTCTCTCAGAAATCCACTCTTCATTTATTCTGTCTGTGGTGGTGTCATTAAGTGCTGCTAATTAATCTGGGCCTTGGTGTGTCTCAGCTGTCCTTGTGGAAATCAGGGACCCACATCCTGAACAGCACAAATCTCACTTCCCAACTCTGGCTCCCTGCTCTAAAGGAATTCAAAGGCAAGGAAAGCTTTGAAAACAATTTTTAGGTATTTTTCCTTACACTGCCCATGGTTTTAATTACTGGGATCCATTACTGGGAATGGATTCATTTGCACCCGGCCCAAAGTTTGACCCTGTGTTCTTCAAAAGGATCTGGAGCCAAGTTCCACCCTCAGTTTGTAAATAAAAAAGGATGAAAAAGTGGCTTTCTAAGCAGCAAATCTGTCCCAGTGCTCGTGCACCTGTGATGTGATCAGCACTGACACCTCTCATAGCAGGAGCACAAAAGAGAGAATTTCCCACTGGTGAGTGTGAATGCTCTGCTTCAACTCTCCCTCAGCATTCCAGGGCTGGATTTTATTTTAAATCCATCACTTGATGTGATGCTCAGGCTTTAAATCAGCACACCAGGGTCTGGTTTCTCAGGGAGCCAGTTTGTTTAATACTTTGAGAAGCACTCAGCTGCCCCATGAAATCAGAGAGTCCATGCAGTGCCGAAGCTCCTCTGGCAATGTATTTATGGGGCTTTAATAAAAACAAGGGGGGGAAAAACCGTTGTAAATAAAATATTGATCATTTGAATTCAAACCAGATCAATTTCAAGCATGTACAGGGGACAGGGATAAAAGACGAGGTGGGCAGGTCATAAAGAGCCTCAAAAAGGAGAATAAAACAGGTGGAAACTTCACAGCTCTGCAGGAATTACCTCCAGGAGAGCTGGACATTTAAAACAGGAATATCTGGAATAGAGCAACAAGGATCTAACCAAGAGATGATGATTTTATGATTCCACATGCCAGGAGTCACTGCAGGCACCAATATTTGAGCAAATTCACCCTACTGAGCATTTCAGCTCCAGAAGTCACTACAAGCATCAATATTTGAGCAAATTCACCCTACTGAGCATTTCAGCTCCAGAAGTCACTGCAGGCACCAATATTTGAGCAAATTCACCCTACTGAGCATTTCAGCTCCAGAAGTCACTACAAGCTTCAATATTTGAGCAAATTCACCCTACTGAGCATTTCAGCTCCAGAAGTCACTGCAGGCACCAATATTTGAGCAAATTCACCCTACTGAGCATTTCAGCTCCAGAAGTCACTACAAGCATCAATATTTGAGCAAATTCACCCTACTGAGCATTTCAGCTCCAGAAGTCACTACAAGCTTCAATATTTGAGCAAATTCACCCTACTGAGCATTTCAGCTGCTGGTGGGACAGGCCATGGCTATCCCATCAGGAACAGAATTCTTTAGGGAATTATTGTCAGGTTAAAAAATCCTGTGGTCACCCCAGATTCTCTCCACCCCATTCATCATGATTTAAATCTCTCAGCACATTAAACATTAAAATGAATAAAACCACATTCAAATGGGTTTTAGCCCCAAACTCTCCCACCCCACAGGGAGAAAAGGGCAAACTGGGTCATGCCATGTTTTCCTGAGGTTATTGATGAAATCCTCAACGCAAGGGAGTGAAGATGTTGCAGGTGCTTGGCATGAAAAATCCACTGTACACAGCTACCTTCATCTCCATGCAATTATTTTTTATGAGGCAAATGATTCCTCCTGCCTGACTTGCAGGCTGGGAATGCAAAGTGAAGTGTTTGGGAGAAATGCTATTTAAAGCAGAGCGCTTGTGTTTCACTCAGATGGGAGGAAAAAAAAACAACGGGGGAAAAATAATGCAGGAAGGCAAAGAGAAAGAATTTCAATCAATGGGAAAGATCTCATCAATAAAAATAAGAGCGTCACCACGCTCTGGGCTTGCAAGATGTCTGTAAATTCATTAATGATTTAGAAATTGAAGTCCACAACATCATAGTCACACCTTGAAGCACTGAATTTCACAGTCACACCTTGAAGAACATTAAACTTCAGTTGTCCATCTTTTCCCACCATAAAATACTATAAATTATCCTGTAGCAGTTTCATTTTTAGCACATTTCTTCAGTTTAAGAGACAGAGGTGGAAATGAAATGTGCTTATGGAATTCTCCACTTTGTCATGGGCACGTAGCAAGGAATAAACTCTTTTTTTTCAAGGCAAGATCTTGCACACCATAACACATTTCAGGATGTTCTCAAGATTATTCCAATCCCTGCTGTTTTAACACCAGAAATTTTGATTTGGAGGCATTTATGCGTTTTCCAAATGGGTTTTAAAGTCCTGAGAAGTCACAAATAAGCCAAGCTCTCAGCCACAGAGGTGTCAGGAGGGGATTCCTTTCTCTGGGATCAGATTCCAATAATTTTTTTAATTATTTTGTGACTTTTTGGGTTTAGCATTGCAGAGAAGCCCCTGTTGAGTGACTCAGGACAGTGAATTCACACAAACACAGGCAAGGAGGGAAACGCTCTCCAAAGGTGATGGGCAGAAAGGAAAACCAGGAAAAAAGAGGTGGGAGGTTGGCATGAACCAATCCAAACTTTGTATTATTGAATTTCCACAAAACCAACAGGACAAACCGTTAGAAAAGCAGCAACATTCAGGTATCAGAGGTGAATGACACAGTGAGGTTTATTCAGGGCTTGCTCTGTTTAAAGCTCCAGCTGTGACAATTTTGGTAATCACAGGCTGACTGTGGATCAGGAATTAATTTGCAGTCCCCAGCCCACAGTGTTTCATCAATGAACTCACCTTGCAGCTCCTCTGACTTTTTAATGAACACAAAGAACAGCGAGAAACAATTTGTGGCAGGTTGCAAATAAACTTCCCCCAGCTTAGGTCAATAAGTGACACTGGTTGGTGACACAGGGTCACCCAGACAGGAAATCCCAGCTGACATCACAGCTCAGTCAGAAAAAGATTTAAAGATTAAAAATATTTATTTTTCTTTAAAGAAATATTTTAAAATATTTAGATATTAACTAAGTATTTTAGAAATATTAACTATTTCTAAAATATTTAAATTATTAATAGCAATAATTGGACATTTAAATATTTTAAAAATAATAAAATTAACAAATTATTTTGGAAAATGTTTAATATTAAATATTTCTAAAATAGTGAATATTTCTAAAATATTTAAATTATTAATAGTCATAATTAAATATGTAAATATTCTAGAAAATAATTAATAATGAAATTAACAAATTAATTTTGGAAAAATTTTAATATTTAAATATTTTGGAAATATTAAATATTTCTAAAATACTTAAATAATTAATAATAATATTTAAATAATTTAAAATTTCAGGAAAATAATATTAATAAAATTTAACAAATTAATTTTAGAAATACATTTAATATTAAATATTGAATATTTCTAAAATATTTAAATAACTAATAGTCATAATTAAATATTTCAGAAAAATAATAATAGAATTGATGAATTAAGTTTAGAAAAAATATTTAATATTAAATATTTTGGAAATATTAAATATTTGAAAATATTTAAATAATTAATAGTCATAAGCAATTACTTAAATAATAATGAAATTAACATATTTTAGAAAATATTTAGTATTAAATATTTTGGAAATATTAAATATTTGAAAATATTTAATTACTTAAATATTTATGAAATTAACATATTTTAGAAAATATTTAACATTAAATATTTAAATATTTTAGAAAAAAATATCTTTTTACACACAACGACTTCACAACACCAACAACCTCAGAGCAGCCCCTTTGCTCTGGGATCTGAGAACTGGAATGTGCCCAACATCCCCACAAATCAAAGATTTAATTCTAGTTATTCTAAAGTTTTGCAGCTGTAGAAATGTGCAGATTTTACCTGAGCAGGGGGTGAAAGATGACGGTGATGTTCCTGGCTCCTGGTTTGCACACAAACTTGGACCCACCACCTTCAATTAAGTTATCATCTGGTCCTCCTGCAAAATAAGGTGGCACAAGTTGTCTAACAGATCTCGACATCCCTTGATTTTCAGAGAGTAAGTGCTAATTAAACATTTAGCGAGCGATAATTAAACAGGAATTAAATGCCTATTTCCTGCTGAAAGATCAGTAATTAACACCAGGCTTCGCTCTCTGCGCCCTCCCAGTGCAGGTGGGCTTGGAGGTGACTTTGGGCTCCTCATTCCAGAGGAACTGGGACATTTTGGCACAAAAACCACCAGATCCAGGTCCTGCACCTCAGGCCACGAGGCTCAGGTGCGTTTTGAAGCCCACAGGGATCGGAAAGTCTCAGCATTTTTTGCTGGTTTGTGACCCCAAGATGTGTCAGAAAGTCTCTTTCCTCAGCCCGAGAGCTTGAAGAAGGAGTCAGGGCTCTTCATTTCTCAGTCTCAAGGTTGTTCATTGTTTCTTATCTATAAAATTCTTTCTCCTGCCCAGCTGAGGTCCGTCCAGCAGGACAGACAGAGGCACTCTATCTGCCTCAGGGGTGGTGTTATCTTTTTACACTAAAAACTACCTGTACAATGTTTACCATAACTTCCCAATCCCTCTCACCCATGTCAGGCAGTGAGCTGCTACTCTAAACCAATCCAAAAGTGCCACCATCACCCAGAAGATGAAGGCCAAGAAGAAGAAGAAGAAGAAGAAAGACTGGACATGCCCAGTTCCCTCCATCTTGCCTCCTGAACCTCCATGCTAAAAACCCCAAAATCTGCTTTTTCACCCTGTGAGAACTTCACTAATATTCTACTTAATTTGTCATGGCTTGCAGATCTTCATCTGAGGTTGGTCATTTGCTCCATGGGTCATATCCAAACCACAGGGGCACCGTGGGCTCTGTGCCAGGGTCTGTGAGCCTGCTCAGGACAGCCAGAGGGATGTCCTGGATTCCCACAGGAAAGGGTCTGGAGAGCAGCAATTCCCAGAATTTTCCTGCTCCTCTGACTGGGGATGGCACAGTTCCAGCCTTGGTTGGGGTGCCAGTGACATTTTAACCCATTTATTGTATTTAACTCTCCCAGGAGTTCGTTCCTGAGAGGAATGGGGGATTTGTCTTCACAAACAAGCTGTGGGTCTGTTGGTGGATAAAACCAGCACTGGGAGATAAAAGAAACAATGGGAAGGATTCCACTGATTGACGAATGGAAAAAGATATTTGTTTTTGCAAATAAACTTTAGGTTTGCTGATAAATGAAATTAGACATTGAGAGATGAAAGAAACAATGGGAAAGAAAACCACCTAAATTCCATAAGAATTAAAAATGAAAAGGGAGGGTTGCACATTAGAGAGAAATCTTTGGTATCAAGGGTATTGGGAAGTCTGTACCTCTCAAGTACATCAGCCAATTTGGAAAAACCCTTAAATTATGTAAGAATTAAAAATGAAAAGGGAGGGTTGTACATTAGAGGGAAATCTTTGGTATCAAGGGTATCAGGGAGTCTCTTCCTCTCAAGGACCTCAGAAATGGGGAAAGAGAGAGGGAAATGCTGCTGGGAAATTGGGATAAAAAGGAAGCTGCGTCCTCCAAAAATCTGAGAGATCCCAGGGGAATGCTCCATGGCCTCTCCCTTTATTCCAATAAAGTAAAAAGGCTCCTCTGTCTCCTTTTTGGACATAAACCTCTGGTGTTTGTGGATTAATTTTCCTAACAATTCCCAACTCTGAGTCCTGTCATTCCTACCTGGAGCTTTCCCTTCTCTGAGTTCCACCTGGGTACAAACGGGCTCTAAGCTACAGGAAAAATAAATTTACAGAATTTGGCAGAAAAACACAACTCAGGGAACATCATTTACACACCCCAGGCTCCAGAGTTTGGAAGGGCAATAAAACCTGAGCAGTGTCACTGTGTCACTCCTAAATTACTTCCACAGACACCAAAGTACCTTAAATTTGGATATTGGGAGAGAAAAGAGAGGGGAGGGAAAATATCAACTTCCTTAAAGCTCTGCATGTCCTGATAGCAACAAAGTCCACATGGAACCATTCCTGAAGAAAATATTTTTAGGACAACAGGCCAGACACCCCACACATAAACAAATCATCATGGAGTGGTTGGGGTTGGAAGGGACCTCAAAGCACATCCATGTCCAATCCCATGGGGACACCTTCCCCTATCCCAGGGTGCTCCAAGCCCCATCCAACCTGGCCTTGGACACTCCAGGGATCCAGGACAGCCACAGCTGCTCTGGGAATTCCATTCCAGGGCCTCCCCAAAAAGGAACTTGGGCAAAATTTGAATATCCCAGGTATTAGCAAGCCCTTTCCATATGAAATCTCCTTAAAGATTGATAATAAATAATAAATACAGAAGCCAATCACGTTTTTGGGACAGCTTTAGAGGCAGGGAAATGACAAAGTTTTGAAATCAAAACTACTTTAGGAGGTCATTGAAAGTTTTGACCCTGACATCCTTTGCCTCCAAAAGATTTCTCCAAATGGGAAAGAGGAGCAACTCAACCGATGAGAAATTGTCACTGTCATATTTTCTGGAAAAATCCCCTTGCTCAGGATCCTTCTCCTGGGAAGCTTAGAAGCCTCAGAGAAAAAGGAAAACAATATTATCTCATTTGCTTCTCCTGTGTTTTGCTGCTTTGGAATGTGGCTGGAGATTGTTTATCCGCAGGTGATTGTTTCATTGGTTTCATCTGAATTGTTTTGACTTAACGACCAATCAGTGCCAAGCTGAGTGGGGCTCTGGAAAGAGTAACAAATTTTCATTATTATCTTTTAGTCTTCTGTCTGTATCCTTTCTGTATTCTTTAGCATAGTTTAGTTTAGTATTCTTTAATATAATATAGTATAATAAAATAATAAGTTAGCCTTCTGAGAATATGCAGTCAGATTCATCATTCCTCCCTTCATCTGGGAACCCCACAAATACAGGAGAGGAACTGACCCCAACCTTCTTTTCCAAGGGAATTTTATGTGCTTTAGAATGATCAATCTATAGAAAAAGCTCTTTGGTGACTGAATTTATTTGACCCTTCTGCAGCAATGTGAAAGGACCAAGCAGATCACCAAAACCAGCATTTCATACCCCTCTAGGTCAGGAGTGTTTCCTACAAGAATTCCCACAGATTCAAAGATGGGAGAGTAAAAGCTCCAGCTCTGAATTGCCCATGGAGTGGGAAATCCTGGGAAACTGGAAGTCTGCAGTCACAACATTTCCAGAGCTGACTCAGCTCCTCGAGTGAACCCTGAGCACACAGAGCTTCCTCATAAATCCTACCCAACATATGGACTTGGGAAGCACAAAGTGACTGAAAACAGAGTTCTTGAAACTTTCCTGATGGTATGTAGAAAGAGGCAGCTCTAAAAAAAAAATAAAAAAAAAAAAAATCCATGGATTTCAGCTGGCAGCTTAAAGAGTGAACTCTCCCAACGCGGCAGTTTAATCGGGGAAGAAAAGAGGCGTTTAGTTCAAGGAAAGGAAAATTATTCACCTCCCCTGTTAATGTCAGATCCTGCAATTTCCAGTGGGCTCTGTGTCTGAACAGAATTATTGAAGGAGCCAGCCAAGCATGAGCTGCTGAGGCAGGGATGAGGAGATGCAGGCTCCAATTAAGAGAGGGGTGTTATTCTTGTTCCATCAAGTCACCCTGCACTAATCAATATTATTGACTGGGACGAACTCCACGGCGAGGAGTAAAGCAATCTGTCTGATCTGCTGGGCCAGATGATGATGGATTTGAGGAGAACAGAACCCTGGCACTGAGAGAAAAATGTGCTTTTACATCTCCTTGGCTCTCAGCCTTCCTTTAGTAATCGTGGGTGCTCTGCAGGTAGGTGCAGGACACAGCGGGGAGGGATTTTGCTTGTATTTAAATATTTTACCCCCAAAAAAAGAAGGTGAGGGTAAATCTTATTCCTGGTGATGCTTTGGACATCCCAACTACACAGCAGTGCAGCTTTAATGCCACTGCCCTCCCATCTCCACTGCTCTAAACACTGGAGGTTTGTTATGGAAAATCTGGGCAGTGAAGGATTCCTCTCCCTGTGAACTGGAGATCTCCACAAGGGATTCCTCTGACTGTATCAAGGTCTGGAATGTGTTAATCACATGGACCGGCCATGATTCCTCCACTGCAGCCAATTCCCTGTGCTGGAGAGCCACCAACATCTCCATAAAATACGCCAGGAATATTCCTCCATCCTGATTGATACCAGGAGCTTCTCCTGCAGGGAGGTGAAGGATTGTTCATCCAAACAACCCAAAACTGGCAGCTCTGGAGAACACAGGGAGCAGAGAATCCCACAATGGTTTGGGTGGGAAGGGACCTTAAAGATCACCCAGTTCCACCCCCTGCATGAGCAGGGACACCTCCCATGGCTGCAGAAGGTCCCTGAGGTGTGGGACAGAGCAAATCCAGAGGAATCCATGGAGCTGCTGCAGGGCTGGAGCCAGGCTGGGAGAGCTGGGAATGTTCCCCTGGAGCAGGGAGGGACCCAGGGAGAGCTCCCAGCACATTGCAGGGCCTGCAGGGGCTCCAGCAGAGCTGCAGAGGGACTGGGGACAAGGCCTGCAGGGACAGCACACAGGGAATGGCTCCCACTGCCAGAGGGCAGCCATGGGTGGCATCTTGGCAATGAGGAATTCCTGCCTGGGCTGGCATTGCCACAGCAGCTGGGGCTGCCCCTGATCCCTGCAGTGCCCAAGGCCAGGCTGGAGCAGCCTGGGATGGTGGCATTGGAATGGGATGGGCTTGAAGGGCCCTTCCCACCCAAACCATTCTGGGATTTGGGACACTCAGAATCCATCCCCAGGGATTTTTATGGAAGTTGGGGATGGCAAAGGGAAGGGAGACCCTTCCTGGAGTGCTGAGATTGCCAGTGAAGCCCCCAGAGCCCAAAATCCCTTCCTAGAGAGGAGTCGGGGTGGGGATGGATCCAATGCCAGGCTGGGAGAGCTGGGAATGGAGGGAATTCCCTGGAGAGGGAGCCTGGGGTGGGATTTTGGGAAGGGATTCCCAGAGCAGCTGGGGCTGCCCCTGATCCCTGCAGTGCCCAAGGTTGGACACTGGGGCTGGAGCAGCCTGGGACAGTGGGAGGTGTCCCTGCCATGGCAGGGGTGGCACTGGATGGGCTTTGAGGTCCCTTCCCACCCAAACCATTCCATAATTCCATGAGGAATGGAAATAATGCTTTTCTTTCTGTCCTTATCCATGACTTAGAGATCCAATACAAGATGAACCAGAGATTCAGTTTGGAGCCTCCCAAACCAGAGCTGAGCTGGCAAATTCTGCACTGCCAGTGTGCCCAAAAAACATCCCAAACTTCCCCATCTCTGTGGCAGCACCGTTGTTGTAGCAGTTTCCTCTCAGGGCAAAGTTTGCTGGTTTAATCTGCCCAGTAATAAATTATGAGGAACAAAAGAAAAACAAGGCAAACTTGGAGATGGAGTGAAATTTGTCACAGAGTTAATGAAACCCTCCTGCCGTGCTGGCAATGAAGTGTGCCCACCTGAATGTCACTGCCAGTGGTGACAGAGACAGGGCCATTAGTGACAGAGCTCGGTGTGTCTGAAATGGAGCCTAAAATGTCAGGCTTCAACATGAAAAAGGAGATGAGCAGGGAAACTGGAATCTCTGCAGGTGCTGAAAGTCAGAACAAACATTAGGAGAGCTTCAGTTTTCCGTTCTGCTGGGTACGTTGAAATTTAAATGTTTGCATGGAAATCTTCCATGTTTACAGAAAATGGCAGAGAATCTCGGGATGGTTTGGGTGGGAAGGGAACTTAAGGATCACCCAGTGCCGTGGTGGGGACTCTCCTGGAGCCCCTGCAGGCCCTGCAATGTGCTGGGAGCTCTCCCTGGATAATTCCCTTCTCCAGGGGAACATTCCCAGCTCTCCCAGCCTGGCTCCAGAGCAGAGGGAGGGGTGGAATTGGAAGATCTTTAAAGTCCATTGCAACCCAAACCATTTTGGGATTCTTTTCTCTCACTCTTCCAACGTGCCAAGGAGGAATCACACATTTCTCTTTGTATTCATCTGTTCCTTGAAAGACATGAGCACATCAGAGAAGAGGCAGCTCAGCCCCTTGAAAGATTTGCTGTGCAGGTTTTAAAATTCATTGCAAGTAATGAAGCAACTTTTTAACAACGTCCTGAGAAAAGCTCTCTCTGTCTCTCACACAAGAGCTAAAAAAGGGCGAGATTTCCTATGCTGTCACTTCAGGAGCCATCAGACGTTACCTCATTGTTTCAGAGTTTTATCTGCCTAAATGAGTTTTATCTCCCTAAATGAGTTTTATCCTCAGTCCTGCCACGTTTTCAATCCTACCAGTCACTAAAACTTTTCAGACACAGAGGTATTTGCCTGGTAAGTAAATCCCTTTCCAAAACATCCAAGAAATATTCATTTGGGATGAATGGAAACAGCAATATGCCAAAATCATGAGGTGCACAGGGAATCTCCAGCTCCCTTCCCATCTCTGTGTTAGAGATCAGCTTCACTGCTCTCTCTGCAATCCACCTAAACAGGTTCCAGGCATGGAATGAAGAATTCCCAGCCTCCCCTCCATGATCACAGCACCTTTCCTAGGGAGCTACTCCATGGGAATAAATCCAGGCAGAACACAGGAATAAAGAAGAATAAAGGAAGAAAAGAGGCTTTGAAGCAACAATTGAGCAATCAACACATCCAGTTCCCATGGCACGGTGCTTCCCAAAAGTTCTTGATTGTGTGGGAATCAACACCGCAGTTACTGCATGCACATCATCTTCAAGGCACGGAAATTCAAATTTCATTCGGTGTGAAGGGAGGAAAGCTAAAGATGCCCAGAGAGAGCAAAGCCGGTGATCATGAAACAGCTCAGCAGAGCGAAGGGATTCATCTGGGAACAACAACTGTGGAGTTTTATAATGGAAATCTCCTGAGTTTTTATATTTCTGTATGTTAGACCACCCAAATAAATCTCAGAATGATCTGGATTGGAAGTTCCAAAAGTTTCAAAGCCCCATCCATGGCAGGGACACCTCCCACTGTCCCAGGGTGCCCAGAGCTCCATCCAGCCTGGCCTTGGGCCCTTCCAGTGGCATTTTGGGGATTATTTCAGGCATGGTTTTCTGTCTGTTCTTCTCTAATGATGATTTTTGTTCCCTCTCCAGCCCCAAAGTGGCAGTGAGTGACCCCTGCTCTGACCAGCACGTGGGGCTCCCATTCCCTCTCCAGGAACAGGAACTGAGATGCACCAGATAACAAAATCCACCTTATCAGGACAGACAAGAATGAGCTCCAGCCAATCCTTGATTACTTCCTTGCTTGAGGGGAGATGCAATTTAGCAGAGGTCTGTGACAGAGGAAAGATTGCATTTCTTGTTTGCTTCTCTTAATCGCCTGCTCTTCTTTTAATCATGGCAAGTGGGAATTTCTACATCGGACCACGGGGAATAAGGGGCTGATGGTTACAAACACGCTGCACCCACATTTTTATAAAATCATCAGAGATCAGAGTGACATGGAACTCCAGAAGAGCCGAAATTGCTGGGAATTGTACAGCACTGGCTGCTGTCAGAGCTGGGGCTGGAAGGGAGCTGGGAGGCGATTCAGTGACTCCCAGAGCTGCTCCAGCTCCCAGTGCCCTGTCACCAGCCCGAAAGGGACACAGGGGACACCAAACTGGCACCCCCTAAAGCCACAGCATGCCCTGCTGACCTCTCTCCACTCACTGTGGAAACTAAGCTCACCCTGGAGGTTACGGAATTCATCCCATTTCAGTGGTTCCATCAGTGATAAATTGTCACCGACATGTTTGATTAAAAATCATTTTGCTAGGATTTTTCCTCCTGAGAAGCTGAGAGGCCTCAGAAATGAAATGTAAACATTGGTTATCTGCTGCTGTGGGATGCAACAGGTGGATCATTGACTGGTCTCATGTGGTTGTTTTTAATTAATGGCCAATCACAGTCAGCTGGCTCAGACTCTGTCAGTCACAAGATTTTATTATCATTCCATTCCTTTCTATTCTTAGCTAGCTTTCTGATGAAATCCTTTCTTCTTTTAGTATAGTTTTAATATATCATTTTATTTTAATATAATATATATCATAAAATAATAAATCAGCCTTCAGAAACATGGAGTCAGATTCTCATCTCTTCCCTCATCCTGGAACCCCTGTGAACACCACCACAATAAATTCCCAGCCATATACCTAGTGATATTCCCATATTCTCAGTGATAAATTCTCCCCAAAGCAGTGTTTGGGGTGATGCTCCCCAGAGTGGGAGTTTCCAACCTAAAATCTTTCAGTGAAACATTAAAGATGTAGGGCAGAAATTAAGGGATGGTCAAATCAAGTAAAGTGTAATGGCTGAAGCTTCACAAATCCTTTAGAGGTATAAAAATGGGAAAGAAGGAGGGGAAAGGGATTGGAATGAGATGTTCCAGGGCTGGAGCCAGGCCGGGAGAGCTGGGAATGTTCCCCTGGAGCAGGGAAGGCTCCAGGGAGAGCTCCCAGCACATTGCAGGGCCTGCAGGGGCTCCAGCAGAGCTGCAGAGGGACTGGGGACAAGGCCTGCAGGGACAGCACACAGGGAATGGCTCCCACTGCCAGAGGGCAGCCATGGGTGGCATCTTGGCAATGAGGAATTCCTGCCTGGGCTGGCATTGCCACAGCAGCTGGGGCTGCCCCTGATCCCTGCAGTGCCCAAGGCCAGGCTGGAGCAGCCTGGGATGGTGGCATTGGAATGGGATGGGCTTGAAGGGCCCTTCCCACCCAAACCATTCTGGGATTTGGGACACTCAGAATCCATCCCCAGGGATTTTTATGGAAGTTGGGGATGGCAAAGGGAAGGGAGACCCTTCCTGGAGTGCTGAGATTGCCAGTGAAGCCCCCAGAGCCCAAAATCCCTTCCTAGAGAGGAGTCGGGGTGGGGATGGATCCAATGCCAGGCTGGGAGAGCTGGGAATGGAGGGAATTCCCTGGAGAGGGAGCCTGGGGTGGGATTTTGGGAAGGGATTCCCAGAGCAGCTGGGGCTGCCCCTGATCCCTGCCATGGCCAAGGCCAGGCTGGACACTGGGGCTGGAGCAGCCTGGGACGGTGGGAGGTGTCCCTGCCATGGCTGGGGTGGCTCTGGAGGGGCTTTGAGGTCCCTTCCCACCCAAACCATTCCAAATTCCATGAGGAGTGGAAATAATGCCTTTTTCCTCTCCTTATCAATGAGATCTAGGAAGAATTGAATAAAAGATCCAAGGTCCCTTCTCATCCAAACCACTCAGGGATTCTGAGCATGCTGGAATCGTTGTTCAGGTTTGCAGATCAAGCCCAAACCTGCTTCAAGCCTGAAGGAAAAGTGATTTCCCAGAGCAGGAGAGGCAGGTCTGGATTGCAGCCACAGGACTGATGTGGCCTCTCTGACCCTGATCAGGTTTCTGCATTTCAGTTCCCCAAAAGGGGAATTGAGATTGTGGCTCCAACTTTGCCCTGGCAAAGCTGTTCTGAGAAATGTCACAAAAAAGGCTCCCAACCTTTTATTCACTGCTTTAAATTCATGCTTTGACTTCAGCTTCCCATTAAACCGACAATAATGTCCCAAACTGACCAACAACTCCAAAATCCTGCCTGAAACAGCTTTTCCCCGTGGCACATCCCAGGATTTGGTGCCTGATTTGGATGCAGCCCCCCAGCCCCTGCTCTGCCATATTGCTGATGTTCCCAATCCCTCCCTGCTCCCCTATCCTGCCTTGTCTGAGATCCAACACCATATGCATTTAAATAAGTTGCTCTTTAATGTTTCAAAACCTGATTTATTAGTTGCTCACACTCCATCTGCCTTGAAAAACGGCGCCGTGCCTCGGCTTTCACAGCCTGCACAAAAGGTTGGGGTTCAATTCCAGGCTCCTTTATCATTTGATCACCGTGTCAGCCACATATGTAAAGTCTCCTTCCAGCTACAGAAATTGTTTAAAATGCATATTTCTCCTCTTTTGCTTGTTGTGATTTCTTTTTTTTTTATTTTTTTCCCCCTTCTCTCCCCCAGGCCACACGACTGAGCAGCAGGCACTTTGATTAATGGATTTGTCAACTTGCATATTTAGGATTTTGTTGGTTTGCCTAAAACTCCCCGTGTACAAATGTGAGCTGTTCCAAAGCATGGCTGCAGCAGAATTCCTTATCCCGAGCTGGGAAAAGCACTTGGAGCTAATGAGCTGTGATTACTCACACCCTGCATCCCCTTCTCCACTGTTCTCTACTCAGAGCTTTCTCCCTTTATCTTATCTCCCGTAGCAGCAAATGGCTCCTACCTGAATTTTTTATATTCCTGACATGTTTTCTATTCAGTTTTAATGTCAGAAAGGAAAAAAAAAAAAAAAACAAACCAATAAAAAAACCACCATGAAGTAACAAAAAGCAAGTGAAATAAAGTAAGATATTTCCTGACACAGTGTCATTTGCTGGTTTATTTTCTTACAAGCCATTTAACTCTAAAATCCCCATTTCATCATCCTTCTTTTTTTTTTTTTTTGTTTTTTTGTTTTTTAATATTTAGAAGCTCCAGGACACTTTAGACAAAGGAATTGGCTGGAATTACAGAAGGACAAAATGATTTGGGTGGGAAGGGACCTTAAGGATTGTCCAGTTTCAATGGACAGGGACACCTCCCCCTGTCCCAGGGTGCCCCAATCCTTCCTTGGCCATTGCAGGGATCAGGGGCAGCCCCAGCTGCTCTGGGAATCCCTTCCCAAAATCCCACCCCAGGCTCCCTCTCCAGGGAATTCCCTCCATTCCCAGCTCTCCCAGCCTGGCATTGGATCCATCCCCACCCCGACTCCTCTCTAGGAAGGCATTTTGGGCTCTGGGGGCTTCACTGGCAATCTCAGCACTCCAGGAAGGGTCTCCCTTCCCTTCTCCATCCCCAACTTCCATAAAAACCCCTGGGGATGGATTCTGAGTGTCCCAAATCCCAGAATGGTTTGGGTGGGAAGGGCCCTTCAAGCCCATCCCATTCCAATGCCACCATCCCAGGCTGCTCCAGCCTGGCCTTGGGCACTGCAGGGATCAGGGGCAGCCCCAGCTGCTGTGGCAATGCCAGCCCAGGCAGGAATTCCTCATTGCCAAGATGCCACCCATGGCTGCCCTCTGGCAGTGGGAGCCATTCCCTGGGTGCTGTCCCTCCATCCCTTATCCAGGTGACAAATAAAATGTTGTACAGTCTTCTGGAAGAGGCAGGCACAGAATGATGGAATTATTAAGGTTGGAAAAGATCTCTGTGATCATTGAGTCCAACCAAGAGGTCTAAAAATGCTTTATTTTTTTACCATGATGGTAAAAGAGAGGATTTTGGGGCTGGCATACAGTTGGGATCCAGCAGCCCCCAGGAAAGCTGTCATGGGCTTGTTTTCCATGTATTAATGAAAGAATCTGTTCTAATGAAGATAAATTCACCCATCTTCTGACAAGTCTTGAGAATGTTACAAACCTGGCAGGTAAAACAAGGCAAAATAAATCCTCCTCATTCCACAATGGGATGCCTCCATAAATCCCCACCAACAAAGGAACCTCCTGACTCCTCATCTGCCCCTGCATGGCAGGGAATAAATTCATTTTCCAGCAATGTGCACAATGATCCCCAGGAATATCCCAGCTTTTCCCCCTGGGAATGGCACTGGATTGCCCACAGAATTCGCAGGGAGCTGTCAGGCTGCATCCTTCAACCTGCTCACCCATAATCTCCTTCAGATGGGTTTCCCCACCTCCCCATCCCCCTTGCTTTGTCTGGCCTTTGGAATCCAATCAAAGATGAATTAAGACTTTGAGGGAGCAGCCCCCACCACGGGGCCTGGCGACTCGCGAGCTCTGTGTTAATTTTGTTACAGCTTTTTTTATTCCTTGCATTTTCATGCAGAGTTGCTCCCCCTGAGATTGTCACTGATATTGGCACCAAACCCCAGGGGCTGCGACCAAACTCAAATGCCAATAAAGAGGAGGGGACTGGGCCCTCAGAGACATCAGGAATTGCAGGAAAACAGCCAGGATTTTAATCACAACTCCTTCAAACGCAGCCAGGGCTTTAGAAACGCTGTTATTGTAGGATATGACCCTAATTCAGTGTTAATCAAAGCCACTGGTGGCACAAGAATAACCTGGTGATTTAATAAAACACCATTTCACAGCAGCCACTGTGTCAGGATCAGGATGTTTCCAATATCACAAATTCCAGGGAGAAGGTTGACCAGCCTTTTCCATATGTTTCTGTACATTTCTACCACCAGGGAATTGGACATTTCCACTACATAACAACCAAGAACTCGGTTTTATAGAAAAATCTTAATTGATTTCGGTATTTTTGTTTCCTTTTTAATTTTTGCTCCTGCTGCACAGGTATTAAGGATAAGAAAATTGGAAAAGGTTGTGCAGAAAAGCTGCCCCATCCCTGGGAACGTCCAAAGCCACTTTAGAGCACCCTGGGATAGTGGAAGGGGTCCCTTCCACTGGATCATCTCTAAAATCCTTTTTCAACCCAAATAATTCTATCAATTTATGAAAAGCAAGAAACTACATGAGGAAAAACCCCAATTATTACACATTTCCTTATTTTTAATTTCATTTAAAAGCTTCAACATTTAAAAGCTAAAGAATCCACACTCAAATGTTGCAGCTTCATCAGAAAAAAACTCATTTGTGGTTTCTGCTGATTCTGCAGCTTCCAACTACAGGAACTGAGCAGTTGGTAAAGTCTGAAAATCTGGAATCTTGATCTTACAACTTCAAAATTAAAGGAAGTCTGTGCTCTCATGTTCAGCTGCGGGAAGCAGGAGCACCCACTGGTACAGGGCAACCAGAAATGGCAAAAGCAGAAAAGTCAACGTGACATCAAGCAGATATTTTAAAAGAAGGGAGAGAATGACACAACCCACAGTTATTCTGGCACCTTGGAGCACATTCCAGGCTGTCCAAGCAGCCTGAAAATCCAGGCTCTTTAAAAGAGATGGAAGTCACTGCTCAGTGGAGCAGGTTTGGGAGTTCAGAGGTTCCCCTGCTGCAGTGCAGGGAACAGAAGCCTCTCTGAGTCCTTCAGAGAGAGTGGAAGTCTCTGTCTTAAGTTTCTCTCACCTGCCTCACCATCATCATGAAAGGGACACAGATTGGGGACCACTGGAGAAAAAAGACCCTTGTCTGAAATTCTGGTCTTGTTGGACAAAGGCGCTTGCCAAGGCCCTGAGGCCTGAGCACAGTGCTAAGCTCTTGTCCACAGGTGTGTTTGCTGTGTGCTACACTGGGCCCAGTGAAAGGAAAAGAGAGGCACTCTGCCCTCTTTGCAACAACAGCTCTGGAATTTACCCCACCTCTTGGCTTGGCTGGACTTCTTCTGAGGTTTTTGGTGGTCCCTACAGAAGACCCTCACCTGCTTTAAAACCACCATGACAGACGGACTGAGATGGAAGAAGCCTCTCCATCAAGGACTGAGACATGAAACCCTGTTGTCACTATAGTGCAAGAGCTCTACTATCATCATATTGCAAAGGTTCCATATCACCAGTTTCACACCTCCTTGATGTTTCTCACAGGCATCTCCTCTAGCACTGACTCTTCCTCATCCTCACAGCAGCCAACTGACTGCAGTTCCCACCAATCCACTCTTTTATACCACTGCTCTTACTGGCTGCAGCTGTGGCCTGTTAACATCAGGCCTGCTCCTGATCTTTAGTAATTGGTTCAGCTGCAACTCTTTAGGGGATAGGATTACATTCTATATCACCTTCATTCACCCATACTGTATCCCCTTACAAAATCCCCATGTGAAAAGGCCCCCTCTGCTCTTTCCAAGGACTGGGATTGAGACCCCCAGCCCGGGGGAGGTGTGTGGGGGAGGCAAGCTGACCAAAGCGAGATGGATGTTGCAGGTGTGAGCAGTGGACCAGAAGACAATGGCTCTCCCCCACTGCTGAGAACATGGACTGTGTGTACCCTTCTTTAAATACCATTTTGCCCCCAGAAAATACAATAGACTACTTTTGATTCCATTTCAAGATTCACCCCTTCTCCCATCAAAAAAAGAGTATAATAAGAGTTTGAGTGAACTAGAACCCTGAGATCTCCCCAGATGTGACCTGGTGAACTCCATCAGCTGGACACTGAAGGTCTTAATCTCTACATTTGGTAGCTATGTACCTTCCTTTCTCTTCCACCCTCTTTTCCCTATTTTTCCTTTTTCCCCCAATTCCTCCCAAACGCATTTTGCTGTGGTAATTTCAATAAAACTGCATTTGTTTATGATTATTACTGCAAACCCCTGTGCTGTGTCAGTTTTTTGCACTGAGATCAATTCATGAACCATCACGAACCCCGTTTGTGAGGATGGATTGTGACAGGCAGAAATGCAGGCCTTGAGTTAGAGCCCAGCCAGGGCTGCACCCAGGATGAACCCAATGGCCCCAAAATGCACGAGCGCTGCCGGGGTCTGTCCCTGGGATCAGCTCTGCTCCATTTGCATCTAAAAGGCTCAAGGTGGATCCATGGAGGAGATCCTTTGAATAAATCCCTGCTTTGTTCTGTAGCTCTGCCCAGCCTCTGTTCTGGGTCGGATTCTCAAGGATCAGGGTGGGATAAAAGCCCCAAAATTCCCAACATTCTGCTGGCAGGGAGCTGAGGGCTCTGCCAGGAGCTGCTCCCCATTCGCAGAGCACAGCAGGACACGTCCCTCATGGAGCCACCAGGGATGGAGGTGGAAAAACACCCCAGGAGTGAAGGACAAACCTCCCAAGGCACCAGAGGAGCTGCCTGGCTTTGCTAGCACTGAGCTGCAGGAAAGAACCGGGAAGGGAAGCAGCTGAAATCCGAGAAACCCGTTGTCCCAACACCCATTGTTCCTAAAATAATGGGCTCCAGGAGCAACCCTTGCCTCAGGTGCTGCTTTTGACACACTTAACACACCTCAAGCCAGAGCTCTGAGCAAACCATTGCTATTTTTACATCTCTTTTTACCACATAACATCCTTCCCCTAATGACAGTTTTACACATATCCCTGTTCAAGAGACTTGTGCTTCATTTTATTTTTTCTTTTTTTCTTTTTTTCTTTTTTTTTGGCAATAGATCACATGTCCCAGTGCTCCACACTTCCACACACAGGCTCCTTTCCCAACCATCTGCTTGTTGAACTAATTCAAACTATTATCAGTTTTACCTCCAAGAAAAGAGAACACACTGAGGTTCAAGGAGAGCTCCAATTGCACCAAGGGAGGGGAGAAAATGCAGCACAAAAAAACCCCAGTCTAACAATGAGAGAAATGTCAAGAAATAGAAATGTCAAATCCCTTAGGGTGGGGAAAAAAAATAAATTCCAACTCCAGCTCATCTCCAAGCACTGTATTTTGCAATGAAATTACCACTCCATAGTCTTTCCTCAGGGAAAAGCTGTTCCAACTAATCAGAGCATTGGGTTTTTTTAAAGTTCAAAACAAATGCAGGGTTGTCTATGCAGAATTCATGCCCTGGCTGTCAGGAGCTGCCTTTAACTCTTTGCAAGCAAAAAAAAAACCTCTTGAGTCTTGTCACCAAAAGCTGTGAAATGGCTCAATGTGGAAATAATTCAGAATATTTCAGGGTTCTCATGGATTCTCGTGGTTTGGGATGGAAAGGACCTTAAAGATCATCTCATTCCACCCTCCTGGTGGAGCATCCATGGGGATCCATAAAACCTGTCTCTGTTTCCATATAAACCTTGGAGAAAAGGGGCTTTAACAAAAACAGGGACACCCTTTTCAGACAGAAACCTAAAAGTAATGTATTAAATATTAAATAAGGTCTGTACAGAACTGTGACTGTGAAGCTCTTGGAGTTGAGCTCCTTCATCCCTGATCTCCTTGTGTCATCCAAGGGATCTTTGCTCCTTCCTCACCCTCTGCCTGGCAAACTCAGCCAAATTCCAAGAGATTTTTAATTCCAGGAGCTTTGTCAGCGTCCCTGTAACAGCCAGGAATGGGAAAATGCACCAGACAGAGATGGAAAAATGTAAAATTGTTTTTGTTGGATAAATGAAATGCGCCATTGAAATGAAATCATTAAATTCATCTCCTCCCTGCAGATAAATCCAAAAGTGCTGCATCTCTTCTGACTGCTTTTTCCCAATGAATTGCTTTTTATTAGCAAAATCAGATTTAAGAGTGAGCAGAATTCCTTTGGAGTAGTCCCTCATTAGGTTTTTACCACCTCAAGATCTCCATTCTCTCCTTTACAACTATTTACACGCTGGAAATGTTTTTTTGCCTGCGACTAGGTACATTTAATTATTGATGAAACCTTCAACTTCCTTAATTGAAAGCCAGCAGGATGGTTTAACTTCATTTCTGGGATGACACCAAACATGCTGGTGGGTGGTGGCACTGAAGAAGTGAAACAGCTGCAGGTAATTCCAGATGTGGGGGCAGAGCACAGGAATCCACAGAATTCATCTCCAAAACCATCCCAAGGCAAATGTGGGGCAAATAAAACCCCCTGCCTTCAAGGAGAACAGAAGCCCCTGCACCCAAGCCCAAACAGGCAGCTCCTTTTTGACCTCCACTCCTCACTGCATTTAAATAAATCTGTTTATGGCTGTTTGGAGACCTGAAAACCAAAGCCTCAGCCTGCCATTAATATTTTAATTGAAGCCATGAATATTCATGACGGGTTTGCTTCTTTAGAGGACAAGATCCGATAATTAAATAATTCTAATATGTAAATGTGCTCCTGTCATGACACCTTGCCTTCATCTACATTACAAAACTGAGGCAATTTTAGCTCTTTCATTATTTATGTAATTTTGGTTCTGCTGGCTGATTTTTTTTTTCTTCTGGACTAACTCAGGCTCTTGACACAGAAGGCAAATCTCAGTTACTGGACCAGTCACTACGGACTATTCCAAAGTCATCTGCCTCCCCTGACTTTGGCATTTTGGGAGGAATTTCATTTATCATTACTTTGACATGATCCAGCTTCTGTTTCCAAGCTAATTCCAACTGTGAACACCTGATATTTTTCACAAACCCGGGAGAAGGCAGCAACCACAAAGTCCTTTAGGATTTCAACATTTCTTAGACTTCAGCACCAATAAAAAGTACCTGGGTCAGGCTGGAAAGGGTTTGGAGCAACCTGGGGCAGTAGAAAGTGTCCCTGCCCATGGCAGGGGGTGGGATGAGCTTTGAGGTCCCTTCCAACCCAAATCATTCTGGGATTCCATGAAAAATGTTTGGTTTCTGTGAGAAAAAGAGTGGCAGCTATTTTCTAAAATAAATCCATTTCTTCCCTTTGCAGCTGTAACCAACAGCAAACTCTGGATGATTCCATCAAGTTTTCCTTGCAGTTGCTTTGAACCCCTCCCCATTTCCATACAAATTAAAACCTAAAGGATTTCACATGAGCACAAAAAGCTGGAAAGGGCTTCCAGGGCCATTAATTGTCCCCTTCAGCTCCTCCACACAACCTCCAAGTTCTCCCCCTCACACCCACCCCAAGCTCAAACCCAGCTCTTGCCTTCATTCTTCAGACCTCACTTCTCTACTTGTTAGAAACAATTTTTTTCCCCAATTCCGGGTTAAAATTCCTTTTGGCCACTTCATTCCTGTCTGTGGCAACTCCAGTTTTCAGTCTGGAGATCGTGATACCTTTTGTAGGCAATGGGATCAATTTCCAGCATGAAATAGTCCTTTTTTCCCCCAGTATAAACAGATATAAATTGCATTCAACATTTCAGAGGATTTGTCCAATGTCTGTTGGGCAGCTTGGAGTAATTCTGGAACCAAATGTTGTCCTCATCCCTCACCTCATGGTTTGGGTTGGAAAGGACCTTAAAGATCATCTCATTCCACCCTCCACGTGGATCCATAAAAGCTCTCTCTATTTTCCATGTAAACCTCAGAGAAAAGGGGCTTTAACAAAAACAGGGACACCCTTTTCAGACAGAAACCTAAAAGTGCATTAAATATTAAATAAGGTCTGCACAGAACTGTGACTGGGAAGTTCTTGGAGTTGAACTCCTTCATCCCTGATCTCCTTGTGTCATCCAAGGGATTTTTGCTCCTTCCTCGCCCTCTGCCTGGCAAATTCAGCCAAATTCCAAGAGATTTTTAATTCCAGGAGCTTTGTCAGCGTCCCTGTAACAGCCAGGATTGGAAATTCTCCATTTCCAATGGGTTGGCTCCAAGCTTAGCTCAGTTCCCAGGTGCATCCAGGATTAGATTTCATCCCTTTTCCTTGGATTCCCGGATCCTGGAGGTGATTTCACCCTCACCATCACTACAGGGACCGACAGTCATTAAAACATCTCCTACAACAAACCTAATGAGAAAGCAGAGTCCTGAAGGGCAGTGAAAGGCACCAGGTGACAAAATGCCAATTAAATACCGACATCATTTGAGAACAATGTTTGACACAACTTGTGCTAATTTTGTATAACGTGACCTCTTGGAACGGGACGCTCTGAAGGACAAAGCAAAGGAAGGAGGATTCAGCACCTCAGACTGGAGTGTGCAGCTCCTGAGGGAAGGAACCATTCCCAAAAATACACTGCCACTACAAAAAAATCCCTCAACAACAGCTAAAAAACAAATTCAAAAATCAAGTTTGGCAAGAACAAATCCTAGAGTAAAAGCAGTGCTGTGGAAAGAGCTCCTGCTCCATCCCAAGCACCTCAAAATGGAGTATGCAGCTCCTGAAGGAAGGAACCATTCCCAAAAATAAACTTCCACTACAAAAAAACCCTCAACAACAGCTAAAAAATAAATTCAAAAATCAAGTTTGGCAAGAAGAAATCCTGCAGTAAAAGCAGTGCTGTGGAAAGAGTTCCTGCTCCATCCCAGCTCCAAACTGGACACAGAGAAAAGCAGATCCTACAGAGCTCTGTGCTGCCCTTGGCTCCCCAGAATGTCACCTTCCTGCTTGGAATATTTCCCACCTGAAGCCACTTCAGATGGAAAATTTTTTTCATTACCCAGATGTTCGAGATGGTTGCCACACATCTGGAGCAGCTTTGGACTGGTGTTACTGGACTTTTAGGGAGTGACATTTTGACAATGTTGATGTCCTGCCAGGTGAACCAGATGGGTTCATTCATTTCACAGAATCACAGAATAATGAGGTTGGAAGAGACCTCTAAGATCATTGAGTCCATTCCCTCTCCTTGGTTTTATTTGGTCCCATTCCCATGGAAAGGGGGGAAAAAGGAACTTGGGTAAGCAATTAATCTAATTACCTTAGAAAATAACAAGCTGTGTGCTGGAACGGAGCAGTCCTTGCTGGAAATGAGTCCCAGACAATCCCAGATGATCTGGAGCACCTGAACTGGGAATCTCAAGGACCTGAGGCAGCCAAACCACAGAGGCTCTCCCAGAAGCGCTCTGGGAGCTTTGCAGTCTCCTCCATCACAGGATCATGGAATGTTCTGAGCTGGAAGTGACCCACAAGGAGTCCTGAGCTCCATGGAAAGAGGCCAAGAGCTGCCACATGTTTGTGTTGTCTTCACAAAATCAGAGAAAATCTGGAGTTGGACGGGACCCACAAGGATCAAGCCCAACTCCTGCTCCCACAGGACCACCCCAACAATCCCAGCCTGTGCCTGAGCATTGTCCAAGCTCTTCTGAAGCTCCATCAGCCTTGGGAATGTCACCATTCCAGTGTCCAACCAACATCTTGCCAGTGTCTTTGATCATTGCCACCACACCCAGGTGGTTCCTGGGGAGCTTCACCAGCTCTGCTTTGGTTCTCATGGTACCACCAGGACAGACCCAGCCTGGAGGCCCTCAAACAAGCATCAACCTGCACAGGTTACTCAAAGTGAGTATTTTGACACATCCCTGCTTTCCCTGAGGGTGAAGAATGTCCTTGATAATCCCGGCTCATCCACAAGCCTTGGAGAGAGCGATGAAAACCATCCTTGGGGTCACACAGGGATTTAGCAAAGCAGGGTATGGGATGCTTGTACTCCTCAAATCAGCTGAAACACCAGGAAAACAAAAATAGTTTCCATATCTCAGTGTATTTCATTCCAGATTTCCATCAGGTGATGAAATAGCTGATTTAAGTCTCCTGCTCTGGGCTGAGGCTCTTCTTCAGGAGCCACTTGGAAATCCAAGTCCTTCATTTCCAAAATACAGCTTCAAAGAAAAAAAAAATCAAAAAAAAGCAGTGGAGAGGAGCACCAAAGATCATTTCCTCCTGCTCATTCAGTATTTTCCCACTGAATGAAGAAAATGAATGCAAGGATTGAAAATTCCAAGCCAAAGATGAGGAGGAGCAGCACTGAGGATTTCATCAATTAAATGATGTGAGAAACAGAGAAAAGGAGCCAGAGGAGTCAGAGAACTATTTAGGTTGGAAAAGACCTTTAAAATCATCAAGTCAAACTATTTCTATATAAACACTACAATAAGCAGGGAATATTGAGAAGATTGGATTTTTCACATGAAATTTTAATTTAAAAACATCTTATCTAGAAACAGGTAAAAAACACCACATAAATCTTGGACTAAATCAACCAAATGAACGAAAAGAGATGCCTAATTCAAAATAACCAAAGAAAAACATAAAATAACATGACTGATACCGCATTTATAGCCAGAGGTTTGTTCAAAACAGCAGAACCCCCAAAAATTCACAGAGGAAAAGCAGTGAGAGGTGCAGGTGAGCTGTGGGCAGAGACATCTCCAGCTCTGAATCCTCCTGCATCTCCCACTGCCAGCTGGGGGAAAACTCACCCATCCTTGGCCTGCTCCCCTCGTGCATCCCACAGTCCGGTCATACCGAACCATTCCTCCAAAACACACACATGTGTGTATATATATATGTATTTATATATATATTTATGCACACATCAGTTCCTTTTTCACCTAATTAAAGCCAGCACTCAAGGCAGGATAACAAGATGTTGATTAATTTACTGATTTGATTCCAACACATCCTGGCTGCGTCAATGCCCTCCCTGCAGATCTCAGGAATAACCTTCACTCCTTGGAGCAGGCTTCATTTCCTTCTCCTTCTCACATATGCAGATGGGACAATTATCCAGACATCCATCAGGAGGGATTGCAAGAGCAAGGAACTCATTTCCAGCCCGTTTGCTGTGCACACCAGCTGAATGCACAAAGGGACAAACCTGGGGAAGGTTATTCCAGCCTTGGCAGAGCAAGGAGGAATCTGAGATATCAGCAAAGGTTTCACCATGGTGTAAAAATCCAGCTGGGCACGGACAGAAATGTGCCATGAAATCATGGAATCACAGAATATCCTGAGCTGAAAGCATTGCTGAGTCCAGCTCCTGGTCCTGCACAGGACAATCCTGAATTTGGACATAATCACAGAATCCCAGAATGGTTGTGAAGCCCCAAAACAGATAGCCTTCAAGAAATAATGAGTTAAAACATAGAATGTGAGGCATTTGAAGAAAGCATAGCATTTAAGAAACACATAGAGCAATTATCAGCTAAAGCATGGAACACAATGACAGGAAAGAGAGATAGGGATAGGGGAACTGATGGGCTAAGCATGTTCAGAGCCAACAATGTCAAACTGACCCTAAGAACTTTGCCAGGTTATAGGGACCAAGCCAAGCACACCGGGAATTGGCCAAATTAAGAAAGAAGTTCAAAAGTTTAAGGAGGAAGACTCATCAGGAGACCCCAGCCCATGATGAAGGCAACTGGAACGACCACCAAGATGATCCTCAAAAGAGGTGTCCCCGCCCATGCTCCGCCTACACCACGCCCCATATGAATATTCATGCAAAGATATGATTATGTATATGATCTGATGTAATCTTATATCCAAAAATTGTATAAAAGGTCTGCCTTTGTTACGAGAAACTTAGAAATCCATTTTGGGATTTCCCCGACGCATCGCAATAAAATACCTCCTGCTTATTAGACTTAAGCTGAGTCTCTTAAGCAGTTATTCTCGCCTTTTAGAGCAAAATTCAGCATCAGTTGGGGTGGGAAAGGACCTTAAATCCCATCCAGTGCCATCCCTGCCATGGACAGGGACACCTCCCACTGCCCCAGAGGGCTCCAAGCCCTGCCCAACCTGGCCCTGAAAACACAAGTAATAAATCACACTCTTTATCAGAACATGAGGGGCGTGAAGGAATCTGTAGGAAGCCAAGCATTGTTTTGCTTTTAGGGTTTGTAGGATCAAAAACCTACCTAGAAAAAAAGATGTCCAACATTTCAAACCGGGAAAAATTGAGAATTAAGGATATAAGACCTTATAATTTTTGTTGTCTTTAAAATCTGGATTTGCAAGTCTTGTGAATAAATATGGAGGAGATAAAGCACCAAATCCTGCAGGTCAGCCAGGCCACCCTAAACCATGAGCTGTGGTCCATGAAATTCCAATGGGATCCTGTCATTGTGATATTTCCTGAAAAATCCCTTGGCCAGGATTTCTTCTCCTGGGAAGATGAGAAGCCTCAGCTTCTTCACTGGAATGTGGTCTGGAGATTGTTTATCCATGTGAATTGTTTTTAATTAATGACCAATCACCATCAGCTGTGTTGGACTCTCTGAGTCAGTCACGAGCTTTCATTATCATTCTTGTTTAGCTTTCTGATGTCTCCTTTCTTTCTTTAATATAGTTTCAGTATATAATTTCTTTTAATATAATAAAATATAATGTCATAATAAATCAGCCTTCTGAGAACATGAAGCCAAATTCTCATCTCTCACCTCATCCTGGGGACCTCACAACACCACAGGGCCTCATAAACCAACTTCCCTCATTTGCAGCTACTCAAGTTCAATAAAGAGAGGCCATAAATAAATTGGCCACTTCCCCACCACCTCTTTTCTTGCAGTTCTGGAGCTGTCACAGGACTGTGAAATGATTGAAGACCATCAGTTGAGAGAAAAAAAAATAAATTAAAAATTGGGAAGTCCTTCCAGCAATAAAAATGAAATTTATGACTGACCCAAAAGCTATTTTTTTGCAAGACA
The DNA here is from genome assembly GCF_027887145.1 of Ammospiza caudacuta. NCBI lineage: Eukaryota > Metazoa > Chordata > Aves > Passeriformes > Passerellidae > Ammospiza > Ammospiza caudacuta. Next base: position 76,416,811 of record NC_080597.1, on the reverse strand, counting down.
ATATCTGCCAGCCCTCACAAGGACCACAGACCCCTAATATTTCCGCTCTGGGCCATATGTGCCATTCTCAGGCAAAAATAAATTTGTTAACAAGTCTGCAACAGCAGTTGGCACTTTCTTCTGCCAGTCTGTACGAACATCTTGAGACTTTCTTTAATAGGAAAAAAAAAAGGGAAAAGAAAACGTTTTAGAAAAGCACAAACCCAGCAAAACACGCCTGAAACGTAAGGGGGAAAAAATAGTAATTCAAGCAAACATTTTAAATTAATAGACAACAGAAATGCTGGCAAAGTTTGTTGTTCATAAGCCTGGGGATCATGCAGGGGTCCTGAACATTTTAAACATTCAGTGTGACCATCTGTCACCAGCACAGGCACGGAACAGAACGAGCAATTACCAGAGCCCTTCTCAGACAGAATCTGTCAAGCACAGCCAGCCCGGCTGCCAGCAGAAATCAGAGTGATGAGATGGAGCTGGGCAAAGCAGCTCGTCCTGCTGGGAACAGGGATGGGCTGCACCTGGGCAGGGCAGGGGAACAGCAGCCAAACCCTCCTGGTGCTGCTCAGGGGTGGCTGCGAGGGTGGTGGCCACAAGGACCTGGGTAAGAGATCCCACGGTGCTGGCACCACCCTGGAGCAGAAAAGGGGACAATTCCAAGATTTAGGGCTGAATTCCTTCTGGAATGTGATCCACCAGAATGACCTGGGATGGAAGGGAGCTTAAATATCATTTAGTTCCTCCCCTGGATACCTTCCACCATCCCAGGTTCCTCCAAACCCCATCCAGCATGGCCTGGGACACTTCCAGGGATGTGATGTGGCACTTCCAGCAGCCACAGCTGCCCTGGTATTTGAACCAAGTTTCTTCAATAATACATTTAATGACTTAATAATTGTAATAAAAGTACCCAGAGAGAAAGGAAACACCAGGGAGGAAAGATTACAGGACTGTGCAGGAATTAATGAATTTAAGGAATAAAAAAAAATATTATTTATACTGAAAGAACAACAGCAGTGCAGAGAGGTTCCTAATCAAAATCCATGAGGATGAGCTAAGGAGATCTTCCCACTCATTCTCAGATCATAGGTTAATGTGCAACAAGCAGGTGCTGATGAAACCAGAGATGAAATCATTGCCAACACACAGGAGAACTGGATACTCCACTCCTTGGCCACTGGAGCAAGAGAATATCATTTGCTACTGCCTATTTCAGTGCACTCAGGTACTGAGAATGTTTGCCAGGGGGTAAACACTGCATGACTTGGAATTTTAGAAGACAAATTCAAGTGTTTCCATTAATCCCAGAAGTCCTGGGGCCACACAGACCATGGAGCCATAAAGAGACAGGGGCCTGTTCCCAGTAAGGTCAGGACAGGAATCCTGGTAATATTTAAGGAGATGCCAGGAGAAGTATTATCTGATCTTACAAGAAGAAAAAAAAAAATGAAATTAAAAGATGAGATGAGGAAACACAGGAGAGGACAAGAAAATACTCTGAGACTGTATTAAAACATGAAATACAAAGTGACCACGATAAAATCCAGATGGGATTATCAAAATAACATCAGTAAATGTCAAAGCAGTGAACTCCTGGGCTGGTTTTTCAGCAGAAGATCAAGGAAAGGCCAAGTTTTGATAGAAGTGTTCCTCTACTTGAGTGATTTGTTGTCTCAATGACTGACTCCAATGCTGTCACGCTGTATTTAGAGATGATTAATGGAAATACAACCTCCACTCACCCTCCTTCCTGCAGAACTTTGCTGCATCCCTCCAAGCCAATATTCTTTGACAACTCTTACACCACATCAGCTCAGTCAGGATCAAATATTGACAGGAGCCTGGCAAACCCTACAGGAGGAACAGTGTTTTATTTAATGAAGTAATTAAAAGCTGCACTATCGATATCTGGGAGCGGAGATGTTGATCAGAGCATGAGCCTGCTTCTCATAATGACAAAATGTCTGTGATCCCGTGGAGCTCACAAAGGAAATGGGATTTCAGATGGATACACAGGGAAAGGATGAACAAGGGAACTCAGCTGCTTGGCTTGATAGGTGGGGTGCTCAGAACAACACAGATCCAGCAATTTCCAGTGATTTTTCTTTTTTTTTTTTTTTTTGTGGCATCTGATACATCTCCTCAATTGGCTCATTTATCACAGAATCAACTTTAAAACAACTTTCAAACTCTTTTTTATTTTTTCCCCCCAGAAAGACTTGCGTTTTCTGACTGCTAATCTGCCTTATGGAAGCTGGATTTTAGCTGAAAAGTACATCAGTAAATTGGCATCCCCTACTGAGACAGATAAGAGCTCCGAGTCACTGAATAAGGACGCTGAAACTGTGACAGGTATCTCTGAAAGCTCTTTTGAAAATTCCTTTATAAATAGTATTTATTTGGCTAAAATACCTGATCAGCGCAGCACTTCTGTAATCTGACTGTTTGCAAAGTGCTTTAGTTCTTGAGATAAAAAGCTGCTACAGAACTCTGAGGATCATCTGGAGGAGCAGTTTCCATGTACGTGTCAAACGCTTTTGTCCCCAGCCAGGTCTAATTTCATGGCAATTGGGCTCATTTTGAAATCGTTATTTTATTTTTTTTCTCAGCTTTCCAGCTACACGTGAAAAGTGCATTAGGCTGGGAGAAGTCTCCAAAGCAGCAGAAAATCCTTGTAAGAGAAAAGCAGGAAAAAATAATAAAAAAAAAAAATCAAGCCATTAACTGCATTCGCAGGGACCTGTTGACCATGAGACTGAGATTTTTATCAGGATAAAGGCACAGGGACACAAAGAATTCCCTTCCCTTCATGTGCCATCCTCTGCCTGGGCTTTGTCCCCGGGGTATTTACAGCATCCTCTGCTCCCACCGGATTGTTTTCCCTACATTTCAGCTGTTTCAAGTCTCAAAGAGTTAACGAGGCTTTCCCAAATGAGATCCCTGCAGGTGTCAGCTCCTTGGAAGCAGATAGGTGCAAAGGGCAGGCACATCCTTATAATGAGAGAAAGATTAAGAGGGGCAGAGAAAAGGAGCCAGCATGAGGCATAAGGAGTGCTTTGATGAATGATAGAGCCCGGCATTAATGAGATCTGGTAATTTTACATTTCCAGAAAGCCGTGGTCGTTAGGACTGGGAGGATCGTTGCTTTATTCGGCTGGAACAGAGGAAAGTTTAGGACAAAAGGCGGCTCATCAAGGAATCCTCTGCCCTTTGAGGGAGCGCAGCTGGGATTTGCAACATTCCCCATCCCTGCCAGTGCCAGGTTTGTTTGGTTGCTCTTTTTAAAGCTCCACTTGCTGCCACCCTCAGCAGACCAGGCACACCTTGGCCAACAACAGTCCCAGGAAACTCTGCTCTTTGGAAAATAAAAAAAAATAAAATTGTTGTAACGTCCCCTGGCTGGGAAATTCTCTCAAAGCATGTTTCTCATGAGCCAAACTCCGCAGCCTCTGGGTTATTCTGCACCAGCTCATCTCTTTGCCAGGATTCTGAAGTAGCTGAGCTACTTCAAGGTATGAGGGGTAAGAACTCAACTACAGCTTTTCTCTCTGTTTAATCTTGGTGCACTTTGAGTTTTAGTCCTGTAGATAAACCAGTAAAAGCTGCTGTAAACAACAGCAACACAGAGAGATGCGGCACTGAAGGGTCAAGGTGTACAAACCCACACTGAGATGAATTTATTGAGAGCAGCCACGATGAGAAGGACTTGGGGGTGTCCTCCAGTGTGGGCAGCAGGAGAGGGAATTCTGTGCTTGTGATCCACTCAGGTGAGACCCCACCTGCAGGGCTGCCCCAGCCCTGGGGAAGGACCTGGAGCAAATCCAGAGGAATCCATGGAGCTGCTGCAGGGCTGGAGCCAGGCTGGGAGAGCTGGGAATGTTCCCCTGGAGCAGGGAAGGCTCCAGGGAGAGCTCCCAGCACATTGCAGGGCCTGCAGGGGCTCCAGCAGAGCTGCAGAGGGACTGGGGACAAGGCCTGCAGGGACAGCACACAGGGAATGGCTCCCACTGCCAGAGGGCAGCCATGGGTGGCATCTTGGCAATGAGCAATTCCTGCCTGGGCTGGCATTGCCACAGCAGCTGGGGCTGCCCCTGATCCCTGCAGTGCCCAAGGCCAGGCTGGAGCAGCCTGGGATGGTGGCATTGGAATGGGATGGGCTTGAAGGGCCCTTCCCACCCAAACCATTCTGGGATTTGGGACACTCAGAATCCATCCCCAGGGATTTTTATGGAAGTTGGGGATGGCAAAGGGAAGGGAGACCCTTCCTGGAGTGCTGAGATTGCCAGTGAAGCCCCCAGACCCCAAAATGCCTTCCTAGAGAGGAGTCGGGGTGGGGATGGATCCAATGCCAGGCTGGGAGAGCTGGGAATGGAGGGAATTCCCTGGAGAGGGAGCCTGGGGTGGGATTTTGGGAAGGGATTCCTGTCTGAGCTGGAATGTCCTGGATCCCTGGAATGTCCAAGGCCAGGCTGGACACTGGGGCTGGGACAGTGTAAAGTGTCCCTGCCCATTTTTGAGGCATTTTTTGAGTGTCTGCTCCAAGCCCTATGGAAAGTTTTGCCTTTACATCCTTCAATTCCCTTTATCCCTGTACTTGCCACCAAAAAAATCAAATTCACTTTTCCCTCAGCCATGGCACCACACAACAAATCAGCCTGACCAGTTTCCAGCCTGGTTTTTTTCCTCCTTTCCCCACCCAAGCAGGCCCTGTGGGCTGGATCTGCTCCCACCACGTGTCCCCCGCTCACCAGCCATGCCACAAAACTCAGCACTAACCCACAAGGAATCACCAAACCCCCAAAAAACCTGCCCTTTCTCAAACCTTGATGCTTTTTCCTGCCCTCACTCCCTTCAAATGGGAGATTTATTGTGAATGCTCCACCTTTTGAGGCATTTCAATCATCTCAAACCTATCTGGGTGTTCTGATTGACAGGAAGCCTCCCGAGGTGGCTTTGCTCCCTCACCAGCACTGTTCCTCCTCATAAATATTTACATACAATTTTCAGTTTTTAACGAATTCCAGATATTCAGACTTCTCGTTGAAGCTTCTTTGTATCTTTAGAAATAATTTTATCTGATTTTTTTCCTGCTTAACGTGTTGGTTTTGCACGTGGATAATGATCAGCACTGAGGAACAGTGGAGTCCTCACATCACCAGGGCCCTAACACAGATTTGCTTCTCCATTCCCATAAAATGCAGCTGATAAAACCCCAGGATTTTAAAAAATGATAAAATAAAATACAGAAAAAGCAGGTACTACCAAAACCTGAGTTATTCCCTTTTTTTTTCTGTCTTTCTCAAGTGTTTGACCACTCACAAGTCACGGTATTTTCTTTGGCTACTGTTCCAACCCAACCCCAAAAAAATCTAATTATTACCAAAGGATTAAACCAGTCTCTGTTTCTCTGAGGCTGGCTCAGCTCCCATCCCACTTTCACACTTCCCAATGTGGTCTTTTAGGAGTTCAGCCAGATTTCAGAAATCTGCCACATCTGATCACCTGTTCTGCTGCTTCCTTCCATCTCTCCATGTTCTTATGCCCCCCTTGGGATTTGTTCCCTCTGACATCTGTTCCTTCCACAACATTAAGCCAAATCACTTCTATGACGATTTGCTAAATATCAACCTCATTCTTACTGATATTTTACCTTCCTCCCTTAACTTTCCACCTTCTCCTGATGGTGGGAGCGTGCTGGAAAAACATCCATACCCACAAAAACATTTACAGCCTCTCTTCTCCAGGCTGCTGCTGCTTTGTTTTTATTCCCTCAACTTTGTCCCCAGTCCTGAACTGAAGGAGAGAAGGTTGAGATTGGAAATCAGGAAGGAATTCTTCCCTGGGAGGGTGGGGAGGGGCTGGGATGGAATTCCCAGAGAAGCTGAGGCTGCTCCTGGATCCCTGCCATTTCCAAGGCCAGGCTGGATGGGGTTTGGAGCAGCCTGGGATGGTGGAGGGTGTCTCTTACATGGCAGTGGATGGAATGAGATGAGCTTTAAGATCCTTTGCAATCCAAACCCTTTTTTCTGCAGTCATTCCTCTGTTCACTTGGGATTTATTCCACAGCCTGTCTCTCACTATTCCCTAATTTTGCCACAGCCATTTCATACAAACCTTTCCTTGCTCAATTTTCCCCTTACAAGAGACATGTGGTCCATTAAAAGGCCAGATATTAATTAAATCTCAACTTTTTTCACCTCCTTCTCTCTTTGTTTTAAAGGTTTTTTTTTAATTTCTAACCTGCTTGCCATCCTTCAAAGTTATAAACATCTGCTGGACCATCCTGGCCTCTTGTTCAGAAGCTCTGCAGTCATTCTGTGATAATCCCAACAGCAATTCCAAAACTAAGCCTTGAGCTGCCCCCACACAGGAATTCCTTTGGGGTCCCTGTACAAATCACCAACAGGACAGGGCTGCTGGGAACGTGCCTTGAGCTGTTTGATTTTCCAGCACCAGCCTCATTCCATGGCTGTGGCAATGGGAAGATGCCCTCAGCTCACACCCCAGGCAGCAGACACAGAACTCAATGTCACAGCTCACTTTAACAGTTTTGTGACCAATCCCACACAGCAAAAGCACATTGACAGCAGCTCCATCCAACCACTGTAAGCACAGGTACCTTTGGTTAAACAATGCTGGCTTATTTCAAATCCAATCCCTGCTTGTGAGCCTCAAACACAATGCACAGAGCTCTGTTATTAACTTAGAACTCCCGAATATCTCACTGATAAACTTTCCTGCAGCTTAGGGAGTTATTCCAGCCAAGCCCTAATACACAGACCATTATTTATTTGTCTTTAATTTTCTACTTCTTACATCATTTTTCTGCTGACCAATCTCATGGCTGCTGCTTAGCTCCAATCACAGTTCTGCTGTCTCTGAGCTGCCTTTTGCAGCTTTCTCAAAACCCTCTGAATTTATGGATTCCCACAATCAGAGCCACCAGAGTGGGGTCAGTGCCACCGAGCAGAGTGTCCCTAATCCTGCTCCTTCGTCCACTGAAGCCACGCCAACTTCCCCCCATGGAGCTCCATCCATCCAGCCTGCCTCATATCCCACAGCTCCCGAAGAAAAAACCCCAGCTGCTCCTCCCAAACAGCTTAATCCTTCCTGGCACAGGAACAAACTGCAAGGAAAATGGGTTGTTAACAACTTTTCCCAACAGGAGCGATGGGGCTGTTGTATTTTCTGAAAAATCCCTTTGCCCAGGATTTCTCTCCTGGGAAGCTGAGAAGCCTCAGAGAAAAAGGAAAACAATATTATCTCATTTGCTTCTCCTGTGTTTTGCTGCTTTGGAATGTGGTTGGAGATTGTTTATCCAACTGGTGATTGTTTCATTGGTTTCATGGGAATTGTTTTGGCTTAATGACCAGTGTCAAACTCTGTCAGGACTCTGCAAGATGTCAGGAGTTTTCATTATTATCTTTGTAGCCTTCTGTCTGTATCCTTTCAGTATTCTTTAATTTAGTATTGCATTCTTTAATATAATATATTATCATAAAATAATAAATTAGCCTCCTGAGAACATGGAGTAGGATTCATCATCCCTCCCTTCCTTGGGGAACCCCACAAATACAAGAGAGCAACACCAGGATTTACCCTGCCCATGGAACTGGGAGGTCACACATCCCAGGCACTGCTGTCCCCATGGGGTGTGACAAGTTTAAAATCAGGACAGAAGGATTTCCCTGCCTCAGGAACAGGCAGGAGCTGGATTCAGTGTTACCATCATATTTTCTGAAAAATCCTTTTTGCCCAGGATTTTCTCCTGGGAAGCTGAGAGGCCTCAGAGAAAAAGGAAAACAATATTCTCTCATTTGCTTCTCCTGTGTTTTGCTGCTTTGGAATGTGGTTGGAGATTGTTTATCCAACAGGTGATTGTTTCATTGGTTTCATGGGAATTGTTTTGACTTATGACCAATCAGTGCCAGGCTGTGTTGGGACGAGTCACAAGTTGGAAGCAGTCACAAGTTTTCATTATTATCTTTTAGCCTTCTGTCTGTATCCTTTCTGTATTCCTTAGTATAGTTTAGAATTCTTTAATATAATATAGTATCATAAAATAATAAATTAGCATTCTGAGAACATGGAGTCAGATTCATCATTCATAGTTTCTGCTTTGGAATGTGTTTGGAGATTGTTTATCCAATGGGTGATTGTTTCATTGGTTTCATGTGAATTGTTTTTACTTATTGGCCAATGACAGTCAGGCTGTGTCTAGACTCTGGAGAGAGTCACGGGTTTCCATTATTATCTTTTAGTCTTCTTTAAGTATAATTTCTGTGTTCTTTAGTATAGTTTAGTATAGCATTCTTTAATATACATCATAGTCTCAGAGAAAAATGAAAACAATAATTATCTGACTGCTGCTTCTGTGTTTGCTGCTTTGGAATGTGTTGGGCATTCTTTACCAACAGGTTTTATTGGTTCCATATGAATTGTTTTTAATCAATAACCAATCTCAGTCCAGCTGTGTTGGACTCTCTGAGTCAGTCATGGGTTTTTATTATTCATTCTTGTGAAGCCTTCTGATGTATCCTTTCTCTTTCTTTAGTATATTTTTAGTATATCATTCTTTAATATACTATCATAAAATAATAAATCAGCCTTCTGACAACAAGGAATCAGATTCTCATCTCTTCCCTCATCCTGGGCACCTCACAAACACCACAATTCAGTGAATCAGGCAGCACTCCAAATGCTGGAATCCTAATTGGAAATACCCATCTCCAGCAGGGAAGGCTGTTAACAGGATTTTAGCAAATAATATATTCTGCTCTGGATGCAATTATATCCCAGAAGTTTGTTTTCATTTCGTAACAGCAAATATTTTGGCTGTTTAAAATATTTTTAACAATGCCACACACTTTGCCAGATGTTCCATCAAATGTTATTGAGTTTTTAACACGCCTTTATTTAATATTAGATGTAAATACATACTTGGCTCCCTCTCTGCACAGATTTTCTAGTGATTCTGTGATTCCCTCCATCCACCCCCTCGTAAAATATTAATTTTTGTAATTATTGCAGCTCTTTCCTAAATCTGCTGATTCAGGTTTTGCAAAATCTGGGTTCTGTGATTTACCAGTGTTAATAGATGTTAAACTACTGAGCTCTTTTCCAATATAAAGTGCTTCTTTATCTTGGAAGGGGAAAAAAATGGGCACATTTGAAATCTGCAGAGCCAGTTTTAATGTTCTAAGTTCAACAAATGGGTAAAATTGAATAATTAGTTATTTAGTAGCTAGGAAAAATGATCTGCTGCTTTGGGGAGAAGATGATAATCACAGGATTGAGTGAGTACCAGAATGGGTTGGGTGGAAAGGGACCTTAAAATTCACCCAGCTAAAATTGATGGGCAGGGACATCTCCCATTATCCCAGGCTGCTCCAGCCTGGCCTTGGGCACTGCAGGGATCAGGGGCAGCCCCAGCTGCTGTGGCAATGCCAGCCCAGGCAGGAATTCCTCATTGCCAAGATGCCACCCATGGCTGCCCTCTGGCAGTGGGAGCCACTCCCTGTGTGCTGTCCCTCCAAGTCCCTCTCCAGCTCTCATTAATAACAATCAGAAAAATAAATTTAAGGTCCCAGTTGCACTTTTGTAGCCTCTTATTGTCTACAATACCTAATTCCACATGTCTCCTCTGCCAATGACAACAATGATTCCATAAGAAATCAACAGCCAAACTCGTATTTTATATTATTTTAAGGGATTCTGAGGGGACAAAGAACACTAAAACTGCACTGTTGTCTTCACAGATCAGCTGGACCAAAGAAAAGTCAGCTGAAAATGGTTTGTCCTTCTTGTTCTTGCCATTCTGAGCTGAGCTCTGGTCCATGAACCATCCAGCACTGCTGATAACTTGTTAAACACCAAAACCAGTCCTGAAATAATCTAAAAATTGGGGGAAAAATCAGAATGGAAAGCAAACAAATCCAGCAAACCAAGTTCCCCCAAACCTTTCACTCCTTCTCCTGGCTGGGAGCAGCTGGAACCCATTGATGCTCCAGCAGCAAGAGATGCTCCTCCAGCCAAGCCTCTTCTCCTCAGGGCTCTTTCAAGGAGCTGTGTTTGTGTTATTATTTATTTTTTAACATGAAAAAAAATCCCCAAAAATTAAAGAAACGACACCAGGAGAGCACAGGGAGCAGGAAATGAGAGACTGAATGAAAGGAAACAAAATTCCCCCCCAAACTCCAACCAGAGGCAGCTGCAGGGCAATTAAACTCAACAGTTTACAGATGTTCCTGGAGAATGCTCAGTCACAATGGCACCAAATTGATCTCCTTTCTTAAAAACTTGGGTGAACAAAGCTTACTTTTCTTAAAGGGCTCTCAAAATGAAGTTTACAGCCCTTTTTGTTCCTATTTATGCCACCAAAACGCTTGAACTTCACGTTTAACCCTTCCCTGCTGGAGCCTCTCTGGCTCCTCTTGCACAGTTTCAGGTCGGAGTTTTGGGAAGTTCAAGTGAAATTCAAGAATTTTTTTTTCTTTCTCATCATCCTCAACCATCCTCTCTCCCAGCAAAACCACACACCTGACTAATCATTCTTTCTGTTATCAAATTTTATTAGGAATTTTGGGAGCCACGGAGCAAAATAAGAAAATAAAAAGGAAAAAATAAAGAGAGGGAGGAGTCAAGGAATTAGAGTTGTAACAATTAATTAATTTTATTTTCTTCCTGGAGCCCTTTAGCACTTTGTGCCATATCTGAACTATGCGGTGCAAATCTTGTTTTCCAAGATTTTTCCTGATTTACTCAGGATTATTTCACTTCAGCTCAAGACCTGGGTTTAATTATCTTTTTCTCCCTCTTAATTTCTTTACAGAAATGCTCAAGTGTGGCCAATGTTTTCCTTCACAGAAGGAGCCAAATAAATATTAAATGAATATTAAATTAATATTCCTATGAAGTGTTAAAGGAGAGTGGAACCAGGTGGGGTTCCTGCTCCTCTCTCAAGTGACAGGAGGAGGGGAAACAGTCTCAAGCTGAGCCAGGGGATGTTTAGGTTGGATATTTGGGAATTTTTTTTCATGTAAAGCATCAGAATAGCCTGTCCAGTGTGGTGGTGGAGTGACCATTCCTGGAAATGATCAATAAATGGATGTGACTGAGCTAAACCTACACAGAGGTGAAGGAACTCCTGGGAAGACCCAGGTCAAAGCTAAACCCCATTAAATATGTGGTAAATTACATTTACACAGCCAGCAGGACACAAATGTGCTCAGAGCCTCTCAGCAGAGCTAATTAACCTCAGCACCCCCTGCTCATTCACAGCCTTGTCCTGCCCACACTCCACCTTAAATTCTGCTCAAAGCAACAGGAAAATCTCACTGCTCTCCACCAAATATTCCACTGGTGCCCCTTCCAGAGTCCCCAGGACGCTCCTGTCTTTGGGAGAACACCAGGAAGTTCTGCAGCCTCCTTAAATCTCTCTAAATGAAGATTACTGAGGCAAAGTTATCCAGAAGCAGGAGTTAATTTTGATATGTAACTACATTTAATGAAGAATCATGGAACTGGGGGGAAGAAGTGTCCATGAGGGACTCAATTCCAACCTGAGAAAAATAAACTTCTGCTGTTTCCAGACAGGATGAACTCTTGTACCCCTTGTTTTCAGTTTGAGCAGAGTGGAAGGTGTTGAACACCAAAATCAAGCCCAAAAGTCAAAAATCAAGCAAAAATCAAGCCCAAAGTTTATTATAAAGATGCCTGGGAATAACTAAATCCTATTTGCACTTCCAGTTCCCAAAAAAACCTTTGAAGGATCGACACTTGGAGAAACAGATGTGCTGCCTTTGTCCCTTCAGCTTCCACACTAGAATATCCATAAATCCATACACCCATATCCATAAATATCCATAAAATGCAAATATTCATATCCATTTATTCCATATATCCATATATTCCTATGGCATTTGCCCAGGAGACACCGAACAGGGCTGGTTTGAAGCTCTGTCTCTCATCCCTGGCCAGTGGCATCTGCCAACCACAGTGACCAAATTTTCCTTGTTTTTCCCTGTTTTTATTCCTCTCACAGCTGCTCACGTTCACAATTTTCTTCCCCCGGAATTTCTCATCTTTGCACCTCCTGCTCCTTTCAAATCTGGCTGATATCGATCCCATTAGTGGGGAGGGATGGACAGAACAAACCTAAAGGACTCATTTCCTTTAGGATGGGACTCATTTCCTAGAAAATCAAGCTAAAACCACAATAGAGCTGCTATTGAGTCAATTTTAAATCTACATTCATCTCCTGGTACGATAACATTCATTCTCCTCACTCCTGAAGAGACAGGGTTATTTTTTCCCCAAATCAAGAGGATATTGAAGAAATTATCACTGATAAATACCTGGAAGCATAGCCATGATCAAGATATCAATTTCTAACTCCTATCAGACATCTTTCATGTAGCAGAAAATTATTTCTTCAACGCCACTCGGAGAGGGACGAGTAGTTCAGGAAGGGCACCAGTAAATGATGGATTTATAAAACAATTGCATCCAAGAATACAAATAACACAGGAAAAAACTTGTATTCCTTCAAGTCCCACACTAAAGGATCATTTCTCTGCTTCCCTGCATGAGAGATTCAAGTCTCAGCACTTCCAGCCTTCCTGGAGATTCACACTCTGCAGAGATGAGGATTATTGGGATAAACAGAGTCAAGGAGGAAAAGGAACAAATCCCACGAGCCCAAATCTGCACTGCTGGGAGAATTGGTTTTGTTTAAAGACTCCTTAATTCCACAAAATACTGAGCATGTGCAAAATTTAGCATCAATATGAAACAGTGATAGTCGGAAAATATCTGGGAGAACCTCGAGTCCAACCTGGGACAGATCCCCAACTTGTCCCCAGGTGCCACATCCAGGGGTTCCTTGGACACCTGCAGGGAGAGACACCCCAAACCTCCCTGGGCAGCCCCTGACAATTCCTATCAACCCTTTCCAGGAGGAAATTCATCCCAAAATCCAACCTAAACCTGCCCTGGCCCAGCCTGAGGCCGTTCCCTCTGCTCCTGTCCCTGTTCCCTGGAGCACAGCCCGACCCCCACAAGGGCCCCTGAGCCTCCTTTGCTCCAGGCTCAGCCCCTGCCCAGCTCCCTCAGCCCCTCCTGGTTCTCCAGGCCCTTCCCAGCTCCCTCAGCCCCTCCTGGTTCTCCAGACCCTTCCCAGCCCCCTCAGCCTCTCCTGGTTCTCCAGACCCTTCCCAGCTCCCTCAGCCCCTCCTGGTTCTCCAGGCCCTTCCCAGCTCCCTCAGCCTCTCCAGCCCCTTCCCAGCTCCATTCCCGGACCCTCTCCAGCCCCTCCAGGCCCTTCCTGCCCTGAGGATCCCAGAGCTGCCCCCAAGGTTCCAGGGGGTCCCTCAGCAGTGCCGGCTCAGGGGACAGTCCCTTCCCTAACCCTGCTGGCCCCTCCATTCCTGCTGAAATCCAGGTGCCAGCGGCCTCCTGCCCACCTGGGCACACCTGGGCATGTCCAGCCACTGTCACCAGCACCCCCAGGGACATTTGCAGCCCCTCTGGCCCAGCCTGTGGAGCTCCATGGGGTTGGTGGGACCCAAGGACACAACACTTGGCCCTGGTGAACCTCATCCAGCTGCTCCCAGCCCATGGATCCAGCCTGTCCAGATCCCTCTGCACTCTCCAGCAGATCCACACTCCCACCCCAGCCTGGTGTCATCTACAAAGTTCTGTTGACCTAAAGATGGAATCCCACAAATGAGAGATCTCAGAGGGGCTTTGCAGATGCACAGACCTGAAGATGCTCAGCAGCCTCACAAACTTGGGTTTGTGGTGAAATGCCACAATAAATAATCCAGAGTAATGGGAAAACAAATGGATCTGGGATGAGGTGGAGTGACCTGTGCAGGCTGGGGAGAGGTTCTGCTCATTTCTGCAACACCAGGGATGTTGGGTTCTCTAGCTGCTCACAGTGACCCTGAGATGTGTCAGAAAGTCTCTTTTCCCAGCCTGGCAGTTGAAGGAGGAGTCAGAGCTCTTCATTTCTTGGTCTCAAGGTTGTTCATTGTTTCTTATCTATAAAATTCTTTCTCCTGTCCAGCTGAGGTCTGTTCAGCAGGTCAGACAGAGCCACTCTGCCTGCTCTGGGGTGGTGTTATGTCTTTGTACTAAAAACTACGTGTACAATATTTACAATAACTTCCCAATACCTATCACCCATGTTAGACAGTGAGCTTCTACCCTAAACCAATCCAAAAGTGCCACCATCACAGAAGATGGAGGCGAAGAAGAAGAAGAAGAAGAAGAAGAAGAAGAAGAAGAAGAAGAAGAAGAAGAAGAAGAAGAAGGAGAAGAAGGAGAAGGAGAAGAAGAAGAAGAAGAAGAAGAAGGAGAAGAAGGAGAAGGAGAAGGAGGAGAAGGAGGAGAAGGAGGAGAAGGAGGAGAAGGAGGAGAAGGAGAAGGAGGAGAAGGAGAAGAAGGAGAAGAAGAAGAAGGAGAAGAAGGAGAAGAAGGAGAAGAAGGAGAAGGATAAGAAGGAGAAGGAGAAGGAGAAGGAGAAGGAGAAGGAGAAGGAGAAGGAGAAGGAGAAGGAGAAGGAGAAGGAGAAGGAGAAGGAGAAGGAGAAGGAGAAAGGCTGGACACACCCAGATTCCTCCATCTTGCCCCCCGAACCCTCATGCTAAAAAACCCCAAAATCTACTTTTTCACCCCATGATAAATTCACTATAATTCTACTTAATTTGTCATGGCTTGCAGATCTTCATCTAAGGTTGGTAATTTGCTCCATGGGCCATATCCAAACCACAGGGGCACCGTGGGCTCTGTGCCAGGGTCTCTGAGCCCCTGGCAGGGTCTGGGCTGCCAGGACAGCCAGAGGGATGCCCTGGGTCCTGACACAGGGATTTTGGAGAAATTTCTTTCCCAGCAGATTTTGGGTGAATCCCTCTGCTCTCCAAGGGTGCACCCATGTGGGGTCCATTGGGAGCTGGAAAACATCCCTGGACTGCACAAAGTCTCAATTAGTGCAAGTGAAAACTTTTAGGAACTGACACTTCCTCTAAGGGAGTTATTGCATGATGAGAGAATTAAATTATTTAATATCTGCTTATTTTACAAATTATTTTACAAATTAATTTAAAATTAGAGGTGGGAACAGGTTATAAAGCTGTTCTTATGAGAGAGTTCAATGCTATTTGAGTTTTGTGCCACTGTGGGGTGGTGGTCTCCGAGAAGGCCACAAATCCAGGAGTACAAGCAGGAAAAACCCAAATTTGCCCTTTTTTCACTGATAGAGCCATGCAAGAGAGGCAAATTTACAGCAAGCACATTCATAATAATCACATGTAGCTTTTCAAAATACAAACCCACAGTAAAGAAAAATACAAATCCAGTAGCAACAGCTACTGTAGAAGAGAAATAAGAGATAAGACATTATTTTTCATTATGAGTTTAAGCATGCACACCTGCAAATGAACACCTATATTTTAATTTTGCCACTGTAAAAACCAGAATAATCTCTTCAGGTATCAAATAAACACCCACAGCAAGAATCTCTCTCCACTTCTGTAACACAAATCTCTACTAAATTTTATGTCTAAATGCATTTTTCAGACATGGCAGATACAACATCCCATTAGGACTAATGTGGGAAAAAATTAGCAGAATCTTCAGCAGATTTTTTTTTCTGCAAGCTGTTTAAATTAGTTGCTATACATATGAAGTTTTTCTTTAAAAAAAAGAAGGAAAAATGAAGATTTCAAATTTATTTCCATGTTGCAGGCCTTGATCCCTGCAACAATTAGGCATATGGACATGTGATTAGTCAAAATCACTGCCATACGTTCAGAGTATGGAAGTATTTACATTTTTACTCTGAGTGGACATATGGCAACATTAAAAGATTAAGATCTGTCAATATTTTAAATGCTTTTTTAAAGGCTTGTCTCTTGAGAAAAGCATGGAGAAAAACCCTCGATTACCACAGGCAGAACAATGAAAATCCACCATGTTTTTAGCCCTTTTGGAACCATTTTATTCAGCTTTTACCACAGTTCTTCTTAAGGACACTTAAACTCCAAATCAACATCATGAGGATTTTCTGATGATGCTCAAATTTTGAGGTTATTTCACCTGCGTGTTTTCCTGTGATATATCAATTTCTTCTCTTTTTTTCTGCTGTTTAACTTCAATACCTGACCAGAATGGTGCCTGCCTGTGGAACAACTGATGTTTCAGAGCAGATAAAAATGCACCAGGTGTAGGAAAGCCCTGAGTACAACTGCACAGTGTGAAGAGATCAGGCCAAAGACATTTGCATCCAAGGAAAAACGCAGTTGCAGCAACTGCATAATCCATAAAATATTATATCCAACACCTCCTCCTCCTCTTCCTGGGCGCAGGAGGAGAAAGCTCCTTTGGATGTCACGAGAATTAGCTGCAGACACGGATGGAAATTCCATTTAGGATAAGAATCAGTGACAGGAAACAGCCAGGATGCTCAAATTTTGAGGTTATTTCACCTGCATGTTTTCCTGTGATATATCAATTTCTTCTCTTTTTTTCTACTGTTTAACTTCAATACCTGACCAGAATGGTGCCTGCCTGTGGAACAACTGATGTTTCAGAGCAGATAAAAATGCACCAGGTGTAGGAAAGCCCTGAGTACAACTGCACAGTGTGAAGAGATCAGGCCAAAGACATTTGCATCCAAGGAAAAACGCAGTTGCAGCAACTGCATAATCCATAAAATATTATATCCAACACCTCCTCCTCCTCTTCCTGGGCGCAGGAGGAGAAAGCTCCTTTGGATGTCACGAGAATTAGCTGCAGACAGTATGGAAATTCCATTTAGGATAAGAATCAGTGACAGGAAACAGCCAGGAGGGACTATTTGTACTGAAATACAAGCCATTAACTGCAGCCAAGCTAACGGCAAACGACTGCTCAGGCAAGTGCGTGCTGCAGATAATTAGTTTAGAACCTATTGGAACATGAATATTTTATCTGTGCGCCACAAAACTCGTTAGGGAGAGGAATTAGAGAGCCAGGACAGGCGGGGAGCGTGGCAGAGGTGATCTGTCAGCTCCCTGGGAAGAGATTTTCCTGGAGAAAACAAGTCCAGTCATTAAAGCCAAAGCATTGGGAGCTGGGCTGGGGGCACGGCAGGAGCGCAGGAGATGAGTGGGTTTAATGGCCTCGCCCTGTGCTGCTGGAATTTTGGGAATTTAGGGAATCAGCCCAGCCAGAACCCTCTTGAAGGAATTTTGGGAATTACCCCAGCCAGCAGCTTCCTCAGGGAATTTTGGGAATTAGCTCACCCAGCACTTTCCTGAGAGAATTTTGGGAATCACCCCAGCCACACCTTCCTCAGGGAATTTAGGGAATTTCCCCAGCCAGCACCTTCCTCAGGGAATTTAGGGAATTTAGGGAATTTCCCCAGCCAGCACCTTCCTCAGGGAATTTAGGGAATCAGCCCAGCCAGCACCTTCCTTAAGGAATTTTGGGAATCACCTCAGCCAGCAGCTTCCTATGGGAATTTTGGAAATCTCCCTCAGGGAATTTTGGGAATCATCCCAGCCAGCACCTTCCTATGGGAATTTAGGGAGTTTTGGGAATCAGCCCAGCCAGAACCCACTTTAAGGAATTCTGGGAATTACCCCAGCCAGCAGCTTCCTCAGGGAATTTTGGGAATTATCTCACCCAGCACTTTCCTGAGGGAATTTTGGGAATCACCCCAGCCACACCTTCCTCAGGGAATTTAGGGAATTTAGGGAATTTCCCCAGCCACACCTTCCTATGGGAATTTAGGGAATCAGCCCAGCCAGCACCTTCCTTAAGGAATTTTGGGAATCACCTCAGCCAGCAGCTTCCTATGGGAATTTTGGAAATCTCCCTCAGGGAATTTTGGGAATCATCCCAGCCAGCACCTTCCTTAAGGAATTTTGGGAATCACCCAATCCAGCACCTTCCTATGGGAATTTAGGGAGTTTTGGGAATCACCCCAACCAGCACCTTCCTCAGAGAAGTTTGGGAATCTCCCGTAGGGAATTTTGGGAATCATCCCAGCCAACACTTTCCTATGGGAATTTTGGGAATCACCCCAACCAGCACCTTAAGGAATTTTAGGAATCGCCCCAGCCAGCACCTTCCTCAGGGAATTTTGGGAATTATCTCACCCAGCACTTTCCTGAGGGAATTTTGGGAATCACCCAATCCAGCACCTTCCTCAGGGAATTTTGGGAATTTAAGGAATTTTGGGAATCATCCCAGCCAGCACTTTCCTTTAAGGAATTTTGGGAATCTCACTCAGGGAATTTTGGGAATGACCTCACTCAGCACCTTCCCCAGGGAATTTAGGGAATCACCCAATCCAGCACCTTCCTTAAGGAAATTTGGGAATCAGTCCAGCCAGCACCTTCCTCAGGGAATTTTGGGAATCTCCCTCAGGGAATTTTGGGAATCAGCCCAGCCACACCTTCCTCAGGGAGTTTTGGGAATTTTGGGAATCATTCCAGCCACACCTTTCTCAGGGAAATTTGGGATCACCCCAGCCAGCACCTTCCTCAGGGAATTTTGGGAATTTAGGGAACCAGCCCACCCAGCACCTTCCTATGGGAATTTTGGGAATCTTCCTCAGGGAATTTAGGGAACCAGCCCACCCAGCACCTTCCTATGGGAATTTTGGGAATCACACCACCCAGCACCTTCCTCAGGGAATGCTGGGAATTTTGGGAATTACCCCAGCCAGCCCATTCCTCAGGGAATTTTGGGAATCTCCCTCAGAGAATTTTGGGAATCATCCCAGCCAGCACCTCCCTCAGGGAATTTAGGGAATTTTGGGAATCACCTCATCCAGCACCTTCCTCAGGGAATTTTGGGAATCTCCCTCAGGGAATTTTGGGAATCACTGCATCCATCACTTTCCTCAGGGAATTTTGGGGCTCGTTTGCATCACCTCCACTCCAGGGATGTGAATTAATTTCTGAATTCCTCCTGGGAAATGGAACAATTTTCTCCAGTTCCCCAGCATGTCAAAGCTGGATGGGGCATTAAAACCTCTCTGTCTTCTCTGTGCTCAGTGAATCCCAAGGAAAGGGGAACATTAAAAAAGAGGATAAATGCATAATTCAGGGAATCCCAGAATGGTCAGGGTGGGAAGGGACCTGAAAGCTCATCCAGTTCCAGTGGATATTTGGGTGGAAAGAGAACCAAAAAAAGTTAATTTTACTTTCTATTTTCTATTCTTTTCTATTCTTTCCCCAACAGACAGAAAATTAAATAGAGATGGCCACGACCTTGAGGACACTGAGCTGTAAAAAATGTCCTGATGAGCTAAAAATGCTGAATTTTCAGTCCATGACTGAAACTGTTTTGGCTGGATCTGAGCAGGAGAGCTTTTAAATAAAATAGCAGGTAACAAAGTAAATTCACACATCTGAGGTTTCCCATTCCACACGGAGTTCCTGGGTAAGGAAAGCCCTCAAGCAACATCCTTGTGTTCACAAATCTCTTCTGATTTGTCCTCAAGTCGTTACCTGTTACATCCAACTCCTTAAATCCATCATTTCCAGCCTGAACACCATCCAATATACATTAAAAGTGCCTCTGATGCACACACTGGAATGATTTAAATCCACCTCAAAAACTCCTGGAAAGATCAGAACTTCAGATCTCTGGTGCTGCTTCCCTTGGATTATAAAATATTGCACACCTCTCACTGCAATCCTGACACCAGAACAAAGCCTAAGAAATATAAACCAGTGCCCAAATGACAGATTATTGCAAAATCACACAGGATGTTAAAAATCCCCAAACTGTTAAAAGTTATATGTTTATATCTATTTTTAAAAAAAACCCTCCTAATACAAGATTCACCTCATACAGAATGTCCAAAGCAGCAGCAGAGCTGCTTGAAAAAAAAAGCAAAGAAATGTAAATTCAGATATCATATTTATGTTGTAGAAAAACCCTACATTAACAGAATAAATCCATGGCAAATCATTCATAGCATGTATTTCCCCTGCTTTTTTTAAAATTCAAACCTGCTCCTATCAATCATTAATTGGAACATCATTATTTCTGGGAGATGAAGACATGCTTAAATCAGTCAGCAGCAATGCTTTTAATGACAACCAACTTGTTTAATCCCACTTTTTTTTTTCTCCCCAAAGCTGCATCAAAACAAATAATTTTGTATTTCTGGAGACAAGAACATGCAGAGCCCACCTCACCCCAGCAAGGAGGTGCTGGAAACATTTGTTCCTGGATTAGTGACCCACTCATTAAATCCATTTGTTTATTTTTTTCGGTTGTTCCAGTAATTGCTGTGACAACAGCAAGCCCCATAAAAGCTGGAGAGGTTCCTGATTTCAGTGCTGCCTCTCCTGGGCTGAGCCCAGCCTGGGTGCAGGTGGCAGAGCCCCAGTGAGGGTCCATATGGGGATCCATCTGCTCTGGCAGCCAGCCAGGGATGATGGAACAACCCCAGGATGCTGCAGTCCTCCCCTGATGATGCATTAAATTTTAGTTTTTACATTTTCCAGCTCCTGTCCTGCCTCAGTGTGTAGCTCTGAACTCCCTGCAGTGTTTGTGAGCTCTCCTCACAGTTTGGGCACACAGAACAATCCCTCTGCCCTGAGAACCAAGGACACCTCACAGCCTCAGGCCCAAAAAGCACAAACAAAAGTGAACTGGGAGGGGCAAACTGGGGGAATGTGACTCCATCACCTGAAGCTGCAATTGGACAATTAACCTCTGATATGCAAATGGACCAAACTTTTATCTGCCAAAAAAACTGGTGACCTTGTAACTGGTCAATCTTGGGAACCCTAATTACAAAATAACACCCTAACCTGTGAAGGAGGTGAAGAAGGTGGTGAAAAAGAAGGTGGTGAAGAAGGTGGTGAAGAAGAAGGACCAGCTAGTGCCCTAAAACCTCCATCTTAGCTTTATATATATTACTATATTCTAAAACCCCCAACTCCATGTTGTCCACCTTGTGGTATTACACACTTCTAATCAACTACTGGATTTGTAATCCCAGTTCTATAATTTAATTTTGGAAGCCTTCTCCATGGCCTCAGGTCAATGCAGTGCTCTCCTGGGAGTCAGAGTCTGTCAGCACCCAAAGCCATGAAGAAGGTGAAGAAGAAGAAGAAGAAGAAGAAGAAGAAGCTACTGCTCTAAAACCTCCACCTTAGCTTTATATATATTACTATATTCTAAAACCCCAAACTTCATGTTTTCCACCCCGTGATATCGCACGCTCTGTTCAAACTGCACACCCACAATCCCAGTTCCATCATTCCATTCTGGAAACTTCTCCTCAGCTCAGTGCAGGGTTCTCTGGGGGTCGGCGCCTGGCAGCACAGAAATCTCAAATTCTCAGCACCCAGAACTCCAACACTGCCTCTGCCAGGCTCTTGCACTGCCCAGGGTGTATCTATTTAGGCCTTTAATAAATCCCCACTTTATTCTCTGGCTCTGTCCAGCCTCTGTTCCAGGCAGCCTCTCAGGCATCAGCAGCACATCCAGGAATGACAAATCCTGGGATGGGATCATGGAACAAGCCCAGGACACTGCAGTGCCTCCCCCTCTGCCTGACCTCCAGGAGCTGGATTCTCTATTCGTGCTGCAGAAGTTCTCTGTGAGCCACTGAGTGCAGAGGAGCCAATTGTGAATCTTTCCTGAAATCTCTGGAGTTGGGAAGAAGGGATGAAGTAAACTGAGGTGGATTGGAACGTGCTGCCAGCAGTGAGCACCTACACAGCCCCTACTACACAGATACTACCAGCCAGAGCTGGGGCTTGCTGCTGGGAATAGCCACTCCAAAGCCACCACTGACACTGAGTCAGGGATGGAAAGAAAGATTCCAGTCTCCAGGTGGATCAGAAAGCCCCTTTAATGAAAGAAGTGGGTCTTTTATAATGTGATTTGTTAAGGTGATCCTTGATTGGTCTCCAAGTAGAAACATCTCACACCATTGGTGACCATGAACAGCACACTGTGGAAAACCTTAACTATAAACAATGGCTACAGAAAGAGAGATAATAATTGTTTTATAATTGTTTTGATTCTTTCTGTGGTGGTGTTCACAGGGGTCCCAGGACAAGGGAAGAGATGAGGATCTGACTCCATGTTTCTGAAGGCTGATTTATTTTTTTATGATATATATGTTATATTAAAACTATACTATAAGAATACAAGAAAGGATTTCAACAGAAGGCTAGAAAGGAAAAGAATGGAATGATAATAAAATCTTGTGACTGATCAGAGTCTGAGCCAGCTGACTGTGCTTGGCCATTAATTACAAACAACCACATGAGACCAATCACAGATGCACCTGTTGCATTCCACAGCAGCAGATAACCAATGTTTACATTTTGTTTCTGAGGCCTCTCAGCTTCTCAGGAGAAAAAATCCTATCAAAAGGATTTTTCATCAATATGTCCGTGACATGTTTCCTCTAAGATTCCCAGGCTCAGCCTGGGAGAAATGATCTCAGTTTTTTCTTTGACTGAATTGAGAATCTCCACACACCACTGCTCCCAAAATGGGTCCAAGCTCAGTTCTTATGCAGCAGCTCCCAGGAAATTATTGCATGGAAGAGCTGGGACAGTGCCCCTACAAAGATCTGTGTCCAACTGCACTACAACACACTGAAACTCCAAACAGGAACTCAGCTCAGGCTTAACACATCAATGGTTTTGATGCATCTGACTTTAATCTCAAACAGGCATTTAACAGGAGCCTTTCCCACAGTTAAAAACCTTCCAGACAAAGCTGGGCCTCAGAGCCCACTGCTTTTATCAGTGGCACGAGGCAGGATAAGAAAGCCCTGAATGAAGCACAAGATTTATCCCCCTAATAACCTCAATCTGATCTCCACCTTCTTTCAGGCCGCTGAACGCACAGGAAACTGAAACGCGCTCCTCCAGAAAAATAAACCAGCAAGAAAGATAACGGAGCAGCTCTTTTATAGACTTAACCCAGTGGATCAATATCCTGTTGCTTAAGAAAAGGAATGTAAAAAAGATGGGGCTTTAATTTCCATTTCAAGACCAGGGTTCAGCATCACCCAGCATTCAGCAGCAGCTAAAGTGCTTTTTAATTTTGTCCTCATGCCAGAGCATTCAGGGAACAACAAGCAAAAGCACAAAGCCAAAGTTCAAAGATTGAAGACACAAAGGGCAGCTGAGGCTCCTGTGCCAAACTGTAACCTCGTTTTATTTGTTGCAAGGAGATGTATTCAGAAATTCCTGTTAATGGCAAAGAAAGAAAAGTGGGACAGAGGCACTTGGAAATCAAGATGTTGGAATGGGAGAATTTAGGGAAATGGGTTTCACACAGAAGGTAATGAGTGTTTGCTGGGAATCCTGCACCAGGACAGATCACTGTGCCATCAGAGTTTTGCAAGAATTCCATTTCAGCATGTGCTGAAAGGATTAGAGAGAGACTGGGGAGAAGAAGTGAAAAACAAAGAATGAATAAAAAAAAAGCTCATTTCTCAGGTCACTTGAGCTTTAAGAAATTCTCAGCAGTCCCAAAATGAATAGTTGGGATTGTTCTATATCCTCACCCAAGCACAGACAGGAGTTACATCCAGCTGTTCCCCAAAACCCATATTTGGGACAGCAGAGCAGGACTGAGACAGCAAAGCACACCCAGCTGCTGGCTCCCCTGCACAGCTGCTTTTTGTAGTGACTATAAAACAGCTCCAGAGTACTCACAGAGCCTGATTTGAATTTTTCAAAGCAGCAATAGCAAAAATAGGTCCCAATCCTACTGAATCCATTGGGAAAGCTTTCAAAGGGAATCGCAGAGATGGAGAGCAGAGCCAGGGGAGTCCATCCATCCTTTCACAGTCACTCCTTGCTGGCTGGAGCAGGGAAATCCAGGAATCCTCCTCCAGCACTGGAGCTGCCATTGCAAAGTGAGCTGGATTCTCCTCCTCTTCCTCAAAATGGGATACAGGTAATTCCTTGGCTGGAAACTGGGGATTTTGGATGAGTGACAAACCAGAAGGAGAGGGGGGATCCCTGCAAGGTGGAATGAAGCTCGATCTTCTTGCAAAAACAAGCAAATCAATCTTCAAGCAAAAAGAAGACAGGAAATGCAAGAACCTTCCCAAAGTTAGGAATTCCTGGCTGGGAATTCCCAGAGAAGCTGTGGCTGCCCCTGGAAGTGTCCAAGGCAAAGTTGGACAAGATATCATGGAATGATATCTTGGATATCCAAGATATCAAGGAATGGTTTGGGTAGGAAGAGAATTTAAAGCTTAAATTTAAGCTTAAATTAAGGTTAAGTTTAAATTTAAGAATTAAAAGCTTAAATTTAAGAATTTAAAGAATTTAAAATAGGTTGTAAAATACAGCCTTTGGTGCTGCACATCAACGAGGTAAATCCCTCTCTGCTCCTTTTATTTCTCTGGAAAATCAACATTGAGGTACTTCAGACAAAGCTTATACTGAATAATAAGAATATTTCTGTAACACTTCCTAGCCTTACATGAGGATGGTGTTAAAGAATAAAGTTTTTTGTTAACTTTTAGTATTGTTCACTTAAAAAGCTGGAATTGGTCTCAGGCAAACAGGGATGGTTTCCATAATATGTGGAAACCGGGAGAATAAATGAGTTTAAGAAGAGATGAGAAAAACAGAGCATAACCAGGAGGATGGAAATACAGAACTAAATCGGGATGGCAGTGTTTGCAGAAAGCCTTGGGAGTTTTCAGTAATAAACACAACTTCAGCTCAGCAATTAAAAGAAATGTTTATAAAAATAAAGCTGTTCTTAAACTTATAATGTTCCTTCAGCAGTTTCCTTGGGGAGCAGAGATGTAATCGTGTATAAACAGCTGAAATTACTCTTGTTTGTAAATTGTGTCATTGATTTTCATGTCCCCTGTGTGGCAGTTCCAGGAGAAAACTCAGCACCAATTCATTGATAAATGATCCCAAAAAATGGGTGTTTTTTCCACCATAGGTGGATATCACTGAAAAAAAACAAAATTATTTTAGTTTTATCAAGTTCCAGCTGCCAAAATAAAAAAGTGTATCACAATGCCAGCCATAAATGAGTTTGGAATCAGTTGTAAAGGATCCTTGTTCAATTAAAGCCTTACAAAACCATGAACCAATATATCAATAATCCTATTATTTATCACACAGCTCTAACAACATGAAAGGCATAAAATACAGAGAGAGGAAAACACTTTACACCTGCCCACAGCTACTCTGACTTCCAGAGTCCTCTACAGCCTTAAATTGCTGCTGAAAAACCCAAACCTGAGCTGATTTTAGAGCCAGACATGAACTTCATAACCTGATTTGGATCTGCTGAGCTCCAGGGTGAAATTTCTACCTCAGATGCTGCTGTGGCCATGTGGATGATAAAAAATCCAGATTTTAAAAGTCCAGTTGGGTCTGCAAGCAGCTTCTGTGTTAATTTGCACTGTGGATCTTGAGTCCAAAGGCTTTCCATGGCTCCAGAGCCCTCAGGGGATAAAACAGGCTCTGCCAACCCCCAAATCTCCTTTCAACATCCCTTTTCTCACTCTCTTCCAGGGCTGCTAAAGCTGAGCTTGGATTCAGCTGCTGCTCCAGAGGGAAGAATTCAGAGGCAGGAGATGCTGAACTCGACAAATCCTGAGGGCCACGGTGCTTGAATTTGATTTTTAATATATCCTAAAAACAGATCCCAGCAAGAGGAAAGTACAGGAGGAAACAAAATGCTTCCATCATCCCTTCCAACATCTCTTTTCTCACTCTCTTGCAGCTGCCCAGTGCTGCTAAGGCTGAGCTTGGATTCAGCTGCTGCTCCAGAGGGAAGAAATTGGAGGCAGGAGATGCTGAACTCTACAAATCCCACTCAAGGAGCACAGTGCTTAAATTTGATTTTAATATAGCTTAAAAACAGATCCCAACAAGAGGAAAGTACAGGAGGAAACAAGGGGCAGAGCTTCTTCCTAACAAGTGGATTCTTTGCCAAGTGACACCAGGGTAAAGAAGCCACCAGGGCTTTTGGTTTAAGGAGTCCAATTAAATCCAGGCCTCACTAATGAAGAGTGCACACAGGAATTTGTTCTTTCCAAAGTGCTTTGCAACTGGGTTGTTTTTAAGATGGAACCTGCATTTTCTTTATTTTATTTGCTTTTTGGTTGTCTTTTGAGGGTGTAGCTTGGAAATCAGACCGTGGGTGAGGTGGGATCTTGGAAAAACAGGAGTGCCCTGGTGTCACAGACATGCTTTATGAAAAATCCTTTCCTTAGGATTTTTTTTTCCCCAGAGAAACTGAGAGGCCTCAGGAACAAAATGCAAACAATGATTATCTGCTGCTGTGGAATGCAACAGGTGCATCTGGGATTGGGCTCAGGGGGTTGTTTCTAATTAATGGCCAATCACAGTCAGCTGTATTGAACTGTCTGGTCAGTCACAAGATTTTATTATCATTCCATTCTTTTTCTATTCTTAGCTAACCTTCTGATGAAATCCTTTCTTCTATTCTTTTAGTAAGTTTTAATATAATATATATCAAAAAATAATAAATCAGCCTTCTGAAACATGGAGTCAGATCCTCGTCTCTTCCCTCATCCTGGGACCCTGTAAACACCAGCACACCCTGGTGCCAGAAGCAGAATATTGACCTTTTAACAGGCCTGGAGACAGCAGAAGAGGATGGAAGCACCTTTTAGCTGCCATCCAAACCAGTGAAATGTTAACTGTAACTCCCCTTGACAGAGCACATCTGCCACTGACAAACACCCCAGGACAGGTTTTGTCTTCCCTTTAACGAGGCTGGCACTAATTAAGTCTAATGCCAGCAAAGTCTGTGGCAGGACTGACTCAATTGTGCACTAAAAGTTGGGCAAAAATTCTTGGGAAAGTGCTCAGTGCACACAGAAACTGAGGCAGGAACTGGGGGAAAGATGTTCTGAAATTCAGCAGCTCAAGTGGCTTCAGGCAGAAAGAGCCTGGGCTGGGGTGCAGAAAATGCATCACAAACCCCTTTGCTCAAATCTTACTCCTTTATTGAGTCTAAAATGCTCACACATCCATGGGTATTTGTATGGAATTCTAGCATAAATATACTGTTCTAAGTGTGGGGAAACTTCAGGGATCATAGGAATTTAATTTGGTGCCTGAGCATCTTCATCCTGTCACCTCTCCTGCTATGTTACTGGGCACCACTGCTGGTTACCTTGCAATTTCTGCTAATTACTAATGAATTACCAAAATGCTCCTTGCACTGGACCGGGATTTTTGTTCTACCTGGGGAAAAGCAAATTATTCGTAATAAAGGGTCACAGGTAGGCAAAAACCTCAAGGGAATTCAACAGAGCACGGAATGATTTGAGGAATAACAGAGCCACAGGATTTTGTGGTGGCGCTTTGCACTCCTCATGGAATCATGGAATGGTTTGGGTTGGAATTGATCTTAAAGACCATCTAGCTATAACCTGAGCATCATCTCTGCTTCCAGAATCACATCCCATGTTCATTCCTGCCAAAACACCCATTCTGCTGAAATGTGGAAGTTTTTGTTTGGCCACAGAGAAAACAAAAAGACAAACAGAGCCCACAGAAGTAACAAAGGTTAGGCAGGATTAAAAGCCCAAAGCTTTACCTGGACCTTCAGAGCCAGTGTGGATCACCCTGCACACATTCAGGCACAGTTTGTAGTTGTAACCAGACAAAACTGGGACAAACTTGTGAGAATGGGGCGATGTGGACATACAGGGGAAGAACATGGAGAAAAGGGAAGAAACAGAGACAATAATCAAACAAACCCCAGGTTAATGAGGCAGTGAGGATTTATTCCAGGGATAAACAGGCAGTGCTCTGCCCTCAACATATTTGTTCGTCCTCCCTCCCTAACAAGTCCCCACTTTCCCAATATTCCCAGTCTTAAATACCAATTCTTAACGCTGCCTCATTATCACTGAAGGTTTAAACTGTTAATTCCAGCCCTGCTTCAGCTGAAATGCAGGTTTGTGCCCCAGATGGGAGTGGAACAGGAACAGGGAGGGTGTGCAGGTGTTAATGTGACTCCACAGCACGAGGACAAACCCAGCAGAACAGAGTCCTTGATTAAGGCCTCAATGAAACCATCAGGGCCCATCAAGCACCCTGCTGATGAGCAGCTATTTGGCCACACACAGAGCTGTGATTTCCATCCACTTTAATAATCAGGGAGTTGGGGTTTACTGTTAATGTGACATTGATGAAGAGAAATGACGCTAATGTGACATTGATGAACCGGAATGACAGTTCAGCCTTGATTAAAATGAACCCCAGTTCCTCACACAGGACCAGCCAGGAGGGCTTGACACACAGCTCAGATCTTCCAGAGAGGGTGAAACAAAGGCCAAGGTGAGGGGAAAGGAGTAGAAGGGTGCTAAAAATGCCAACAAATATTCTCTGATGAAATACAGGATAATTCAACAAAGTTCAGCATCTCAAATCTTTCCCCTGCTCAATTCCCTGAATGCACAGACAAAGAGTCAGAGTTAAAGCTTAAAGTGGAGGCAGAAAGTGCCCACCTGGATCATCCTCACCTTCACAGCTCCTGGGGACACCACTGGGCACCAACATTTTGCTTTAGCAGGTTCACAGTGATGCCTCAGGTTTAGCTTTTATATATTTCACATTCTGTGCTGCTTTAGTGTGTGGGTCTGGGCTCCATAT
Organism: Ammospiza caudacuta; assembly: GCF_027887145.1. Classification (NCBI taxonomy): domain Eukaryota; kingdom Metazoa; phylum Chordata; class Aves; order Passeriformes; family Passerellidae; genus Ammospiza; species Ammospiza caudacuta. The sequence goes on along the minus strand of NC_080597.1, from coordinate 76,388,162 downwards.
TATGGGATGGTGAGAGCAGGGAGACAAAACAATTCCTGCTCCAGCTGGGCACCAAGGACAAATGCCCCAAATCTCAGCCCAGGAGCACAAACCCCGTGGGCTGGAGAGAGAAAAACAAGCAGGGTGGGACTGCCTGGGCTAAAGCTGCAATGGGACAATGAACTGCAAGGTGCAAATGGAGCAGAGCTGATCCCAGGGACAGACCCCGGCAGCGCTCGTGCATTTTGGGGCCGTTTTGGTTCATCTTGGGTGCAGCCCTGGCTGGGCTCTGGTGCTGCCCAAGGTGGATCCATGCAGGAGATCCTTTTCATAAATCCCTGATTTATTCTGGAACTCTGTTCTAGGTCAGCCTTCTCAAGGCATCAACAGATTCTCAGGCTGTTTTGGGTTGGAAAGAACTGTAAAGATCATCTTGTTCCACACCTTCCACTAGAGCAAAGCTCACGAAGCCAAGGCTGAAAGTCCAAGGCATGGAGACTCCTCAAGAGCCCCAGAGGAAGCCAGCACTGGACGTGGAATCAGCACAGAGCAGGTTTGCTTGAGAATCAGGAAAATAAAGCTGTGACATTAAACAAACCAAGCCCAGCCCTTTGAAATCAGAGCTGTAACAGCAAACAGCAAATCCTGTTTCTATAGGGAAACGCACACTGGCTCGGCAAAACTGCCTGAAGGATGTTCTGAAGGACGCAAAGGAAAAAAATTAAGGAAAAATATCAAGACACAACTGCTCAAGTCTGGATTCTGTTCACCAGAACATGTTCATAAGGTTTACACTTACATTGGCCCCTCATGTATTTCAGCATTAAGCTCATCTTAAACTCTCTCCATAGGGAAGTTCCTGAATGCTGGAAATACTCAAAGGATAAGAGCCTTGTTCAAACCCCTCTGCACCAGCTCAGAGCAGCCAGCACTCACAGGAGTCAACAGCAATCACCCAGATTTTCCTTCCAGCTGTGAATGAGTTGAAATGGCCCCAACCTTCTGTAGTTACACTACTTGTTCCTTTTATAAACAGAAATATTCTCTCATTCATGATATAATTTCCTAGATTATCCATTATTAAAATTCCCCCTCTCCAAAACGAATTTACATCTGAGTTATCTCATTACTTCTGAACAAGCCAATTATTGCCTCTAGTGAGCAAAATAATTAGACTTGTGCTCCCTGCATTCAAGATGTTCTCCAGCAGCCCCAGAACACAGAAGTACACAATGCAAAAATACAAATACACAGAACACATCAATGGAGCAGCTTTTTTTCCCTCCTGAACATTGTTTACCAACTGAATGGGTTCATTTTTTTTTAATATATACACTCAGGTATTGAGGGCACGATACAGACCTGAAATTTAAACTCTGCCCATCAGTCAGGTCTAAAAGAGCAGAGGACTTCCCTTGGTTTGTTTTTCCACCACCTGAGTCAGAAGTCTTCCCTCTCCTATGACATCTGTGTGGACAAAAAATTATAAAACACTGCCCAAAGCTGAGAAATATTTCCTAGAGGTTGGTGATGGGATTCATGGGATCTCAGGATGGTGTGGGTTGGAAGGACATTAAATCTCATCCAGTGCCACCCCCTGCAGGGGCAGGGACACCTTCCACCCTCCCAGGGTGTTGCAAGCCCCATTCAGCCTGGCATTGGGCACTGCCAGGGATCCAGGGGCAGCCACAGCTGCTCTGGGTACCCTGTGACATGGTTTCCCCACCCTGCCAGCCAGGAATTCCTTCCCAATATCCCAATCTAACCCTGCCCTCTGGCACTAGGAATCCATTCCCCCCTTCTACTGCCCCTCCAGGCTTTTGTCCAAAGTCCCTCTCCAGCTTTTTTGGGGCCCCTTGTCTTGGTTGAAGACAATTTAAAGAGGTGGACACTCTAAAATAAAGTTACCACCACTTAAATTCAACCAACCCCCTTCCACCAACAAGCAATGATTACTAACTGATATAAGTGAAAAAACAACAAGCGAAAAGGCAACAGACAAAAATGGAAAAGTACACAATCATTAGGTACAAAACCACTAAATTTCAGGAACCCAATGGGAACAAAGAGAGCCCAAAATGGAGGCAGGGCCCCTCCCCAAGATGGCGGCAATGCCCTTCCCAAGATGGCGGCATTCCCTGGCAACCACAGGGCTCGAAGTGATGCCTGTCAGAACCCAGGACATCCCTCTGGCTGTCCTGGAGGGCTCAAACCCCTGCCAGGGGGCTCCGAGACCCTGGCACAGAGCCCAAGACCCCTGTGACCTTGGTTAGGACCATGGAAAAAATTACCAACCTTATATGAGCATCTGCAAGCCATGAAAGTCTAAGTAGAATAATAATTAGTTTGTCATGAGGTTAAAAATAGATTTTTGGGGTTTTTTGAATGGGGATTCAGGAGGCAAGATGGAGGAATCTGGGTGTGTCCAGTCTTTCTCGTTCTTCTTGGCCTCCATCTTCTGGGTGATGTTGGCACTTTTGGATTGGTTTAGGGCAGAAACTCGCTGTCTGACATAGGTGATAGGTATTGGGAAGTTATGGTAAATATTGTACACGTAGTTTTCAGTATATAATGTTAACACCACCCCAAGGTGGTCAGTGTGCCTCTGTCTGACCTGCTGGACAGACCTCAGCAGGCCAGAGAAAGAATGTTATAGATAAGAAACAATAAACAACCTTGAGAATGAGAACTGAAGAGCTCTGACTCCTTTGACTGCCAGGCTGGGAAAAGAGACTTTCTAACACATCTCGGGGCCACTGTGAGCAGCAGAAGTCCCGAGAATGCCTTAGGATTTGAGCTTTTCTATTTTTCATATATTTGTAATCCTGCAGTTCTTTAGTGTATAACTCTAAACTCCACATCCAGTGTGAGCTGCTGCTTTCCTATTTTGGGCAAACACAACAATTCCTCTGCAGGCCTGGCAATCAAGGACACCTCACTGCCTCAGGCCCTGAGAGATGGAAACAAAAGTGCATTGAGGGGGATCAAACTTGGGGTAAATGACTTCATTACCTGAAGCTGTAATTGAAATATTAACCCCTAATATGCAAATCGATCAAACTTTTAAAAGTGTGAAAACCCGTGACCCATGGTCCATTTTCTGGATGTAGGCCCTGGGCAGGCTTCATCTGCCCTAAATGTACTTGAAGGCCCTTCAAGAAAAAAAAAATTTAAAAAAATATAAATGAGATATAAAAATAAATATACCCACTTTTTATTCCCTTAATTTTGCCTGGTCTCTGTTTTTAGGCAGTGCCAGCAAGGCATCAGAAGGACAATGGCGAAATGGTGTCAGCTCTCTCCCTCAGGACGCCGCTCCCCTGCTGACCGTGTGGGCTGGGAGATAAAGGGGAAAAGATGGTGGCCAAAAGAAAGAAAGGAGAAAAGGAAAGGGGAGATAAAGGGGAAAAGATGGTGGCCAAAAGAAATAAAGGGGAAAAGGAAAGGGGATATAAAGGGGAAAAATGGTGGCCAAAAGAAAGAAAGGAGAAAAGGAAAGGGGAGATAAAGGGGAAAATATGGTGGCCAAAAGAAATAAAGGGGAAAAGGAAAGGGGAGATAAAGGGGAAAAATGGTGGCCAAAAGAAATAAAGGAGAAAAGGAAAGGGGAGATAAAGGGGAAAAATGGCGGCCAAAAGAAAGAAAGGAGAAAAGGAAAGGGGAGATAAAGGGGAAAAAATGGTGGCCAAAAGAAATAAAGGGGAAAAGGAAAAGGGAAATAAAGGGGAAAATATGGTGGCCCTCACGGTAAGCCTGGGGATGGAGAGAAATTCTAGTGGCAGATAAAGCCTCACCAGGGTGTGTGGGGTCAGCCCTTCTTCAGGTTACCAGGACAAAACGCATCCCAAAGGGGCAAGAACACAAGGGAAAGAAAAAACAAGGCAGGACATGCCATAAAACATGTCCACTGCTCACATAAATCCTGGGAGAGAGGTATAAAACATCTCCTGTCTGAAGGAGTGTCCTGCTCCCACATGAGGACAAGAGGATTTTTTCACACCTCGTTGCTCTGGAGGAGAGAGGGGAGAGATGCTGCAGCAGCCCAGCTCACAATTCCATTAAGGACTCTCTGCCAGCTGTCAGGATGAACCCACGGCCTTACCCTCAAGAATTTCTGAAGCAAAAAAGATTCATTTTAATCTTCTGTATACGAGTTAACAAGCAGAGAAAATCAGATCCCTCACATCTGCTTCTGAGGCCTCTTGGATACTTCAGCGATTCCCTGCATGAGCTTGAGCAGGAATTTCTCCTGCCACTGAGCATTAACAGCACAGCAGACAACATATTGAGGGCAATAAAAACAATGCAACCCTCATTTATCAGCTTGAGGAGAAGGTGTCGAGGCAACCAGCTGAGAAGGACCCACCAGGAAAGTCAGAAATAGAGAAGATGAAGACGTTTGGGGTTTTGCCCTTTGGGTGGAAACGATGCTCAACTCCAGCATGAAGTGCAGAGAATTGAGGGAAAGCTTTGCCTCCCTTTCCTTCCCTCTGTCCCAGCACTGTTTATGTGCAGTGTTTGACAGGACTTCATGGTCTGATTTTGCTGCCAAGTGAGGTTTGAACTTCTCTCTTTGGCATGTGCCCTCCCCTGCACAATCCACAGCCTAATGCATCACATTTCCCAATACATATTTATATATATTTTTAATGTATTATGTCTCTCAGTAAGTATATTTTTAATTAATGAGCTATTTCAAATGGAAGATGAAAAGCAAAATCTCCTTTTCTTTTTGGAAGGGTGATCCAATAACACTGACAGTACCAGATGGCTTCCTCCTCAGAAAGCCAGACAAAGCAAATGCATCCATAAATGTCCAGAATGTCAGAAGCAGGCATCAAATAGATAAGGTCCAAGTAAATACACACAGCTCTTGCTTCTCAGAAACCAGGAACATTTGCTAGTCCTGTCAAAGAACAGATTTATTATTTTTTAATAATATTTCCCTTCTCCAATACACTGAGAATTTCTGAGCAGGGCTGAAAGCATGGAGAGGCTTTGGTCTCAATGGGGAAATAATTCTGCACAGCTGGTCTGATCTGTGAAAACCTTCACCCAACAGCAGCAGCTGTGCTCAAAAAGCACAGGATATCTCTGTAAAAACCCAGCACTAACCATCTCATGTTAAAAACCCTAAAAAAAACCCAACACCTTTAATTTGGGGTGTGGAGAACAGTCAAGATCATGCTCAAGCAGTGAATCTAAGTTTAGGGTTATGGACTGGCAGCACAGAACACCAGCAGGTTTCTAATTTATCTCCATGGATTAGGTTATTCCTAATTTATCTCCATGGATCAGGTTATTCCTAATCCTCCTCCATGAATCAGGTTATTCCTAATTTATCTCCATGAATCAGGTTTTTCCTATATAGTTCAGGTGCTCTTGGAGAACCCAAACCATTCCAGACCAAGGCAGGCACCTGTGTCACTGCCATCTAAACCATCTCTGCCTCCTGACTTAATTAGCTGTGAATACAGATAATTTCTTGATGAGTTTTCCTGAGTAACCCCTAACAGCAATATCCACTCAATTTAATCTGAAACCCACGTTGTGGGAAGGAATCTGGTTCTGCCTAAGGGCACTTTTAGGGAGGAGTAAAACAGACCCCACAGATGTGAAAGGCTTGTGCTCCATGACCTGCCAGCCCAGCAGCCTCCTCTTCTCCTCCCCTGCTCTAAAATATCCATTTCTTGCCCCAAAATACCCATTTCTTTCCCTGAAATACCTATTTCTTTCCCAAAAACATCAATTTTGTGTCCCAAAATACATATTTCTCTGCTGTCTCCGCTTCTCCCTTGTGAATGCTGACAAAAACTTACTAAAAGCATATTTATGTGTTTTGTATAAAACGTTTTAGGTAAAAAGTCGTAACATTACCCTGGATTTTGAGCAAATTTCTACAGAAAGCAAGGCAGATGCAATTCCATGTATTGAGGCTCCCCAGTTTCCAAAGTCTATCAATCCCAACAAATTTTGGGTCCTCAAAACATGGTGAGACCTCCAGGACACGAAATTGCATGAAAGACTTGACCCCTCAATGCCTTCACCCAGGGAAATTCAGAGCCTGGCCCTGTATTTATTAAAGGATTAGGCACCACAACTGGGATAAAATTATTTTTCCCCAATTTGGAGGGCTCAGCCCAAGCTGAACACAAACATCTCAGCCTAAGAGCTGGTTTGGGATATTTCTAAGACACTGAGGAGAAACAGAACCATTTTTAAGCAAAATAGGTCCATTAAGTGACTTGGAAAGTCAAGTTCCACTTTTAGTGAAGAAATGAAACCTCCAAGTATGCGCCCAAATTTTCAGGATTTGTTCACTTTCTCCAAGTCCCTCTGCAGCCCCTTTAGGCCCTGGAAGGGGGTCTGAGCTCTCCCTGCTCAGAGTTTTCTCTTCTCCAGGCTGAAAATTATTGGGGAAAAAGGGAGGGAATGAGGGAAACAGGGGAAAGAAGGAAGAATTTATTTTATTTTAGCAACAAATAAAAGAGATCACACTGGAAAAGAGCCTGGAAGCCAAGCAGAGCCCTTTTCTCCAATTAAGTATTTCAAATTAAAACCCTGCTCTGCTCTCCACGGGAACATCAGCAACTGGACACTGAGTGTGCCATATGTGGCTATTATCAAATTAAAAACAAAATCCCTTTTTCTGCAAAAACAAAAAGTGAAGTTAAAACACGTCCATCCTCTGGTTTTCTGCATAAGCACGATCCAAAAACATTAAGTGGGTTAAACACATTAAATAACTGTAATAATCTGCTCTCAGAGTGCAGAGTAATGGAAATCTTGCAGCAAGGCTTGGAATTAACCTGCTTAATTTCCCTGGTATTACATCCACCACATCCATCCCCTCATTCTGCCTCACAACTGCATCATTAACTTCCCATCCAGACATCCCAACCTCTCACTCCAACTTGCCACTTCTTCATCCAAATGTATTATAATTTGCTTATCCACTGCCATTTTCATCAAGTTCATATTAAAACAGAGAGAAAGAGGTTTAAATCTTCTTCCTCCACATTTAATTCAATTGTCTGGCATGACTTTGTTGTAATGACTCAGTGCACAAGACGTGGTTTATGCTTGGCTTGGACTAATTCAGAAGTTTCTACATCCAGTAAGGGGAAAAAAGACTGGAAAAGTAAAGATAAAATGAAGCATTTTTAGTCCTGGCAATAAGATATTTATGGCTGTACCCCAAGTAATTTCCTACAAGCTGAGAAAGAGCTGGCTAATGCATCATCCAACACACCAACCCAACAGGGCTTTGCTCAGAATATTTCCAAAAAAACCTCCCAGACCAGTAAAAATCCAGGAAATCAGCTGGGATTGATGTGAATTTCCTTTATTCCAGTGGGAAAAGAGGAAAATTCATTCCTTCACTCCTTCTGTGATTTAATTCTATGTGATTTTATGGGTTCCCTGCTCATGCCAGGGGTTGGAACTTGATGATCTTTAAGGTCTCCCAACCCAAACCTTTCCATGGCTCTCTGATTTTCTCTACCTACTAAATACAGAGTTAACAAACAACATTAAAAAAACCCAACCCGATCACTGTGGTTCCCACCTAAAGCAGATTTTGTGTAGCCCTCAGAGATCAGATTCAATTACTAAACCAGGCCAGAAAGGCAGCCTGGGACTGATTTTTACTAAGGAAAAGATGGTAAACCAAGTGTCCCCTGGATAAATTACACTAATTACAATTTAAGATGTTTTTTAAAGTGATAGGGATTGTGCTATTACAGCATGGAATTAAAAATACAAAAGAAATGAAAGAAATTTTCAACTAAAATCTATTTTCTCTGGTCTTTTACTAGTGGGTTCACAGTGCACTATTAAACCAGGAGAACATAACATCCCAATTAACTTGGTTTTAATCACTCCTGGCTGAGGAGAATGCGAACAGAGTCAATAAATGAGGATGTATCAGAAATGGCACCTTGGATGGAAGATGAAGCTTTACCTACCACACTCCAAATGCTTCAAAATTGCCTTGAGATGTCTCTCCAGGCTGGGAATTCTTTCCCTGGGACAGATCCATCCTCACCCATGGCAGAGATCCCCCATCCAGAGCAAACCCTGAGGGATTTGCTGGCAGTTTGTTAAATCCATCCTAATGAGATCCACACTGTTAATTCCCTTAAACCTTTGTCCACTGGGGGATTCTGCCTTGTCCTTTGGGTCTCTGTGGAAATCATTCCAAATCGATTATAGCTCCATTTGCCTTGGGCTGTTTCATCCACAGAGTACAAGAGTAAACCCTAAATGTCAATTCCCATTTTTATAAATTCATGTTGAGTCATTTTTGGTTGATGCCTTGGATGGAGATTCTTTGAGTGAGCAAAAACCACTCCTTCACGACAGATGTTTAAACTACTATAAATAATTTTTTATTATTTTACCAAGTTTTCTACGCAAGGACTCCAGTTTTCCAAAGGAGTCAAAGCAGAGGCAGGGAAGCACACAATTCTGAATCCAGGAATTCCTTAATCTCCCTTTTTGTAGCAACTTTTTACTGGGAATGGGTGTCATGGACATATTTTAGGAAAAATCCTTTTGTTAGGATCGTTCCTCCTGAGAAGCTTCAGCTTCTCCATGTTTTGCTGCTTTGGAATGTGATTTGGAGAATTGTTTACCCAGCATGTGAAATTGTTTTTATTTGATGACCAATGACAGCCCCCTGTGCCGAGACTGTGAGCAGTCACAAGATTTTATAATTCCATTCCATTCTATTCCTTTCAAGCCTTCCGATGAAATCCTTTCTTCTATTTTTTTAAGTAAGTTTTAATATATCATTTTCTTTTAATATAATAGATATCATAAAATAATAAATCAGCCTTCTGAAACATGGAGTCAAGATTCTCATCTCTTCCCTCATCCTGGGACCCCTGTGAGCACCACCACAAATGGGAATGGAGCATTTCCTCCTCAAGTTCCCAGACAAGAAATGCCAATTTTTTTCCTGCCCCAAGCAGGGTTTATCTCTGTATTTCAGATCTCTATCACCACTCAACAGAAGGAAAAATAAAGTTATTCTCCCCTTTCTGCTTTGTAGCAGCAGCACCTGAAATAGGAAAAGCATCTTTTGTCATACAAAGGTAAAGGCCAAGCTCCAGCTGGTGACTTTTTGTTAAATTCCTAAATTGGATCCTCCAGTTACAAAAGTCATAAAAATAAAGCCTTTAGAGACACAAACACTTCATAGCTGCAGGAGACCAGGTGGATCTGAGGTGTGCAGGTGGCACAGGAGCATTTTTACCCAGTCCAGTGGCTCAGGGCACCCCCACCCCAAAAATCCCTGTGCCAATGAAAACACAAAGCCCTGTGGTCTGAAGAGTTCAGACACACAAATGTGTGAACAGGTCAAAAATGCTGGATAAAAATCATAGGCTTTGATAAAGAGTCATGGAAAAACCAATAAAATCAATTATATAAACTTCTATACATGAAATGAGTTCTTGAAACAACAAGAAGGATAACGAGCTATAAATATTTGAATAAACCCCATCCCTGGCTTTTCTCTGTAATACTTGATTCTGTATTCCAGAGAAAATGGGAGAGCAGAGAGAAGTTTTGCTGGGATTGATGGAATAATGCCAAACTGGTCCACTGAAACTCCAAGTGAGACCTGAGGTGTTTGTAAGAGGAGCTCACCCAGGCTCCTACTCACACCTCTGAACAAACATTTGGCTTCTTATCAAGCAAGGAAGGGCCTTTTGTTGAGGCATTTTTTTTCCCAGATCCATAGAATACCAAAAGCCCCACCAAATTCCTCAAACAGGGTTAAGAGACATGAATTAAGTGTCAGATATTTACAGGGAAATGCATCTTGCAAAGCATCATCTCCTCTTTACACACACACACCCCAGCCATTACCACTAATAGAGTTCCAGCACTTCCAGGGAACTAATTAGGAAGTAAAGATTGCAAGGAATTCATTTTTATCCACATTTAAATGTGAAAGTTGCAGTTAGGAATATCTTGAGGTTGGTTTAAGTCAGAGAGGGGAATACTGTAAGAGGTTGGTTTTGTTTTCTGCACCAAAATGCTTCACTTACAAATTAACTCACATGGAGAAATAATAAAGGTGGAAACAATAAAATAATAATAAATAATAAACATGGAACAATACAGCCTATTATTCCAGAGATGGAATCCCAGGATGGGTGAGCTTGGAAAGGACCCCAGTGGGTCACGGGTCCCACTCCCTGCCCCAGCAGGGCCATCCCAGGGCACAGGGCAGTGTCCAGGAATGTCCCCAGGGAGGGAATTCCAGCCCCACTCTGGGCTCCCGTGCCCACGGATCCCCATGGATGGGCTCTGTGCCCATGGATGGGCTCTGTGCCCATGGATGGGCTCTGTGCCCACGGATCCCCATGGATGGGCTCTGTGCCCATGGATGGGCTCTGTGCCCATGGATCCCATGGATGGGCTCTGTGCCCATGGATGGGCTCCTGTGCCCATGGATCCCCAGGGATGGGCTCTGTGCCCATGGATGGGCTCCTGTGCCCATGGATCCCCAGGGATGGGCTCTGTGCCCATGGATGGGCTCTGTGCCCATGGATCCCCATGGATGGGCTCTGTGCCCATGGATCCCATGGATGGGCTCTGTGCCCATGGATCCCATGGATGGGCTCTGTGCCCATGGATGGGCTCCTGTGCCCATGGATCCCCATGGATGGGCTCCTGTGCCCATGGATCCCCAGGGATGGGCTCTGTGCCCATGGATCCCCATGGATGGGCTCCTGTGCCCATGGATCCCCAGGGATGGGCTCTGTGCCCATGGATCCCCATGGATGGGTCCCTGTGCCCATGGATGGGCTCTGTACCCATGGATCCCCAGGGATGGGCTCTGTGCCCACGGATCCCCATGGATGGGCTCTGTGCCCATGGATCCCCAGGGATGGGCTCTGTGCCCACGGATCCCCATGGATGGGCTCTGTGCCCATGGATCCCCATGGTTGGCTCTGTGCCCATGGATCCCATGGATGGGCTCTGTGCCCATGGATCCCCAGGGATGGGCTCTGTGCCCATGGATGGGCTCTGTGCCCACGGATCCCCAGGGATGGGCTCTGTGCCTATGGATGGGCTCTGTGCCCATGGATCCCCATGGATGGGCTCTGTACCCATGGATCCCCATGGTTGGCTCTGTGCCCATGGATCCCATGGATGGGCTCTGTGCCCATGGATCCCCAGGGATGGGCTCTGTGCCCATGGATGGGCTCTGTGCCTATGGATGGGCTCCTGTGCCCATGGATCCCCATGGTTGGCTCTGTGCCCATGGATCCCCATGGATGGGCTCTGTGCCCACGGATCCCCATGGATGGGCTCTGTACCCATGGATCCCCATGGATGGGCTCTGTGCCCATGGATGGGCTCCTGTGCCCATGGATCCCCATGGATGGGCTCCTGTGCCCATGGATCCCCATGGTTGGCTCTGTGCCCATGGATCCCCATGGATGGGCTCTGTGCCCACGGATCCCCATGGATGGGCTCTGTACCCATGGATCCCCATGGATGGGCTCTGTGCCCATGGATGGGCTCCTGTGCCCATGGATCCCCATGGATGGGCTCCTGTGCCCATGGATCCCCATGGTTGGCTCTGTGCCCATGGATCCCCATGGTTGGCTCTGTGCCCATGGATCCCCATGGATGGCTCCCTCAGCCGTGTCCCCCTGCCCTGAGCAGCCCCAGCTCCCTCAGCCTCCCCTGGGCATGGAGATTCTCCAAGGCCCTTCAGCACCTTGGTAATTCTGGAGGAACATTCGGATTTGATGACCTTTGAGGGCTTTTCCAAGTTTATGATTCCATTTCACATCACAGCTCCTGAACTCTTTAAGACTTTAAATTTTGTCTGCTTACACTTCCAATAACTTGAAGCCAACTCCAGATAAACCCTCACATTTCCACAGCAGCTAAAAAAGTGCCCACACTGATTTCTGTACAGCCACCTGTCACCATAATATTTTCTGAAAAATCCTCTTTGCCGAGGATTTTTTCCTGGGAAGCTGAGAAGCCTCAGAGAGGAATGAAAACAATAATTATCTTATTGCTGCTCCTGTGTTTGCTGATTTGGAATGTGGCTTGGACATTGTTCACCAACAGGTGAATGTTTGATTAGTTCCATGTGAATTGTTTTTAATTAATGACCAGTCACCATCAGCTGTGTCAGACTCTGAGTCAGTCACAGGTTTTTATTATTCATTCTTGTGAAGCTTTCTGATGTGTCTTTTCTCGTAGTTTAGTTTAGTATAGCATTCTTTAATATAATATACTATCATAAAATAATAAATCAGCTTTCTGAGAACTTGGAGTGAAATTCTCATCTCTCACCACATGCTGGGGACCTCACAAACACCACAGCCACTCAGTGGGCACATCCCTCCTCACCCTGAGGTCAAATGGGCATCTCCCCTTGCTGAGGGCACAGCCCTGAGTGCTGGAAACCACTTTTTACTGGAATTACAGCTTCACCCCACCACATGAACACATCCTCCATTTTGGAAGCATTTCCATAGTCCCTCCCTTGTGTGAGGCAAGAGGACATTTAAAAACACTTCCACATTCATTAAGCAGACAAAGGAAGTGCCATTTGTTGCCACAAAAATCCCACTTTTCGACGCCATCGAGGTGCAGTGAATGCAGGGCTTGCAGGGAGCTCATCCAATAACTCCTGATGACAATTAAGTCAAACACAACCACACGATCAGTGCAATTAAAATCCCCAAAGAGGAGCACAGATGTACTCCAGGCCCCCAGTCACTTACAGGATTTTTTTTGATATTATGTAAAAATCCAGCTACTGAGCAGCAAGGCTTTGGTATTATATTATTAAGTAATTACAATGAGATATGAAAACACTAATGAGATCTGTGGTGAGGATTTGCTGCACACCCAATGTTTCGAGGGAAAATGAATCAGTCTGGCTTTCTCCAGCACTCTTGGAACAACCTCCTGCAGGCAGCTGCATGAGTTTTATGTGGAGAAAACACAGAAAAATCTGGTTTCAACAACTTCCCCGCCTTTGTGGTGACTGCAAGGCTCAAAAGACTGGCAAGGGAAGCGGGAAAATTCGGGAAATTGATATCCAGAACATGAATTTAAATGCAGGCCTGGTGTGCACATTCATGTGGGGAATGCAAATACCACTTGGAAAAGGGAACATCCTCCCTGTCCTCTTTGCTTTAGGAAATCACACAAATGTGGGACATTAATGACTAAACAGGATGACCAATCTCTGCCTGGTGTAAAATCAGATGAATTCTTGGGGAGGAGGCTTCACAGGAGCCCTCATCCCCCAAACTGGGCCAGTTAATGCACTCCTGGTCACCACTGGAGACACAAATCCCAATAATTCTGTGACAGCACCAAACATTTGCTGAAACTCTGAATGAAAAGAGACCCCTTGTTATAAAGAAAGAGGCCTCATAATTTTAGGAGGAGAGAGGGAATATCCACAGGATAAAAACCATGTGAAGGCAACAATCCTGGGACTCCTGAGAAGCCCTAAAACTCCAAAACGCTCTGGGAAACAGAGGCAATGAGAGAATCTGAAGAAAATGAGAGAAATGTCTCTCATTTTGCCCAAAATCACATTTTCTGGTGACAGTTAACTTGGAAAGAACAGCCCTAGAACCCTTCCAAGGCACCTTTCTCTCCTCCTTCAGCCAACCCAGATCCTCCTGGCAGCCAATTGCCAGCTCCACCAAATTTATCAGGGTCAGAAATAACCTTTCAGGCCTGGAATAACTCAAATGGATCCCAAAGCCCAGCCTTGCCCTTTGGAGAAGAACATGGATTCACCAAGGCTGTGTCCCAAAGGAGATGACCACGAGGATCACCCCATGGAGCCTCCACTCCTCACATCATCATCATTATTATTATTATTATTATTATCATAATTAAGCTGGAGAGGTACTCAGGGCCAGTTGGAGAGGGAGGTTCTGTTTTCCCACTGCTAGGTGGTCCACTCCAAAATTTGTCAATTAATGCATCCTCTCAGGTCAATTAAATTGGAATAATCACCAAAATGAGCCCCTTTAAAGATGGATTCAACATGCACATGATGCCTTTCTATGACTTCACCTGGTGGACCTATAAAGAGAATTTAAATTATGCCATCCCAAACCATCATAGGGAGCCACTCACTCCAGAATGGACAATTCCATTCAAGCTTCAAAACTAACAAAAATTCAGAGATAAGAGACTTAAAAACCCATTTTAAATCTCAGAAGGATTCAAAGCTCAGGGGAAAAAAAAAAGAAAATAAAATCTTACACCACCCCATGAAGTGATTGCCCAGAGAAGCTGTGGCTGCTCCTGAAAGTGTCCAAGGCCAGGTTGGACAGGGCCTGGAGCACCCTGGGATGGTGGAAGCTGTCCCTGCCATGGCAGGGGTGGCACTGGATGATTTCAAGGTCCCTTCCAAGCCAAACCAGTCTCTGATTCCATGATTTTCACAGACATCGCTTTTCTCCACCCCCAGCCTCCATAAAAACACCCTTTTCCCTGCTCATCTCCTCACATTATTACTGCATGTAAAACCCTACCCAAGGAAACTCTCCTCACCTGGAAAACATCCATATTTCTGTGTTTTGATAAGAAAATATTCTAACATTGTCCATGATATATTAAACAAAAACTCCAACAGCAGTTGATGCACTTGGCTCACAGAGCCCTTGAGAATTTGTCAGCTTTTGTATCTTCAGACCCCTAAATCACATCCCTTCATTGATTGAGGTTCCATCTCCATCCTGCAGAAGAGAATTACCTCCTCAGCAAACATTTATCTCCTCACAAAAGGCAGGGAATAATGGAGCCATGAAAGCTGTTGCCTTTTTTTTGGCAGTAATTCCTCATCTATGATACACACATGGAAACACAGGAGATCAACACCTCCAATTCCTGTGCGTGTAAAATGGATAACAACCAACATTAAATCAAACGTGTAGCATTTTAATCCTTTAATTAGGTAAAAAATCACTTTCTTCCCAACAGTTTTTCCTTATAAGGAAAAAAAAACTCAAGAGATCTACAGATCCTCCAACTGTTATTCCAACTCGAAGCTACAAAAGTCTTTGGAGCATCTGGCGTGTTTTGTGCTCCGTGGCAGCCTCGTTCTGTGTGAATTGAGTGATTTATTACCACCTAACCCCAGCCTCTGATGAGATTGTGCTGCCAATTTGTGCCTCCTTTTTGGAGAGAGGGCTCTGCAAGCCGGGCTTTGGGCTGAGCGTGGTGAATCTCAATTAAAGGCTGACCTTTACAAGGCGAGGGAAATGTTAATTCATGCTCACCTAAATGGCTTCAGCCCTCTTTAAAGCCGAATTTTCTGAGCCTGCCCACTCCTCTACCACTGTAAAGTTCCATTTCAACATGATTAAGATAAAAACCTCTTGGGCTGCAAGGGAAAAAAAACCCCAAGTGCTAATACAGCTGTCTGGGGTGCATTTGTTATGCTCCTTGAAAAACAACGGTGTCGCGTTTTGAAGGGATTTCAGGCACAGATGAGAGGCAGCAGAGTGACAGGGCCAGAGATTAAACACTTCTTTACCCCCTGAACAGGTACAAGAGCAGCAGCAGCTCCCTCCACGCTCACCCCCAAGGTCTCTGCTGGAATTTACCATCCCCTGTGATGTGGAATTACATCCTGGAGAAGCCCCAGCTTGAAAGGGATCAAACTTGCAGAAGAGGCAAGAAAGTGGCTCAGCCCCCACAGATAATTGCATTGGGCTGTGTTTTAAATTAGGATTATACACTCCATCAAATGGGAGGAAAAAGAAAGGAATGTTTCAGCAATGTATTTATCAAGGGCTTGCTAAGCAAGCTGGTGAAAACAAAGAAAATTGACCCACAAAAATGGGGAGAAACTTCAAAATGAAAAGAAGAACTCGATGAAAAATTCAAATGTCAGCAAGATTTCAATAGAAAAACATAAACATCCATGAGCATCTCAGGACTTTACACTGTCTAAAAGGCCAGAAGAAAAAAAACAAAAAAAAATACAATGTCAATTAATCACTGTAGAAAGGAGATGGAATCACAGAATGTCCTCAGGTGGAAGGTGCCCACAAGGATTAGAGTTCAAATATATATTGTGTGTGTATATATATAAAATATATATATATTATAATAATATATATATTATATAAAATATATATTATATATATTAATTCTCTTACACATTGTGTGTAGAGGAGATTTATTATATATAATATATATATAATATATATAAAAATTAAAGAATATATAATATCTATAATAAATCTCCTCCCAACACAATGTATAAGAGAAATGTATTGAAGTTTTGGCCCATATGTTGACTCAAAATCAAAATTAAAAAAAAAAAGAAAAAAAAACAGGATTAACTGATGAACTTCCACCAGCTTGAATTATGACCCACCTGATCTGAACTCCCATGGATATTTTGTTCCTCATTCCACAGCCTAACTCTGTGCTGTTTAAATAAATTTAAGTTAAAGCACAAATTCTATAGTTCAGTACTTCCAAAAGCTTGTTCCTCCTGGAAAAAAACTCCAGTAATTGATATAAAGCAGGGTGTTATAGTTCACAGGCATAAACATTCCCCACCTATTCTGTTCTAATCTGCATAATACAAGATAATTCCATGTTGTCTTTGTAAATTCACCACAAAGCCCTCAAATACTTCAGTAATCCAGATTCAAAGCTGGAAAAGAGCTGTAAATAAGTGCCTTGAAAATCAAGGATTGCCTTGTAAACGAGGCAAAGGGACACAGCGAGTCCCAACTGTAACAACACAACCCAGCCAGTTCTGCTGGAGCAGCTTCCAGGAGAATGAGTGAGAGTGGAGAATTCCAGGGATTTTCATACAAGGAGGATGGTGCTTCCTCACATCAACAGGGAAGAGAAGCATGGCAGGGGTGGGAGAGTTGTGAGGATGGAGAATCCAGGCTGGCAACAGAAATCAAAGCTGGTTCTGGTACCCTGTGAAGGCTGAGATAGAAGAGAGACTAGATGAAGCTAAAGAATAAAGCAGGGATTCATTCACAGCATCTCCTCCGTGGCTGCACCTTGGGCAGCACCAGAGCCCAGCCAGGGCTGCACCCAAGATGACCCAAAACGGCCCCAAAATGCACGAGCGCTGCCGGGGTCTGTCCCTGGGATCAGCTCTGCTCCATTTGCACCTTGCAGTTCATTGTCCCATTGCAGCTTTAGCCCAGGCAGTCCCACCCTGCTTGTTTTTCTCTCTCCAGCCCACGGGGTTTGTGCTCCTGGGCTGAGATTTGGGGCATTTGTCCTTGGTGCCCAGCTGGAGCAGGAATTGTTTTGTCTCCCTGCTCTGTGCACACAGCTCACCATCCCTGAATGTGAACCCAGCCCCACACACTAAAGCAGCACAGAATGTGGGAAATATGAAAGCCAAACCTGAGGCATCAGACAGCATTGATTCTCCATCTCTATTTGAGAAGCTCCTCTCCTCATACACCACATTGATGCCCATATTTTTATATTTTTGGTTTTCCTGTTCCAAAAGGACCATGTGGCACCTGAGGGGTGTTTGGGCTCTGAAGTGAGAGAAGTGCAAGGGTTAAAGATTCAAGAAAAGGATCCTGAGGTCAAGACCCAGGTGGGAATTCCCAGAGCAGCTGTGGCCTGAGGGGCTCCAGCAGAGCTGCAGAGGGACTGGGGACAAGGCCTGCAGGGACAGCACACAGGGAATGGCTCCCACTGCCAGAGGGCAGCCATGGGTGGCATCTTGGCAATGAGGAATTCCTGCCTGGGCTGGCATTGCCACAGCAGCTGGGGCTGCCCCTGATCCCTGCAATGGCCAAGGAAGGATTGGAGCAGCCTGGGACAGTGGGAGGTGTCCCTGCCATGGCAATGGGGCTGGAACTGAACTGGGTGATCTTTAAGGTCCTTCCCAACCCAAACCATTCCATGACAGTGACACTCATGGCGCTCACTGGCACCAAACATCACCCTGACACCAAAATCCCTCCTCCTGCCTTACCTTGCTCAAAGTCCCCGACACAAAGCAGAGATTTCACAGCCCCAGCCTGACTTTCAACACCTCCCAGATCCCTGAGAAGTGACAAGAATTAAGTGGGAAATTCAACCCCCCCAAAATGTTCTCCAGGATTAACAGAGATGCTTTTTCACAGACTCGACTGCTGGCTGAGGTCAGCCTTTAATAAGCAGCAATACACACATTTAGACACCTGGAAGGGATCAAAAATGTTGTTGAAAAGGAAAGAAACAAACCCACATGGATGGGAAAAGGAAGGCTGACCCCACCCAGCAATGGGAACCTGTTGCTGCAGATGAAATGCCAAACGCGCTCTCCCCAACACCGGGAGCTCTTTGCACTGACAAAGCAAAGGGACCCTCCTGCCTCCCTTTTTTTAGGCATCTCCCTCTGAAGCATTGTGGCTTTAATAACAATCTCTGAGGAAAAAATCAAGAAACAAACGATTTTCTTACACATAATCCCCCTTTTGCTGTCAAGGGCCCGACCCCAGTTTGATAATCTCATTTCCCGAGAATCAAAACGCTGGAAATTTAAGCTTCCTAGAGTGTTAATTGCAACCCTGCTCCATCGCTAATCAAAAAATTGGATGTTTTGCATGAGAATGCTGCCTCTAATTAATTCTCAGTCATAAAGCAGGCTGGTTTTAATAACCCCTCCTTGATTGGGCAGCCTTTGAAGAGGCCGTGGCTCTAATCCGCTACACCGGGACCAACACACGCCGAGGAAACCAGGAGTGCATTTCCAGGGGCTGGGGGAGCTGGCAAAACCCTGAAAATCCCTGCTCTCCCCAGGCTCAAAACCAGCTGTGATCCTGCTCATCATGAGACAAAAGCAGTGATGTGGCAGGAAATTCAGCATATCACATCATCACATGGTTTATTCCCCATCCTTTCCTTCAGGAATATTTTTTAACCAGCACAGGCCACTTGTCACCACATCTCCTTTAACCAGACATGAATCCTGCTCGCTCTCCCCCTCCCCAGCACCTCTGACTGACAACACATTATCACCCCCATCTCGCAGGGGTGCTGAACCAAATTTTCATTATCCCAAATGTCAGCTTTGGTTTCTGTCACCGCTGAGCACAGCTGGCTCCCTGCAGCAGCCCCTGGGTGAATCCAAATGGAACAAGGCACCTACAAATAACTGCATTTTCCCTGGACCTGGCCTTACACGGTGCCCTTGTCATAGCACATCCTCTCTGCCTCTGCTGCTAATCTTAATTAGCAGAGTTTCACATTGGTTTTTTTTTATAATTGGTTAAAACCTTATGGTAAGGAATTTTTCAGGCTGGGGTGGAAAGTGGATGAGCAGCAGAGGGGGGCGTAACATGAACCCACTTCCCAAATTTAGATTTGTGTCTGAGGGGTATCAAGGCTTTCCATTTATCACCCAGCCAGCAAGACAAAAATCAGTGCATTTTTTAATTCTAAAAGTTATCCACCATAATTTATTGCGTTATTACACCAGAGCTTTGTTTTACTGCCCCATTTGTCATCCTTTCCCAGAGGTGAGCAACCTGGAAGGTCCCTAAAACCCCAGATTGGTTTGTCCCTGCAGGCCTTGTCCCCAGTCCCTCTGCAGCTCTGCTGGAGCCCCTGCAGGCCCTGCAATGTGCTGGGAGCTCTCCCTGGAGCCTTCCCTGCTCCAGGGGAACATTCCCAGCTCTCCCAGCCTGACATTGGATCCATCTCCTCTCCAAGACATTCATGGGCCCAGGGGCTTCACTGGCAATCTCAGCAAACCAGGAAGGGTCTCCCTTCCCTTCTCCTCTCTTTTCTCTCCCCATTTTCCACAAAAATCCCCCAGGATGGATTCTGAGTGTCCCAAATCCCAGAATCCCAGAGCAGTTTGGGTGGGAAGGGACCTCCAAGCTCATTCCAGGGACACCTCCCCTATCCCAGGCTGCTCCAATCCTTCCTTGGGCATTGCAGAGATCAGGGGCAGCCCCAGCTGCTCTGGGAATCCCTTCCCAAAATCCCACCCCAGGCTCCCTCTCCAGGGAATTCCCTCCATTCCCAGCTCTCCCAGCCTGGCATTGGATCCATCCCCACCCCGACTCCTCTCTAGGAAGGGATTTTGGGGTCTGGGGGCTTCACTGGCAATCTCAGCACTCCAGGAAGGGTCTCCCTTCCCTTTGCCATCCCCAACTTCCATAAAAATTCCTCGAGATGGATTCTGAGCCTCCTTGATCCCAGAATGGTTTGGGTGGGAAGGGCCCTTCAAGCCCATCCCATTCCAATGCCACCATCCCAGGCTGCTCCAGCCTGGCCTTGGGCACTGCAGGGATCAGGGGCAGCCCCAGCTGCTGTGGCAATGCCAGCCCAGGCAGGAATTCCTCATTGCCAAGATGCCACCCATGGCTGCCCTCTGGCAGTGGGAGCCATTCCCTGTGTGCTGTCCCTGCAGGCCTTGTCCCCAGTCCCTCTGCAGCTCTGCTGGAGCCCCTGCAGGCCCTGCAATGTGCTGGGAGCTCTCCCTGGAGCCTTCCCTGCTCCAGGGAACATTCCCAGCCCTCCCAGCCTGTACCAATCCAGAAGCAAACATTTCACTTCTGTTCTTGCCCCCACCTTTATTTTTTAATGGCAGTTGTCAGAGAACTTGTGTGGCCAACTTCAAGGGGAAAAACATATGGCCAAAGTCTTTCTCCTGCAATTTCAGTGGAAGGAAACAGAAGAATTCCAGCTCTAAACCACTTGCAGCAGGTCCCTTTCTCCCTCTGAGGGATAATGTGAGCCTCATGCTCTGCTCTATTTCAGTCCAAATCAAAGGGGTTAATGACAAAGCATCACTCTGATCTTCACACATTTTTAAGGCTATTTAAATTAAATTCTTATGTGGAAAAGTTAGCGTGAGCTAAACTTTTATAAATTCCTTTCTTTTCATGCATATGTTTCTTTGAAGATCTTTTCAGGAAAAAAGATTTCCTAACAAGTCACCCTCCCCCTGCTGCCACTGAAAAATCATCCCTGTGGATAAGGCTGTTGGGAACAGAAACTGTGCAGTGTTCACAGAAGACAGAGTGTCACATGCCTGCTTTCCACTAACCTGATTGAACAATTAAATTGTATTTCTCTTTAAAAGGGATAAAAAAAAATAAAATATATATCTATAAAAAAAAAATCCAAATGCAGATCTTGCTGTGGTCTGGGATTCAGGAAGATTAATGAGCAACCTAAAAGGGAACAGCAGCTCATAATAGAGACAGAGGTTACTGCATTTTTAACATCAACTTCAAAGGGAAATTTTCTTGATGCTTCAACTGTGAAGAATCTCAGCAAAGTCATCTCATCTATTGTCCCCACTGCCTCCCCACACTGACTTTTTGTCACCTATTGCATCATGTCCAGGCTCTTCCAATTGAGCTGCAAAGGGCAGCAGGACCTTGGCCATCTTCACATTAATTCCTCTTTTGTCCTTTAATTCTTTGTCAGCTCCTGGGCTTTGTTCTTGCCCAGCGAGGCTCCCTGAGCAGCTCTGCTGCACCCTCCTCTCCTGGAAATGCTCCAAAATTCTCATCCCAAATGCTGCCCCAACATTTGTCTTGTATCCCTAAGGAACCACTCTTCCATCAAATCTGGTTCTGAATGAGCTCCAAACCCAGGACAGGAGCTCCTTAAAACCCTCAGTGTAATAGAAATAACCACAAATATAGAAATAATAGAATACTGTAATAGAAACAACCACAAAAATCCCCCAATCTCAGCCACGAGGTACCTGGAGGAGGACACAGGTATGGAGAAGGTCAGTTCTGTTCTCTGCTTGTTTTTAAAGGCACCTGGACAACTGGGAATGACAGAAAGCAACAGGACTCATCCCAAAGGGATGGGAAATACTGGAGCAAGTGCTGTAAGTCCTGATGGCCC
The DNA here is from genome assembly GCF_027887145.1 of Ammospiza caudacuta. Lineage (NCBI taxonomy): Eukaryota > Metazoa > Chordata > Aves > Passeriformes > Passerellidae > Ammospiza > Ammospiza caudacuta. Next base: position 76,366,307 of record NC_080597.1, on the reverse strand, counting down.
CCAAAAGCTCAAAATTCTCAATAGCCACAAAATTCTGGGCTTTGAGCTCACACTTGTCCTGCAGTTTGTAACAGGGAGCTCATAACTAAGGAGAAGGAACCGAAATCCTCCTGGAATCAAACCTGGTAATGGGATGGAACATTAACCTCATCCCCCTGACCTGGGGGACATTTCCTGCCCATGTGACACTTTTGGAGGTGAGAAGCTGAATCCCAAAAGGCAGAGAGAGCTGTGAGCTCAGCACCTCCCAGGCGTGTGAAAGGTGAGATCCCAGCTGAGCTGGCAGTACCTCCACATCCCTTCACCCCACAGGCTGTGGGGTCAGGGGTGGGCAGCTGGCACCAGGATATTTTATGAAAAACCCTTTTGTTAGGTTCTTTTTCTCCTGAGAAGCTGAGAGGCCTCAGGAACAAAATGTAAACAATGGTTATCTGCTGCTGTGGAATGCAACAGGTGCATCTGGGATTGGCCCATGTTGGTTGTTTTTAATTAATGGCCAATCACAGTCCAGCTGTATTGGACTCTCTGGTCAGTCACAAGATTTTATTATAATTTCATTCTTTTCTATTCCTTGCAAGCCTTCTGATTAAATCCTTTCTTCTATTATTGTAGTAGTTTTACTATAGCATTTTCTTTTAATATAATCTAGATAATAAAATAATAAATCAGCCTTCTGAAACATGGAGTCAGATCCTCATCTCTTCCCTCGTCCTGGCACCCCTGTGAACAACACCACAGTCACCCCCAGGTTCCTCCTTCTCAGTCCACCCAAAAGGATCTCAGAATTCACCACAGAGCCATTACACCCCTGATCATCAGTGCTGATTTCACCTCTGTCACACACACATTTTCTGAAAAATCCCTTTGCCAGGATTTCTTCTCCTGAGAAGCCTCAGCTTCTCCATATTTTGCTGTTTTGGAATATGATTTGGAGAATTGCTTACCCAGCACATGAATTGCTTTTAATTAATGGCCAATCACAGCCCAGCTGTGTCAGACTCTGGTCAGTCATAAGTTTTTATTCTCATTATTTTCTAGCTTTCTGATATCGCCTTTCTCTTTCTTTAGTATAGTTTTAATATATAAATTTCATTTAATATAATATCATAATATAATAAATCAGCCTTCTGAGAACTTGGAGTCAATTCTCATCTCTTCCCTCATCCTGGGACCCTCAAACACCACAACAATTAATAACCACACACTTCTGCAGTCACCCAAGTGAATCAAGCTGTCCCAAGAACAATCTCTGCCTCTCAAGGCTTTTTTCTTACATCCTTGTGGGTTTAAATTGTTGCTGAGGACAGGTCATGAAAGGAGGAAGGGAACACAAAGGCATTCAAAAATCCTCTTGCAAATTATAAAAGATCCTCAATTAACAGCCACCTGAAAATTATCATGGACAAGAGTTTCAGCAGAAATTCTGCTCTTGGTCATTACATCTGAAGAACAGAAATTTTCTTGTTATGATTAGCTCAGGAAGAATCTGGAATAGATGACACAAAGAATTTGTCTTGGGATATTCCCTGGATTCTGCTGCCAAACCCAACCACTGGATCATCCAGGAGAAACAAGGGAAATGATGCCATGCAAGAGCAGGAACACTTCCCTGGGCACACACAGCACTGCCATGGGCAACAGAAACCAGCAAAGCAGCCCAAGTGCCCCTGTTCACCATCTGCAAACCCTGTGAAGCTCCTCAGGTGCACAAAACACAAAGAATTGGTCACTTTAGTCCATCCAGCTTCAAACTGGAGCTGCCTGAGCTCAGCTCCCAAAGCAATGCAGGGCAAGTATCACAGTAAAGATACAGATAAATATCCAAGGTAGCTCCAGGTCATGAAAGGAGGAAGGGAACACAAAGGCATCCAAAAATCCTCTTGCAAATTATAAAACATCCTCAATTAACAGCCAGCTGAAAATTATCATGGACAAGAGTTCCAGGAAAATTTCTGCCCTTGGTCATCAATGTAGTAGTTGAAGAACAGAAATTATTTTCTTGTCATGATTAGCTCAGGAAGAAACTGGAATAGATGACACAAAGAATTTGTCTTGGGATATTCCCTGGATTCTGCTGCCAAACCCAACCACTGGATCATCCAGGAGAAACAAGGGAAATGATGCCATGCAAGAGCAGGAACACTTCCCTGGGCACACACAGCACTGCCATGGGCAACAGAAACCAGCAAAGCAGCCCAAGTGCCCCTGTTCACCATCTGCAAGCTCCTCAAGTGTAGAAAACACAAAGAATTGGTCAATTTAGTCCATCCAGCTTCAAACTGGAGCTGCCTGAGCTCAGCTCCCAAAGCAACGCAGGCTAAGTATCACAGTAAGGAAATATATCACAGTAAGGAAATAAATTGCAGATAAATATCCCAGATAACTCCAACACCCAAACCCAGTGCTCAGGGTGAGGTCGTTTGTATTTCACCTTTTGTTTCAGGAATATTTTTTAAGACCTTGACCTCCAGCTGTAAAAGCTGAGAGAATTAAGAGAAACCCTTCACAACCTGATAATAAACAAGAGCTTAAATCCTGGAGAGAGTCAGGGCAGAGATCAATTCCTGCCAGAGGCTGGGCAGGAAATTCCAGCTCGTGCAGGAGGGAATTCTGCAGTTGCCAAGGATCCCTTTGCTCACCTTGCAGCTCCCCACTCCGGCTGTACAGCTCCCTCCTCTGCTCCCTCAGGTAGGCGCTCATGCTGATGGCATGGGATGAGGATTCAAACCTGCAATCCAAAGGAATTCACTCAGTTTCAGGCACTGGAAGCACCACTCAGCTCTTAAAAAGATATAAAATTAAAATATAAAACGTATAATTTACAAAATTAATATAAATATAAACAGAATATCACTATTAATATAAATAAAACCAAATATAAAATATGAAATGTCTTATTTATAAAATTAAAATAGAAAACATATACTATTAAAATATTCAATGTAAAATATAAGTACCCTTGAGCTCTTAATAATATATACATTTAAAATATAAAATGTATTATGTATAAAATTAATATAAATATAAAAATATTAATATTAAATATAAATATAAATATATAAAATGTATTATTTATAAAATTAAAATATAAAACATATATTATTAAAATATTCAATGTAAAATATAAGTACCCTTTAGCTCTTAATAATATATACATTTAAATATAAAATGTATTATCTATAAAATTAATATAAATAGAAATTAAATATAAATATAAAAATATACAACGTATTATTTAGAAAATTAAAATAGGAAATGTATATTATTAAAATATACAATGTAAAATATAAGCACCCTTTAGCTCTTAATAATATATAAAATTAAATATAAAATGTATTATCTATAAAATTAATATAAATATAAAAATATTAATATTAATTAAATATAAATATAAATATATAAAATGTATTATTTATAAAATTAAAATATAAAACATATATTAAAATATTCAATGTAAAATATAAGCGCCCTTCAGCTCTTAATAATATGTAAAATTAAACTAGAAAATTTATTATTTATAAAATTAATATAAATATAAAAATATTAATATAAACATAAATTAAATATAACTAAATATAAAAATATAAAATGTATTATTTATAAAATTAGAATATAAAATGTATCTTATTAAAACATTAAATGTAAAATATAAGCACCCTTCAGCTCTTAATAATATATAAATATTCTCTTGGAAATTAGGGACCAATCAATTATTATTTACTGTATGGCTCTAATAATCCACAAGGACTAATCCAAATATTTTCCAACCATTTCTGCACCATCCAGAGGATTTTTGGCACTCATAGAAAAGGCCCCAAACTGGGCCCTGGTCTGACACCGCAGTGGTCGAGGACACCTCAACGTCCCTGTGACCACAACAGTCCCGTGGCCAAGGGATGTTCCCCAGGCAGGCACTTCCCAAAAAAAACCCCAAAAAACAAAACCAATCCTGGGTGTTGGAACCCTGATTGCTGAGAATTTTACAATTTCTGTACTTTCAGGCACTGACCCCCAAGAGAACACTGCATTGACCTGAGGCTGTAGAAAAACCATCCAAAAATGAATAATAAAACTAAAATGATGAGTGTATAGTTTGAATAGAAGTGTGTGATATCACAGGGTGGGAAAAATAAGAGTTTAAAATTTTAGAATATAGTAATATATACATAAAGCAAGATAGAAGTTTTAGGGCAGAAGCTGGTCCTTCTTTACCTTCTTCATAAGTTTGGGTGGTTATGTGTAATTGGATAAAAACGTCTCCATTTCGGTGGTTTTGTGTAATTAGATAAAGTCCCCATTACAAGCCACAAGTAGTTAGCTATTGGGTTAAAAGTAAAAATCATTTAAGTGACATTTCTTAATTAGACAGCTTATCCTTAAAAAACCTTGTCGAAAGAGATACGTCTCCATTTTTAGCTTATTAAAATTAAGGGCTACAAAACTCACAGCTTGTGAGACTGTAATACACATAAATAATAAACATCTGAGTCTAACAAGAAATACTGTCTCACACATTTAATTCCAACCTTAGCAGAAAAAAGAAGCAAAAATTGCATTTCCTGGGAGTGCCTGGATGGGCTCTGGGGACCAGGGAGAAGGAAGCACCTTCAAACAGCCCCAGCGACGTAATGCCTTGAGAATCTGAGCTAGAGCAGAGGCTGGGCAGAGTTCCAGAATAAAGCAGGGATTTATGGAAAGGATCCATGGATCCCCCTTGGGCAGCACCAGAGCCCAGCCAGGGCTGCACCCAAGATGACCCAAAACGGCCCCAAAATGCACGAGCGCTGCCGGGGTCTCTCCCTGGGATCAGCTCTGCTCCATTTGCACCTTGCAGTTCATTGTCCCATTGCAGCTTTAGCCCAGGCAGTCCCACCCTGCTTGTTTTTCTCTCTCCAGCCCACGGGGTTTGTGCTCCTGGGCTGAGATTTGGGGCATTTGTTGTGGTATTTGCTGGGTCCCCGGGATGAAGGAGGAAATGATGAATCTGACTTCATATTCTTAGAAGGATATTACATTATATTATATTACATTATATTATATTACATTATATTATATTACATTATATTATATTACATTATATTATATTACATTATATTATATTAATATTAATAAAGTATTAATATTAATAAAGTATTAATATTATATCTATATTAATATAATATTTATAGTATATCATATTTATATTTATATTATATTTATATTATAACATATTTATATTTATATTTATATCATATTATATCATATTATATCATATCATATTATATCATATTATATCATATTATATCATATTATATCATATTATATCATATTATATCATATTATATCATATTATATCATATCATATCATATCATATCATATCATATCATATCATATCATATCATATCATATTATAGTATTTTACAGTATATTATGCTGTAAAAAACTATACTAAAGAATACAGAAAGGATACAGACAGAAGGCTAAAAGATAATAATGAAAACTCCTGACTTCTTCCAGAGCCTTGACACAGCCTGGCACTGATTGGCCAATGAGACAAAACAATTCCCATGAAACCAATGGAACAATCACCTGTTGGATAAACAATCTCCAACCACATTCCAAAGCAGCAAAACACAGGAGAAGCAAATGGGATAATATTGTTTTCCTTTTTCTCTGAGGCTTCTCATCTTCCCAGGAGAAGAATTCCTGGCGAAGGGATTTTTCAGAAAACAGGACAGTGACAATTTGTCCTTGGTGCCCAGCTGGAGCAGGAATTGTTTTGTCTCCCTGCTCTCACCATCCCTGAATGTGAAGCTCAGACCCACACACCAAAGCAGCACAGAATAGGAAACATATAAAAGCCAAACCTGAGACAGCAGACACCTCAGGTTTGGAAAGGAAACTTCTGCCTCAAGAAGACCTCGAGATGTTGAGGATTTGCTGCAGCACCCCTCAGTCCCTCCCCAAGCCCACAGCTCAGGAAGGTGGAATCAGCCTCAGAGGGACACTGGGAACAAGAGCATCACACCGGGGACAGGGGAAAGCATCTCACAGCTTTCCTGGGCACTAGTGTTAAGATTATTACTATTAATGAGGCTTTTCTGCTTTAATTTGGACTCTTGAGTGTTGCTGTTATTGCAACTGAACTAATAACGATTTATCAAAATACAACAAACCCTTCTGATTTTAATTAAAAGGGCTGTAAATTCTTGGCTCTGTGCTCCCCACGTGCTCCTTTCTGTCCTCAGTGAGACAACAAGAGCAGCATTACCCCACAGCTCTTTCCAGGCACCAAACCCAGACCTCATCCCTTCTTATCCACAACCATCCCCCAGTTTTTCTCCCCTATTTCCTTTCTTTTCCACAGCCACCCTCCCGTTTTTCTCCCCCATAATTTCCCTTCTTTTCCACAACCATCCTCCAATTTTCCTCCCCCATTTCCCTTTTTTTCCACAACCATCCCGTTTTAATCCTCCATTTCCCTTCTTTTCCACAGCCATCCCCCAGTTTTTCTCCCCCATTTCACTTTTTCCCCCACAACCATCCAGGCTTTCCTCGCCCATTTCCCTTTCTTTTCCCCAACCATCCCTCAGGTTTTTCTCCTCCATTTCCCTTCTTTCCCACAATCATTCCCCAGGTTCTTCTCCCCCATTTCTTTCCCTTTTTCCCCCACAGCCACCCTCCAGTTTTTCTCCCCTATTTCCCTTTCTTTTCCACAACCATCCCCCAAGTTTTTCCTCCCTTATTTCCCTTTTTTTTCCACAGCCACCCTCCAGTTTTTTTCCCCATTTCCCTTTCTTTTCCACAGCCACCCTCCAGGTTTTCTCCCTTTTTTCCACAACCATCTCCCAGTTTTTCTCCCCTTTTTTTCCACAGCCATCCTCCAGTTTTGCTCCCCTATATCCTTTCTTTTCCACAACCAGCCACTTTTTCTCTCCAATTTTCCTTCCTTTGCCACATCCTCAAGCTGCCCTTCCCCACATTCCTGTTCCCACTCAACTCCTTGTAACTGCCTTCCCAATGCTGATCCTCCCACAAAGCCTTCAAAACATTTTTGTTTTCTTTACAACTACACAGAATTACAGCCAAGTCTGGCACTGATTTATTGGGTGTTTAACTCTTGCCTGTACAATTCACTCCTGTCTTGTTTCCTGATTTCTATCTTGGAAAACTGAGCTGGCAACCTGAGCATGCCCTTGGCTACTTTTGGGAAGAGAAAAAAGTTTTAAAAAAAAGAAAAAATTATCATGGCATAAATTATCCAAATTCCCCTTCATCAGAAGCTTTTTCAAGCAACTAAATAAATATTATCTTTTATTATATCAATTTTGAAGGAAATAAGGATTCTGGGTTCCTTCTAAATACCAGCTCCTGATTTCCAGAGAGCAGGACACAACTTCCCTCTATTCCTTGAGGACATAACTAGCAGAAATATTTAATATTAATTAAATTAGGTCAGTATTTAATATGAATTAAATGAGCTCACAAGCTACCACAGGACACAGCACCAACACCTGCATCCCCCAGTGAGCAAAACACGAGGTGGAGCCCTGCCCTAAGAGTGCTGAGGAATGAAATGCAGATTTTGTGGTGACAAGAGGAGAGATTTGGACAGAGCTAATGGAAAGGAGCCTGGCACAGAAAGCACTGAAGATGGGAGGGGAGACAAGAATAACACTCCATCAAACACGTACAAACCTCAGTGGGCTGAGAAATTCCATTTCAAGGGAGATTTCCGTAGATATGGTGACAGCTGACAGATAAGCAAATGAGAGATCCCAATAAGTGCTGCTGTCACTGCAGGGATGGCATCACTCGGTGACAGCACAGGAGTGGGGAGAGATGCTGCTCCCACGAGGTGATTCACCTTCCCTTGAACAATCACAGCCACCTCCTCTCTGCTGACAAACTCTGCCCAGCCTCAGCCTGCTCCAGGTGAGCCACAGCAGCCTCATCCCTCCAGCTTTAATCCCAAACTTAGTCCTCAAACCCCCAAAAAAACCCTCACTGAATCCTTGTACACCCAGGGACATGGGATGAACTCCAATATCCATCTGCAGGTCAGAGTAAATTCCAAGTGGAATTCTCAGCCCAAAATGGCCATGAGGGGGTTAAAAAAAAAGGGTGAGAGGTAATAATCATGGGCTGACAGGGGAAGGAGACAACACTTAACCTGTAATAACAGCAGGTTGCAGGAGAGCTCATGCTGGGAAAGCAGACTTGGATTTACAACTAGAATCTCAGGTAGTATGAGAGGACATCTACTCTTTTTGGGAGCACAAAACAGCACTTCTAGGTCCTCTCCAAAATCCTCAAGAGGCCCAAGAGGATGGCCAGCACAGGCAGGTGGTGGAAGAGAAGAAAATTCCAGCACAGCTTCCCCAAATCCAAGTGTGAATCTCCTCTCCCACTGGCACTGCTCAGCAGCTCCTCACTCCTTACTGCTGCACAAATTTGCTCTCCCAAATCCTTCCCTTGGCCACCCAGCCTCTCTCATCCTCCTCTCCCTTACACTCTCCTCCCAACCACTTAATTCTTTGCAGCCTGACCGCTGAATTAAAGGAGTTAGTGACAGGATTAAGTGCTTAGTCTATGCAGTAATTACACAGTTATCTTAATTCCCTTTGTCCAGCGCCCTTTATCGCTCCCTCTAACAGCTCCTGAATTTACCACGGACAAAGAGAGGCAGAATGGATCACTCCATGCTCTGCAGCAGCTCCTGTAATGGGATTCCCAGCCCTGGGAAGAGCTCAGCTCTAAAGCCCAGCGCTGAATCCGGAACAGATCTTCAGCTCCGGGCATTAAATCCCCATCCAGGAGCTTCCACACCTCTCACACTGTGAAAGTGCCATTACCAGCAGCACTCCAGGGACCAAAGGCAGCTTAGCAGAGCTTTAAAAACCCCCAGCACTTACTTGAAGAGAGGGTTCTTGGGTCTCTGGGGTTTCTTCTTGGCGAAGAAGGCGGCAAACTCGCGGCCGGAGCTGGCGTAGCTGAGCTGGGCCGAGGGCTCCGAGGCTGCACGGGTGTTCTTCATGTCCAGGTACTCGGTCAGCAGCATCTGGGGGAGGGACAGAGCTCAGCAAGGCTGCAGGACACAGGGCACCAGGCACACAGCACCACCAGGCAGCTTCAGGAGGCTTTAAACAGTCCCTCATGCACAATAACATCGTGGCACATCAGAAGGCTGCAAGCAGCTGCTCTTCTTGTTCTTTGGCCCAATCTTTTACACCCCTCATGTTCATGCAGGGCACCTGTGTGCCCTCTGGGGTTGGTCAGCACACCTGGGCACTCCTTGGCTCATCACCTGCAATGCTATTCACCTGCTCTTCACAGCTGTAGCCAATTAGGGGTGAGGCTGGGCTGCAGCCCCACTCCCAATTACCACAAATTCTGTACCTTCACCATCCATCCATCCTTCCATTGTCACAGTTGAGATGGCCACAATACCCAGATTGTCACCAGTATCAGAAAGCTTTACCCCATACAGTAACATTATGCCACTTCAGAAGGCTACAAGCATCTGCCCTTGTTCTTTAGCCCAACATTTTATACCCCTCATGTTCATGCATGGCACCTGTGTGGTGCCATGCTCGAACCCTCTGTGATTGCTCAGCACCCCTGGGCTCTCCATGGCTCATTGCCTGCAATGCTGCTCACCTGCTCCTCACAGCTGGAGCCAATGAGGGATGAGGCTGGGGCAGCCCAACTCCCAATTATCTCTGTGCCTACACCTTCCCACCCAACCATTCCATCATGAGGTTGAAGCATGTTCTGGTGATGCCTTAGAATTTAAGCTTTTATATTTTTCAAATCCTGTACAGTGTTAAATGTTACAGCCCATGTCACAGCTGAGACATTCACGACCCACAGAGTGTCACCTTACAACATCAGAAAGCTCCACCCCATACACAGTAACACCATCCCACCTCAAAAGGCTTCAAACCTCTGCCCTTGTTGTCCTTTAGCCCAACCTCTTATACCCCTCATGTTCATGCATGGCACCTGTGTGCCCTCTGTGGTAGGTCAGCACACCTGGGCACTCCACGGCTCATCACCTTCAGTGCTGCTCACCTGCTTCTCACAGCTGGAGCCAATTACAGATGAGGCTGGGGCAACCCCACTCCCAATCACCTCAAACTCTGTGCCTACACCATCCATCCTTCCATTGTCACAGCTGAGACAGCCACCATACCCAGAGTGTCACCCTACAATGTCAGAAAGCTTTACCCCATACACAGTAACACCAATCTACTCCAGAAGGCTTCAAACCTTGGCCCTTGCTGTTCTTTAGCCCAATCTTTTATGCCCTCATGTTCATGCAGTGCCCCTGTGTGCCCTCTGGGGTAGCTCAGCACCCCTGGGCACTCCATGGCTCATCACCACCAATGCTGCTCACCTGCTCCTCACAGCTTTAACCCACTGGGGATGGGCTGGGGCAGCCCCACTCCCAATTATCACAAACTCTGCTCCTACAGGACAGAGCTCAGCAGCTGGGCTAAAACACGCTCACTGTGTCGCTGGAATTTTTAGGTTCTGAGTAGGAAAACGACCAAAATTCACAAAAATTCTAATTGACAGAAACATGGCTTTGTTTTTAACAAATATATCCCGAGGACTGGCTCTAATTTGGGTACAAATTTATTTGATATTCCTTAGAATGGTTTGGGTTGGGAAGGATTTTCAAGATCAGTCCCACCCCTTGCCATGCCCATGTTCCAATTCCCGTCCAGCCTGGCCTTGGACACTTCCAGGGATGGGGTTTTTGGCCAACTCAATCTGCTCCAAGTCCCAAAAGGAGCCTGCAAAAGTTCCCAAAATGATTCCATCCATGAGAACCATGGGAAGATGGTGGGTGGGCTTTATACACTGATTATAAATATAATTAATGCTCTTAAAAACAAAGGCTTGCAATAATGAGCAGTGCAGTCAAAATACCTTGGCTTATAAATGCATTTATTTTAAATACCTTGGTTTATAAATGTATTTATTTAAAATATCTTGGCTTATCAATGTATTTATGTGCTTAAATACTTCCAACATATTTATATGGAGAAATAGGAAACATCCATATGTGTGCTGGGGGTCCCATGGGATGGAAAATACCCTGGAAAGCTGCAAAAATTGTCCTTTAATAGCTCCCAACCCAATCATGCTTCTTTTATCATTGAAAATATGAATTCCCACAGCTGCCAGTGGAGTTTAGGATGGATTTTCCAACCCCAAATCACTCAGTGAAGGGTTGGGGGTTCCCTTTGTGCCATCTTCCCTCCTGTGAAACCTTTGCAGCCCAATATTTGATATTATTCAAAGTGCAGAAGTAAAACTAGACTCCAAATGATTCCATTTCAATTGCATTGTGTCTGAAGATGAAACAAAAGCCCTCGAAAATGGACTTTTGTCAAAGTCTGTTTATTTCCAGGAATTTTTACCTACTCACAGGCTGTTGGGAATGTGTTCTATGTGAATAATTAGCCAGTCAAAGCCCATCAAAGAGAGTTGGAGGTAATGAGAAGAATTCATCACTCCTGTGCTGCCTAAGTTGAAACAAATTACACAGGAATAAATATCCAGGCAAATGGAATCGTGCCCCTAATTAGAAACAATTTGGGATGGCTTGGAAGAAAAAAATAATAACACAAACACACAGAGAAAATCTGATTCCTAAACCAGCTCAATTAAAACTTTACCTGAGCACAGGCTTTGAAAATTTGTGTTTATTGGTAAAAATAATCACTGTGCTAATTTTTGACACTAATTTAGCAAAACCCGTTTGTATTCACCTATTTGCATTTCATCTTCTCCACTTAAATTAACAACCTGAAAATCGCCACGAAAATCTAATTAAACCCTCAAACTTAATCAAGTTGGGGGAAAAAAAAGGAAAAAAAATTAAGCAATTTGTTCTTCCATTATGGATGAAACCTGCTTATGATGGATTCCACGATTCTGGTGTCACTTTGTATCCAGGAGTGGGGGATATTAAGTGTGAAATCCAGGATTACAATAAACCAAGAGAGGTTTGGGGTGGGAGCAGAATGAATTATCCCTGTGGGTAAAAGGCGAAACAGAGAATTGGGATAAGAGTTTGCTCGAAGATATACAGAAAATGCCAAAAATTGGGAAAAATGAGAGAAAAAAATGTTAATTTATTGTTAATTTACTCAATGAAATGATTTACTACACAAGGCTATGAAAAAGTCAGAAGCTGTAAAAGCTGATTTTGATAATTATCCTTAAAATTAATGGAATTATGGAATGGTTTGGGTTGGGAGGGATCCTAAAGTCATCCAGCGCCATGGCAGGGACACCTCCCACTGTCCCAGGCTGCTCCAGCCCCAGTGTCCAGCCTGGCCTTGGCCATTGCAGGGATTTGGGCACCTCTGAGAAGATAAAAACAGGGAGACAGGAATTGGGAGCTCATTCTTCAGTTAAAAACTTCAAGTGTAGCAGAAACTGGGCCAGGCAGATCAAAGCTCTTTCTGCTCCAGTGCCCTGAATCCAACAGTTCCATAAATTCTTTGGGATGAAGGAATTAACTGGAAATGTGGCTGAGCAGTGACAGGACACAGCCAAGGGACAGGAGAAGGCTCCAGGGAGAGCTCCCAGCACATTGCAGGGCCTGCAGGGGCTCCAGCAGAGCTGCAGAGGGACTGGGGACAAGGCCTGCAGGGACAGCACACAGGGAATGGCTCCCACTGCCAGAGGGCAGCCATGGGTGGCATCTTGGCAATGAGGAATTCCTGCCTGGGCTGGCATTGCCACAGCAGCTGGGGCTGCCCCTGATCCCTGCAGTGCCCAAGGCCAGGCTGGAGCAGCCTGGGATGGTGGCATTGGAATGGGATGGGCTTGAAGGGCCCTTCCCACCCAAACCATTCTGGGATCTGGGACACTCAGAATCCATCCCCAGGGATTTTTATGGAAGTTGGGGATGGCAAAGGGAAGGGAGACCCTTCCTGGAGTGCTGAGATTGCCAGTGAAGCCCCCAGAGCCCAAAATCCCTTCCTAGAGAGGAGTCGGGGTGGGGATGGATCCAATGCCAGGCTGGGAGAGCTGGGAATGGAGGGAATTCCCTGGAGAGGGAGCCTGGGGTGGGATTTTGGGAAGGGATTCCCAGAGCAGCTGGGGCTGCCCCTGATCTCTGCAATGGCCAAGGCCAGGCTGGACACTGGGGCTGGAGCACCCTGGGACAGGGGAGGTGTCCCTGGAATGAGCTTGGAGGTCCCTTCCCACCCAAACTGCTCTGGGATTCTGGGATTTGGGACACTCAGAATCCATCCTGAGGGGTTTTTATGGAAAATGGGGAGAGAAAAGAGAGGAGAAGGGAAGGGAGACCCTTCATGGTTTGCTGAGATTGCCAGTGAAGCCCCTGGGCCCATGAATGTCTTGGAGAGGAGATGGATCCAATGTCAGGCTGGGAGAGCTGGGAATGTTCCCCTGGAGCAGGGAAGGCTCCAGGGAGAGCTCCCAGCACATTGCAGGGCCTGCAGGGGCTCTAGCAGAGCCCTTGGAATGTCCAAGGAAGGACTGGAGCAGCCTGGGATGGTGGAAGGTGTCCCTGCCATGCCAGGGAAGTGCAATGGGATGAGCTTTAAGGTCCCTTCCCACCCAAAACCATTCCATGATTCAACACAGCACATTTGGCTTCAAATTGCAGCAGAAAATTGAAATCCTTCTCATTTTTCAGCAGTATTAACTCATTAACCAGACTGAAAATCCTGGCCGCTCGTGGCCTCCAAAAGCAGCCTCAGGTTTCCCTTTCTCCTGCCCTGGGACATCCCTGGTGCTCCCCAGGAATCTCCAGGGGTTCCCTGGGTCTGGGCAGCCCCAGCTCCCCTCTTGTTCTGCCCTCATCATCCTCATGGAGCATTTTCATCCATCTCACATCTCCCTGTTCCAAGCTGTGCTCTGGCCCTGTGCTTATTAACAACCACAGCAAGACACAACCTGAAAATCCACTTTAAAAGCACAAAAAACCCTCAGATATTAAAAATATCCACTTAAAACCCACCCAAACCAGGCCCTTCCTGCCTATGTAAGCCAAAGGAACTTTCCTGAGCAGCCATGTAAGGGATTTCCTGATTTGTTCCCACAACACCTGCTTAGGAATTGCTGAGGTATCAACCCAAACCTCGTTAGACATTAATCACGTGGCTGCACAGAGAGATTTCTGAGGGGCTGTGGAGTTTGCAGCATCCCACTCATCTGGAACAAGGATTTGGAGTTTGTGCTCCCTGGCTGAATCCTGCCGTCCCTGGGCTGTGTTTACATCCCTCAAATAAATAAAGCTGTGCATAAACGCAGAGCAACAAAGCATCCAGCTGCTCTCTGGGAATGAGAATTAATAACAAGGGGTTGTTTAAAAAAAGCAATTTTTATGGATTTGGAGGTGTAATTAAATTTTGAAGTTCTGAGAGGTTGGGGCAGTGTGTGTGGCCTGTCTGTCACACTGAGGTGGTGGCACTGGCTCTGCTCTGTCCTTCTGCAAGACTTGCACGAGGGCAAATCTGATCCTGGGACACTCCACACCCTCATTTGTGGGAAATGTAGAGAATTCTTAAAGCCTGACAGAGAGCTCACACCTGTATGCAAACTTTGAGATGGGAAATGCTGAGTTAGAAATGCCCTGGAATGGGACAGGCATTGCTGAGAGAGGAATGGAACTGGAAACAAGTTCCAAAGGGTGGCCTTGAAAACAAGAGTGGAACTGTGGAGAAATAAAACTGTGAAAGATGCACTGGAGTGGCACCCATGAAGGGTAATTTTATATTATTTGCTTTAAGGCATTTACAGCATGGTGTGGCTAAAGCTGATAGGCCAAGAAAAACTTAAAATGTATTTAACACTTAAAATGTATTATAATGTAATTAGGAAATAGTTGGTAACAGTAATAGTAACAGTAATTATGAATGTACTTTGTGGATATAAGGTAGTTACAACTCCACAATTATTTTTTTCTCATTGTGATGGGGTGAATTATAGTATCTGTATTGTCTCACCCTTCACATGAGAGTAAAAATGGAATAAAAGTTTTTAAAATGTCTCTCAGGTTTTTTTTCCCTCTGAATCAGAAAATGGCCAAATCCAACACACATTTTCCTTCCTTAGTTGGGCCCAGGATGAGCTATATAGGTTTTTATGCCTTTATACCCAAGATTGACCTGAACAAAGCATTGGAAGTAAAACACGCCTGGCCAGGGTGACAGATAAATTAATTCAGTTTTTTTGTACCTTTTGTGAGGGCTGAGCTCTGAATAAATTCTATTGTATAAATTAAAAGCTTTAATTGGTATTTCACACCCTCACATCCCCTGAATTCAGATAGAAGCTGCAGTGTGGACACTGCTCCATCACCAAACCAGTTTCAAACTCCACACCATAAATCCTGATTTTCCTCATCCTTCCTGTGCTTGTGGGGTCCAGAAAATCCAAGGAAAACCAACACACCACGAATTTTTCAAGGGTGAATGAGAATCCCAGGTAATTACTGGCCTCTCCACCTCATATTGATCAGGGGCAATACCACAGAACAGATGATAGAAGATTCTATTAAAAAAGAATTAAGGGGGAATAATAGAATTCATGTCCAGCAACAGGGATTTCCAGAAGATGAAAAGGTCCTGGTTAAAGTATTCTTATGATGGTGACAAATTCAGCTTTAAATAAACAGAGATAAAGATTTATGTCCACCAAGGATGTGACAAAAGCCAAAACACCACAAATCAACACAGAAATCCAGGCAGGTGCAGGACAATGTTCAACTAGAAATGAGAAAATCACTGACACTGGATTTTACAAGCTCCCAGAAGTCTTAATTCTTCTTTTAGTCCTCTGCATTCCAAGAGAAATATCAGATTATTTCAGCATACTTTTCTTTTGTTGGATGGAAAACTTCTGATTTTCAGTCTCAATTCTCATTTTCTGTCTCATCCTCATTTTTAAAACAGCAGAAATTAGAAGGATATCATTGATAGCACATAAAAAGGGTTTTTTCCAGAAAAGCTGACGTTGCCTCTGGATCCCTGAAGTGTCCAAGGCCAGGCTGGATGGGGTTTGGAGCAACCTGGGATAATGTTGAGGTTGGAACTGGATGATCTTTGAGGTCCTTTTCAAGCCAAACCATTCCACGATTCTTTATATGTGGCTTTAAATGTTAAAAATTTAAATTCTTTAAGTGCTAAATTCTTTAAATGTTCTTTAAATTCTTTAAATTTAAATAATTTAAATTTAAATTATTTAAATGTTGCTTCAATCCCTTTCTGGATTAAATGGGCCTGGCTCACATTCCTATGGAAAATTATTAGAGAAATGGTCATAAATTAAAATGTTTGGGGAGAAAAATGGCAAGCAATACAGTGAACACAGGAAATCACATCTCCTGTTAGTGCTTTTTATTCCTCTTTTCAAAAATATAATCAATGTACTGGGAGGATTTCAATGTCAGCAGAGGGAAACTTCTACAGAAGTAGAAATTTTCTGTAGAAAGTTTCTGTAGAAAATTTCAACAGAAAGTAAAGGAAGTCTTGATCTACAGGATTATTGTGTAAAGTTGAGTCTGGAAAATTTAGGGATATTAAAAGTAATGGGAATTAATCAGTTCACTGGAAATGGCTGCGAAAAGCAGAGCTTTGATCTCACATCTGTAAAACCAAATCAAACCCCATCATGACAAACCAAGAAATCAGGGAAAAGAGATGGAAGGTGCACAAGAGCAGCTGGAAATTTAATATTAAAAGTCCCATTAAATGGTGGCTTCAGTCACCACCCTGACCCACAGGGTGTCAGGACTGTTCTAACTCTGGCAGTGGTTTATTTTATTTATACTACTGCATTTATATTTTTAATTTTCCTAGTAAAGAACTGTTATTCCTGCTCCCATATTTTTGTTTGAGAGCCCCTTAATTTCAAAATTATAATAATTCAGAGGGAGGGGGTTTCCATTTTCAATTTTACACTTTCATTTTTACATTTTCATTTTTACATTTTCATTTTTACATTTTCATTTTTATATTTTTTTACTTCAAGGGATGCTCCTGCCTTCCTCAGCACACACCTGGCTTTTCAAACCCAGACACAAGCTCTGGAGACAGGAGAGAACTGTTCACAAAGTGCCAGAACCAGAAAGCTCAGAACAAGAAAAGCTCAGTGAGGCAGCAGTTTGTAGCTAATTACCAGTAATTTGCTGTATCAAAAGTCTGGATAATTAAAATGCTGCAGGAATTGTGGCATTTCAATAAAAAAAAAAAAAAAAAAAAAAAAAAAGAGGAAGAGTTAATTGAATGGGAAGAGCTCTGAGCTTCCTGTGTCAGTTCTGTCACACGGAGAACATGGGCTGAGCACACAGCTGGCAGACACACCAAAGGGGAAGCAAGAAGGGAAGTTTGAAGGAATAAAATTTAAATTTTTTAAGGGCTGTGAACACCTGTAATGCAGCTCAACCTGCTTTATCTAATCTTCTTGTTGCTCCTCCAATTCATTTAACTGAAACATAATAAGAAAATCCCCTTAATAAAATTAATTCTTTAAAGGCACCTCACAATTCTACTCCTGTACAAGAAGAATTCCTTTTTTATTATTTAAAAAACCCCTCCCAAACTCTGCAGATAATGCTGTCAGTGCATTATCAATTATCAACGATAATGCACTGATGGCATTACCAATGCTAATTGGGAATTACTGCACACCTGGGAATTTTCATCTCCTTCCAGGGAGAGAGGAAGGGAAGGAACAAACCCCAAAATTACTTGAAAAGCATAACTTTCACCCAAAATGCCACAGCAGCAGAAGGGACCCTGCCTCAATAAAAAGTGCCCAATCTAAGGATTTAAATTGAGGTGGTTTGGGTGGTTTTTAAGTGGATATTTTTAATATCTAAATTTTCTTGCTTTTAAAGTGGATTTTTATGTTCTCTTGCTGTGGTTGTTAATAAGCACAGGGCCAGAGCACAGCTTGGAACAGGGAGATGTGAGATGGATGAAAATGCTCCATGAGGATGATGAGGGCAGAACAAGAGGGGAGCTGGGGCTGCCCAGGCCCAAGGAACCCCTGGAGATTCCTGGGGAGCACCAGGGATGTCCCAGGGCAGGAGAAAGGGAAACCTGAGGCTGCTTTTGGAGGCCACGAGCTGCCAGGATTTTCATATTAACCCATGGGTTACTACTGCTGAGAAATGGGAAGGATTTCAATTTTCTGCTGCAATTTGAATTTTTTTAAATTTTTTTTTTTAAATTTTTTAAAATTTTCTGTGCTATGTTGAATCATGGAATGGTTTTAGGTGGGAAGGGACCTTAAAGCTCATCCCATTGCACATCCCTGCCATGGACAGGGACACCTCCCACCATCCCAGGCTGCTCCACACCCCACCCCAACCTGGTCTCTATAAATGGGAACAAGATCTGAGCTGTCCTTTTCCCCCTCCATCCTTTCCTGTATTTCTGCTGGTTTATTTATATATTTTAACAAAGGAGAAACAAACACTGGTGACAAATTTATTTCAGCTACCAATAGTCAATTTGACTAACTGGGTCATAAAACAATTGGACAGCATTTATTTTTCTCCAGGCACCTCAGCTGTTCTGCAAACACAGATTACAGTGGCAGAAACCATCCCAGTAACAAGGCCACTTCCTCATTGTGCTATCAGCCTCTTGGCACCCAAACAAAACACAAAACAAACACAGAAAAAGAAATCCTTTTGGAGTTTTTGACAAGTGAGCCCAGCCAGCTTCAGGGTGGTAGTTTGTAATTGCTACAGTTTTGATGAGCAAATAAAAATAACTTTGTGTGTGTGTTCTTACATATTATGTCTGCACATATATTTACACGAAAGGAAGGGAGATTTAGATGGGATATTAGGGAGAAATTCCTGGCTGGGAGGTTGGGAAAGGGCTGGAATAGAATTCCCAGAGAAGCTGGGAATGTCCAAGGCCAGGCTGGACAGTGGGCTTGGAGCAGCCTGGGATGGTGGAAGGTGTCCCTGCCCATGGCAGGAGGTTGGAATGAGATGATTTTCAAAATCCTTTCCAAACCAAACCATTTGAGATTATTTTTGAAGTCCTTTCCAACCCAAACCATTCCATGGTTCTACAATTCCAGTCCATCTTTAGCACATTCTTCTGATAGAAGTGACAACTTGGTGAAATAAATCTGGTCCAGCTATGAGCCAAACACAGCCTAAAATGCATCAAAACATGGAATTTGATCAAAAAGGTGCAATTACCACCTGCTTTGTAGATGGCACAAAATAAAGCATTTCCTGGAAGGATTCAATGCCCCTCTCAGTTTGCCTGGACTTCCTTTTGCTCACCCAGCACAAAAAAGGTCAAGGAGGAGTGGAAGAGTTGAACAAGTAATTGAGTACAGATTTCTGCTCTGCAATTATAATTTAGCCAAGCTCCAGTGGCTCTGCACAGTTTGGAGGTGGGGAAGAATACAGCTAGAAATTGATACTCCTAAGTGAAGTAGTTAAACATTTTTAAATCACAAAGAAAGGAGTTCCTCCACTCCTGTTTGGTGCCATCCACCTCACAGGGAAGAATTCTAATGCACAGCAAACCCAGGGCTGTGCTGAACCCATTTCTGCAGCTCAAACTGCCACAGAAAATCCAGCAAAGAGAGGGGGAAAAATTAAAAAAAAAAAAAAAAAAGGCAGCATGTTGCTTAAATACCAAGGATGTTCAGTGCTGGGTACTACAGCACACTTTGTGTATTCCATGCCTTCAGCTAATTGCTGAAGACATCCTGCTCCAGTGTGGATGGGAACAGTAATGCGCCCTCAGTCTTCATTAAATGCCAGCTCTTAATAACAGACTCCACAAGGGCTTTAATTGCATTTAGTGGCAGCTTCTGAACTTTAAAAGTTGTTAATCAGATTTCTATGGAAATGGGATGACAAGGAAAGGTTAAGTACAGGTTGCTGAAATTTCAGCAGTTGCAGACGTATTGCCCTTAACAGGAAAGAGAAACTACCAACCTTGACAGGAACTAAACATCTTAATTAAATACTCACAAGTACAGTACTTATTTCTGCGTGAAGTTCTATTTTCAAATGTCAAATTTAATCAGGCACTTGACAAAAACATGTGATATCCCTCCAGCACAAGGGAACAAAAATACCTGGGGCTGCTTCCCTCAGGAAACACCTGCACATCTCCCAGCTCTGAGCTGCTCGTCCCAACCACCAGGAATTCAGGTTTTATGGCTCTGGAAGTGCAGGATTCCAGGGGAGAAAGAGGATCTCCCATTTTTCAGCCTGTCAGCTCTGCCTGCTCGCTCCATTTATCCCTGGAACAAGGCTCACGCTGCCAAACAAACACGAGGGTCCTCATAAATCTGACTCGCAGAGATTTATGCCCCTCCAGGGCACAGCCCATCAATTAGCACCAGTCAAAAGTACACAAACTTCTGCAGCAGGAGGAAATTCAGTGTGTCTGCAGCAGGCTTTGGTGCCAGACACTCCTGAGAGCAGCCAGAGTGCTGCTTGCTGCTCCCCAGTATCACAGGCTGGGGTCTCTGTACAAATCACACAGACCATTCCTTGCTCGATTTTCCCCTGAAAAGAGATGTATGGCCCACAAAAAGGCCAGATATTAATTAAATCTCAATGTTTTTCACCTCCTTTCTGTCTATGTTTTGTAAGTTTCTTTGATTTCTAACCCACCAGCCATCCTTCAAAGGTACAAACCTCTGCTGGACCATCCTGGCCTCTTATTCAGAAGCTCTGCAGTCATTCCTGCAATAATCCCAACAGCAATTCCAAAACTAAGCCTTGAGCTGCCCCCACACAGGAATTCCTTTGGGGTCTCTGTACAAATCACAAATGAGATGGGACTGCTGAGAATGTGCCTTGAGCTGTTTGATTTTCCAGCATCAGTTTTATTCCATGGTTATGACAATGGGAAGATGCCAGAATTCAGGCATCCCTCTGGCTGTCCTGGATGGCCAAAACCCTGCCAGGGGGCTCGGAGACCCTGGCACAGAGCCCAAGATCCATGTGGGTTTGATTTTGACCCACGGAGCAAATTACCAACCTTATATGAAGATCAGCAAGCCATGACAGTTTAAGTAGAATAATAGTGAATTTATCATGGGGTGAAAAAGTAGATTTTGGGGTTTTTAGAATGGGGGTTCAGAGGGCAAGATGGAGGGATCTGGCCATGTCCAGCCTTTCTCTTTCTTCTTCCTGGCCTCCATCTCCTGCTGTGATGGTGGCACTTTAGGATTGGTTTAGAGCAGAAGGTCACTGTCTAACACAGGTGACAGGTACTGGGAAGTAATTGTAAATATTGTACACATAGTTTTTAGTATAAAAAGATAACGCCACCCTGGGGGCAGCCAGAGTGCCTCTGACTGTCTTGCTGAGCAAACCTTGGCTGGACAAGAGAAAGAATTTTATAGATAAGAAACAATGAACAACCTTGAGACCAAGAACTGAGGAGCTCTGACTCCTTCTTCCAGTGCCAGGCTGGGAAAAGAGACTTTCTGACACATCTCAGGGTCACTGTGAGCAGCAGAGATCCCGAGAGGAAGATGCCCTCAGCTCACACCCCAGGCAGCAGACACAGAACTCAATGTCACAGCTCACTTTGACAGTTTTGTGACCAATCCCACACAGCAAAAGCACATTGACAGCAGCTCCATCCAACCACTGTAAGCACAGGTACCTTTGGTTAAACAATGCTGGCTTATTTCAAATCCAGTCCCTGCTTGTGAGCCTCAAACACAATGCACAGAGCTCTGTTATTAACTTAGAACTCCCTCATATCTCACTGATAAACTTTCCTGCAGCTTAGGGAGTTATTCTAGACAAGCATTAATACACAGACCATTGTTCTATTTGTCCTTACTTTTCTACTTTCACATCATTTTTCTGCTGACCAATCTCATGGCTGCTGCTTAGCTCCAATCACAGTTCTGCTGTCTCTGAGCTGCCTTTTGCAGCTTTCCCAAAACCCTCTGAATTTATGGATTCCCACCCCCAGCTCCAGCCTTGAGCCACCCACGATGCTCCCAGTGACCACTTCAAGCCCTGGGCTCCCTCCCTGGTGCTGATAATTTATTTTATTTGCACATTTATAACCTCCAGACCTGCTAGAACCAATATAAAAACTGAATATGGTGCTCAGACAGGAGTCCAAGGCCTGTTTTAAATCTTAAAGTTGAGATTTATTCTCATGAACCTGGAGGATTTCAGTCTCTGATTTCAACTCACTGGCAGGGACATGTGGATTTTATTATCACATCCTGCCCTTCCCTGCAGGGCTGTCCAGCAGCCACCACAGCTGTAGGATGCACCAAGGATCCTTTATGGCAAAATATTGTAAAATAAATATTTTGTTCCAATCCTAATCTGAGGGAAGAGCAGCTGCACCTGGGATTAGCTCAGAGGCTGAGCGAGGGATTTCAGGAGAAGAGACTTTGGCCTTGGAATAGTAAAGAGTGAGAGAAGAGTGTAAATAGAGAGAAGATAGTGAGAAAGAAATGGTGGAAGGACAGTGAAAGTTAATTAAAGTGAGCAAGAGAACTACAGAGCCACCAGTTGCTTCATCTTCCTTCAGATCAATTAAAAACATCATCAGAGTGACTTGAGAAAAGGAGGATGAGCAGGGAAACTTCCACCCCAGGAAACTTCCACCCCTTTCTTTCTAATCTGCTGCTGTAACAGGAGACATCACCCAAAAAGGGATTTACAAACCAGTGTGAATGAGGAAAAGTGGAGTAAAAAAGGAAATCTGCTATAGTTAAACTCAGAGTTTTGCCTCATTATCTATAAATTTAAACAGATGTCACAGGAAGGGCTGTGATGCTGCATTTAAAAAATCCCACATTTTGTAGGTTCCTATTTCATGTCAGAACTGACTTTCAGATCTCCCCCTTTTCAGATTTAAGACCCTGGCACCCACCATCCCCCTTGCACCAACCCCAAATGCTTCCCTGACCCCTTTTAAACCCACACTGGCATTTCCTAATTGACCAAAGCCTCCAAGACCCAACCACATCTGAACTCACGAGGAAAAGCACCTGAAAGAGAGACACGGCCCCAAAAATTAGAGGCATGAAGAGTTGCTACAAAAGAACAGCAAAATTCCAGGGCAGGAATGGAGGTTTCTGCAGAATGAGCCCAGTGCCACCAAGAGGTTGATGAAAGGCCACGTTCCCCTTTGACACCAACCCAGCAGCCTCCATTTCAAGCCCAGCTTTAAGGCCACTGAGGGCTTTGAAATGAGAGCAGAGCTACAGAACCTCTTTGTCAAAGCTACAATAGCCATGGCTTTGTATCCATCCCCTTCCCAAACGGGTGGGAGGTGCAGCAGTGCTGGTTTTGGAGGTTTAAAAAATCACTTTTGAACAAGGAAAGTGCCCCTGAGCTCATCGCAGAATTACCTGTAAGGCTTTGGGGGTCTTTGACATTATTCCAAATACTCTGAAGCCAGAGGGGGGAGCTCACAGCATAGACAAAATTCCCATTTTCAGGCTTGGAGGGGAAAAAAAAAAAAAAAATTTCCAGCTGTTTCCAGCTGCTGTGCACGAGGCATTGCAGCTTCTAAAGCATCCATCAGCATTGCTCCCTCCTGCCTTTTATGCTGCTCTCTAAAGGTGCAGCACCAAAATGCCAGTGTTAAGCAGATTATAATGTTTGTGAACATGTTCCATTCCAGCAGATCCCTGAATGCCTTTCTGCATCAGGGAGCCTTTTCCTCCCCCTTTCATCAGCTTATCAAATGAAGCTCAACAGTAGCAGCTCCATCTAATGATACCAGGGGCCTTGTAATGGGATTAGGAAAAACACCATCATTACTTTCAAGGAGGAATGTGACCTTCAAGACACTTCTGACTCCTTTAAAGGGATGGAGTAGGAACAATGAAATTAATTCCTACACAGGGACGAGGAATGGGCAGGGAGAAGCAAGAGGCTTTCAATTCCCAGGTAGAGATTATCTTTCCTCCTCTGTTATTGGCAGGTAAAAAAGCCAAATTGATTATCAGAATGGAACTGAGAAGGAAAAGGCAGAGCTGGGAATGTTCCCTGGAGCAGGGAGGGATCCAGGGAGAGCTCCCAGCACATTGCAGGGCCTGCAGGGGCTCCAGCAGAGCTGCAGAGGGACTGGGGACAAGGCCTGCAGGGACAGCACACAGGGAATGGCTCCCACTGCCAGAGGGCAGCCATGGGTGGCATCTTGGCAATGAGGAATTCCTGCCTGGGCTGGCATTGCCACAGCAGCTGGGGCTGCCCCTGATCCCTGCAGTGCCCAAGGCCAGGCTGGAGCAGCCTGGGATGGTGGCATTGGAATGGGATGGGCTTGAAGGGCCCTTCCCACCCAAACCATTCTGGGATTTGGGACACTCAGAATCCATCCCCAGGGGTTTTTATGGAAGTTGGGGATGGCAAAGGGAAGGGAGACCCTTCCTGGAGTGCTGAGATTGCCAGTGAAGCCCCCAGACCCCAAAATGCCTTCCTAGAGAGGAGTCGGGGTGGGGATGGATCCAATGCCAGGCTGGGAGAGCTGGGAATGGAGGGAATTCCCTGGAGAGGGATTTTGGGAAGGGATTCCCAGAGCAGCTGGGGCTGCCTAACCTGAGCCTCCAGCTGAATCCTCCACTCAATTCCAAAGCACTCCCCAGCCCTGAGAACTCTTTGCCCTGCTGGACCACACTGGATTTGGCAATTGTTCAAATGATTTCAGATAAAATTTCTGCAGCCATCACTGCAGCCATCACTCTGTTTGCCCAGAAGAGTGAAAGTGCTGCTGGATTCACTCTGTGGCTTCCACACCGAACCCAACCACACTTGTCATTGTTCCCTTCAGTAAAAACAGTCCCTCAGACTGCCCAAAGGAAGTGTAAATGCAGCAGCAACAGGAATCCACTTTAAAGCTGAAAGCCTCACACAAAACCCCTCCACTTTGTGTTCTTAGAGGATTTCAGCAATGCAAAAAATTCAGAGCCTCTCCTGAACAGCAGCCTGACATCTCCATCCTGCCTTGGCTGCAGAACACCTCTGTCACTGTTTGAAGTGTGAATTCACCCAGATTGTCCCCATTGCCTGGCCCTGCCTGCTGGAATTCCACACAGGATATTTTTAATGATGATCTTACTGCACGAGAGAGGTGGGGACAGGTTTGGTTTGAGAACTGAATGAAAAGAGGTGAAATGTTTCATGTCAGCAAATAATGTGGGCCAGAAGGCTGGATATCTGAATTAAGGTTCCAACAGCCCTGAATATTCATTTTCTTGGTGCATGGCACTGAACAGCAAAGAAGGAATGGATAATTCCAGAATGGATAATTTCAAAATGGATAATTCCAAAATGGATAATTCCAAAATGGATAGCTCCATACAGAGCTGGCCCTGCCTGGGAGAGGAGCAGGAAAACACAGTGCATGTGTTTAACACCTCAGCCCTTCCAAAACACCAAATCCTGCACTGGCAAGGTCCAGGCTGATGCAGAATTCCTTGGAATGTGTGTGCCACTGGCAGGGGAATGCCACAGGGTGGAGCCAGGACAAAGCAGATGGCTGAGCATCCACTCTGCCAGTTTTCCAAGCACTGAAGAGCTGCTTGCTCAGAAGAAAAGCTGCCAGGGCAAATTCCACCCTTTGAGATCCAACCACTCCCCCTGCACCAGCTCCCTCCTGCTCTGAAATTTCTGAGGTTAAAAGTGCATTTATTTACTCACCCAGCACTTCAAGCTACCACAATTATACAAAAAAAAACCTTCTTGCATCCCTTGTAACTCAAAAAAAAAAAAAATTAAAATCAAGAGGCCTGTCAGTCCATCAGTGTACATGTCCAGTTGTGTCACGGTACATTTAACATATATAAATACAACTTCAGCGAAAAAAAAAAGCTAATTACTACATGGCTGCTAACCATGAACAAGAATTAGAAGAGACAAACCTACATTAACTTGTCTCCATTTCAGATAATTACTTGTGAGGTTTTTTAAGACATTTGTGACTCACGAGGGAGTCTGTGAATTTACTGTCTCCTGCAATCTAATAATGTTGGCAGGCAGGAGAGTCACCTATTTATTGGTGTGTGACACCAATCCCTTCCCATGGATTAATAAAAGCTCTTAGTTAGGAGTTCTCCATCCCCCTCCCAGTAAACATAATTATTTCAAATCAAATAAAATTTAAAAAAATAATCAGTTAAAAATCCCCACAGCATGGAGGTTGAGAGAGGGAGAGGAGAGGAGAGGAGAGGAGAGGAGAGGAGAGGAGAGGAGAGGAGAGGAGAGGAGAGGAGAGGAGAGGAGAGGAGAGGAGAGGAGAGGAGAGGAGAGGAGAGGAGAGGAGAGGAGAGGAGGAGAGGAGAGGAGAGGAGAGGAGAGGAGAGGAGAGGAGAGGAGAGGAGAGGAGAGGAGAGGAGAGGAGAGGAGAGGAGAGGAGAGGAGAGGAGAGGAGAGGAGAGGAGAGGAGAGGAGAGGAGAGGAGAGGAGAGGAGAGGAGAGGAGAGGAGAGGAGAGGAGAGGAGAGGAGAGGAGAGGAGAGGAGAAGAGAAGAGAGGAGAAGAGAAGAGAAGAAGAGAGGAGAAGAGAAGAGAAGAGAAGAGAAGAGAAGAGAAGAGAAGAGAAGAGAAGAGAAGAGAAGAGAAGAGAAGAGAAGAGAAGAGAAGAGAAGAGAAGAGAAGAGAAGAGAAGAGAAGAGAAGAGAAGAGAAGAGAAGAGAAGAGAAGAGAAGAGAAGAGAAGAGAAGAGAAGAGGATGGAGGAAGTTCCATTACTCAGCAGGACACCAGGACAGGGAGATTTGTCACTTTTATTTACAAAGGATAAAAGGAACAGGCTTAGGAGAGACCACACAGGGTGGAACAAAGCTCCAGGCCCAGGAATCCAAGAGATCCAGAGTGCATTCATTAATATCTCAGAGATTCAAATAAAAATGGCATCGAGAAGAGAAGGATCCAAGAAAGGCCAAAAAAAAATAAAAATAAATCCAGGTCCACAGGTTGCAGCCAGACAAAGGAAAGGCAACAGGCACATTTTAAACACTGAGCACTTGGAAATCCTGCAGACACACAAATCACTGTCAAGGACGAGCCAGCAGCTCCCAAGTGCTGCCTTTATTCCCTTCCATTAGTCTGCTGCAGCTCCCCCGCTCCTATCAGTCAGAAATGCAGCACTAATATCCACCTTCATTTTCCAAAAGTTTCCATGCATTACAGCCCAAGTGTAAATAATTGATAAATCAAGGCAAGTGGGCTGCTGGGGCATGGCTGCAGTGAGGATAAAGCTTTTAAGAGGAGGAGGATGGGTGCAGATCCATATAAAAACACACAATTCCCCTCTGCCAACGGGGAGTTTGCAGGGAAACCACCCCCTCCCCTCCTCCTTCAGCTTCCCTTGATTTTAATATTGGCCCTTCAACCAAAAGCTCATTTTAATCCAATTTTAATGTCACTTGAGTTCTTACAAATAAGGAGACCACACAGGGAGCTGATGATTTTAATTCTGGCACTTAAATCACGAGTGTGAAGTTAAATGCAACACATCCCTTCCCCCTCCTGCAATTCCACACATTTAATTGCCACGTTCCTCCCAACCCCAACCTGCAGGAACTGAATCCCACAGGAAAAGTTGCACAGCCCTGGCACCCCTGAGCAGGTGGATTGGCTCTCTGCTGTTTCACACATCTCTGAGTGGTGGGGCTGTGATCCCAGAGGTTTTCCAGGAATCACAAAAAACTGGAATACACCTCAGGCAATCACCCAGTCCATCCCCAGCACTTCCCAGGAATGCTGTCCTGTCTCAGAGATGGTTGGAAGTTCTTAAGGAGGATACAGAAGCGCAATAAACATCCCAAAATCACTCCCTGCTTACACACAATCTCCACTGGGACAGACAGGAAAAAAGGAAAACATTGAGTTTTTGAAACTTAAATGAAAAAGCTTTTCCTGTGTGCCATTCACATTCTCTGAAAAAATCCCTTCACCCAGGATTTTTCTCCTGGGAAGCTGAGAAGCCTCAGAGAAAAGGAGAACAATTCTTATCTCATTTGCTTCTCCTGTGTTTTGCTGCTTTGGAATGTGGTTGGAGATTGTTTACCCACAGGTGATTGTTTCATTGGATTTCTGCTGTGAGTTGTTTTCACTGTTTGGCCAATTGGGGCCAAGCTGTGTTGGGACTCTGGAGAGAGTCACGAGTTTTCATTATTATCTTTTAGCCTTCTGTCTGTATCCTTTCTGTATTCTTTAGTATAGTTTATTATAGTATTCCTTATTATAATATAGTATCATAAAATAATAAATTAGCCTTCTGAGAGCATGGAGTCAGATTCATCACTCCTCCCTACCATGAGGTTCAATACAAATCCAGTATTCCTGCTGGATGAAAACAAAGCCAACCAAAGGGACAGGGATGCAGCTTAATAAAATCAACTCTCCTAACAAGAGTACCAAACCTTCTCAAATCAGGCTGCAGAAGAGATTTTAGACAATCTTTTTAATCTTAGGAAGCCCAAACGCTCCTGTGGTATTTTCTGAATTCCCTGTTGTAGGGAGGAATGAATGAATGTGACTCCATGTTCTCAAAAGGCTAATTTATTATTTTGTGATCTATATTATATTAAAAGGTACTAAACTAAACCATACTAAAAAATACAGAAAGGATACAGAGAGAAGGCTACAAAGATAATAATGAAGACTCCTGACTCCTTCCAGAGCCCTGACACAGCCTGACTGTGGTTGGTCATTAAGTCAAAACAATTCACATGAAACCAATGAAACAATCACCTGTTGGATAAACAATCTCCAACCACATTCCAAAGCAGCAAAACACAGGAGAAGCAAATGAGATAATATTGTTTTCCTTTTTCTCTGAGGCTTCTCAGCTTCCCAGGAGCGAAATCCTGGGCAAAGGGATTTTTCTAGAAAATGTGACAGTGACACCCTCCTCTGAGCAAATGACTCCCAGTCAGTTCCAGTCTCCCTGGCCAGGCTTGAACTCAGCCCTTCCTATGGGATCACACCCCGAAAAACTCAATTTCACTCCCCTTTCCAAACTTCTTGATGGATTTGAAGCGAAAGTCCTCCCTCCACCTGAGGTTTTTCCTAAATCCTTGATCACAGAATCCTGGAATCATTTAGGCTGGAAAAGACCTCTCAGATCATCAAATCCAACCATCACTATGTTCACCATTAAAGCCCATCCTCAAAAGTTGATTTTGGACACTTCCAGGGATGGGGACTCCACCACTGCCTTGGGCAGCTGTGCCAGGACTTTAAAGGGCTTTAAAAGACTTTAAAATCCTTTCAATGAGGGAATTTTCCTGATACCCAAACTAAACCTCCCCTGGCACAATTTGGCAACCATTGCACTACAGAATTTCATAGTATTTCATGTATTATTTTCTTCAGATAATACAATAATCCCAAAATATTCAGAGTTGCAAGGGACCACATAGTGATAAATACACTTCATATATTTATATATATTATATATTATATATTATATATTATATATTATATATTATATATTATATATTACATATTACATATTATATATTATATATTATATATTATATATTATATATTATATATTATATATTATATGTTATATGTTATATGTTATGTATTATATGTTATGTATTATATATTATATATTATGTATTATTAAATATATTCACTTATATATTTCTAAATATTTAATTTAAATTTTTATTAAATAAATATATATTTCTAAATATTTTCTATTTCTAAATATAAAATATAATATATATATTATATATTTTTTATATAAAATAGTCCTACAATAATCACTAGGTTTCATAACATTTTCTTCAGATTTGTCCAACTTTTCAGCTTATTTTGATTCCCTCAGACCTGACCTCATTTCTGGTACCACAGAGAGGGAGAGGAGGGTGACAGCCCATAATAAAATTCTCTGCAAGAGGAAACAAAGCCCACAGAGAAGCACCTAAACCCCAAGGATTTGATTTATCTCCTTAAATCTGACATTTGTCAGGCAGAGCAGACAAGGAGTTTCATTCACTTCACCTGTAAATCTGCCCATAATTCATGTGAAACACCGATTTTTGGGATGTATTTCATGCCTGAACATCTCCCCACTTTAGTCCATTTCTAGCTGTACATTTTAAACCCATGCAGAGACAGTAAATGATGAAGAAATGGTAGAGTCACCATCCCTGGGAGTGTCCAAAAAACCATGGATGTGGCATTTAAGGGCATACTTGAGTGGTGACCATGCTGGTGGTGATGGTTGGACTTGGTGATCTCCAAATTCTTTTCCAACCTTAATTCCAGCCTTAATTCCATGGTTCCAAGAACATGGAGCTTGGCACAGGGAGTTTGATTCAAGCAGCAGCTCCTCCGCTCAGCTTCAGTCCCAAAACCCTTCCCCACCCATTCCCTGCCCCACAGCCCTGCTGATGGCCCCTGTCCCACCCTGGAAGTGCCCAAGGCCAGGCTGGACAAGGCTTGGAGCACCCTGGGATGGTGGGAGGTGTGCCTGCCCATGGATTGGGTGGGAACTGGATGGCTTTAAGGTCCCCTCCAACCCAAATTATTCTGTAATTCTGTGTCTTGGAGCAGGAAGGAGCAGGAATTGCCACTTCCCCTTCCCACCCATGATTTTATCATTCCTCCTCATCTGTTCTCTTCCTGAGGGAATCCAACCCAACTTTCCCAGCCTTTCTTCCCAGGGCAGAAGGTTGTCCTAAGATATTTGTGTATTCTGTCCCCACGTGTCAGAGGTGGGGCAGTTCTCTCTGTCCATGGGGCAGTTGCTTCTTTATCTCTCCCACAGCCAACCCTCCCTCCAGGAGATCTCTGCTGTCCATGGCCACTGAGTGTCCCTGCAGGGCTGATCCAATCCCAGCATCCCATGGGGAGATGCTCCGCCCAGGGGAGGAGCCAAGCATTCCTGCCTGGATCCAATCTGAGCCTGGCACAGCACAGCAGCCTTTGCCCCCTGCACTGCCAGAGGAGCAGCTTTCTGCTGCCCTGCATGGCCAGAGGGAGCCCAGGCCCATCTGCAGCAGCCCTGGAGCTGCAGAGGAAAACTCCCCCCTTGTGCAGGATCCCTGCTGCAGCAGAGCCACAGCTGGCACTGCAGGAGGGCTGAGCCCCCATGGCATGGGGCTGGGACACCCCCCTGGCACACAGGGGGCAGGGCCTGCTCTCACTCTGGCAGTGGGTTGGTTTCTTTTCTGTACTATTGCATTTGTATTTTTAATTTTCATAATAAAGAACTGTTATTCCTATTCCCATATCTTTTCCTAGTAAAGCAGTATTCCCATTCCCATATATTTCCCTAGTAAAGAACTGTTATTCCCATTCCCATATCTTTGCCTGAGAGCCCCTTAATTTCAAAATTTTAACAATTTGGAAGGAGGGGGTTTATTTCATTTTCCATTTCAGGGGAAGCTCCTGCCTTCCTCAGCAGACACCTGGCTTTCCAAACCAGGACAGATTGCCACCAATACTGACCCACAGGCTGTCAGGTAATTTCTGACTCTGTCAGTGGTTTTTTTGTACTATTATATTTGTATTTAAGTTTCCTCGAAAACTCTTATTCCTATTCCTCTATCTTTGCCTGAGAGCCCCTTAATTTCAAATTTATAATAATTCAGAGGGAGGGGGTTTGCATTTTCCATTTCAGGGGAGGCTCCTGCCCTCCTTAGCAGACACCTGGCTTTCCAAACTAAGACAAAGCTGAACGTGCTCCAAACACCCCTTGCCCCAATCCTAATCCCTTCCTGTCCTGCAATATCCTTCAGGGGAGTCCAGAAAATTCCTGGCAGACACCAGTGAGGCTGCCAGCATTCCTTTCTATAAAATAATATAAAATTTCCTTGGATATCCATCCTTTATTCTCCCCACCATCTCCCAGTGTGGATCACACTTTGCACATCCACAGCAGCTGCCACCAAGCCTCCTAAAAATGACACTTTCCTGCCTTTGCCTCTTTCAGAACCATGGAATCTCAACAAATAATTTTATTTTCCCCCCTCACTGCACTTATGTAAACATCTCACAGATCCATCAGCCCATTCCTGCCCCAAATAACACAGAGGATTTTGTGGCAGGCATCAAAATTTGCTGACACCCCTGCTGTCACAGCCCTGCTCAGCACCACAAGGATCATCACCAAACCAGAATTAACCTTTCTTCCTTCATTTATGATAATTTCCCATCAATTCTTAAGTTTATATCTCCTGGTCAGGTTTTTTTAATCAATTAAAAACAAAACAAAAAAAAAAAAAAAAAAAAAAAAAACAAAAAAAAAACCCAGCAACCAACAAAATAACCCCACTGCAAAGTTCTTTATCCATTTCAAGTGCTCTGAGTGATTAAATAAATAAATAAACCTCACAAGAGCCAATTTTTCCACTACATAAATAATTTGCAGGCTCTTTTGTAGATGTAAATAAGACATTTCTGCTTGTTCTCCAATCCTCAGCTGGAGGCTTTAAGGAGAGGCTGCTGATTTTTCCTGGCTCCTCAGTGACTTCAGACTCCTCCTTCCTAAAAAAACTCTTCTGACATCGTGCCTTGGAGCTTAAATTCAGTTTTGAATTCTTTCTAAAGCCTCCAGCTCTGCCTGGCTGTTTTTATTATCAGAAGGGAAACTCTTATTTAAGAGTTTCTGGGTTGTTTCCCTGTCTACACTCTCACAACTCCAGACCTGTTTCAAAGAAATCATTTCTCTTTCCCATAATGTTGAATTTTTTTTTCCTTTTTTAACACAAAATCTTGTGCAATTCAACAAACCCACGATGCCTTCTGCAGGTGTCTTGTTTTTAAGGGTCTGAAGATCCATCAAATAGATTTGCTCCACAAAACCCACAACAGTCATCTCTCCCTCCTACAGCCTCCTCTCAAAAATATCTCAGCTTATCAGCTCTCTTGGGGCTCCATTTCTACATTTTAAGTTATTTGTGCCAAATAAAGACAGCTCCAGCCTTGGCAGCTGCAGTGTTTGTGTGTTTGGTGTTTTTCTTCCTCTCCAAAGCAAGGTCATTCCAAGTCTGGACATGTGAGAAGCAGCAGCCAGGGAGGAATTTTGCTTTCTTTGCCTGTTTAGGAGTTTGGAATTTGAGTTTTTGCTTCATCTCCTTTTCTGTTGATTTTATCGATATTCAGCCTGCTCCTCTGGATGTTTAATCACAGAATATCCTGAGTGGGAAGGGACTCATCCAGTTCAAACACCCCAAAATCCCACCCTGAGAGCTTTGTCCAAACATTTTTGGGAATGTGCCCATTCCCTGGGGACCCTGTTCAGTGCCCACCACCCTCTGGGGAAAGAAATTTTCCTAAAATCCAACCTAAACCTCTTGACAAAGCTTAATTCCATTAAATAAAAGGAGAAATTCCACTCCATTCCCAATCCTTGGTCCCCAGACAGAATTCCTGCCTACACCTCCAGTTCCTACAGCACAGGGGGTTTTATTTTTATTTTATTTTATTTTATTTTATTTTATTTTATTTTATTTTATTTTATTTTATTTTATTTATTTTATTTTATTTTATTTTATTTTATTTTATTTTATTTTATTTTATTTTATTTTATTTTATTTTATTTTATTTTATTTTATATTTTTTCCCTGGATGTGGCCCCCTCTCCCTCTGAATTTTTCTCTCCCTAGACAGAGGAATTCTTTAAATAAAGGCATGTTCCCCCACCTCCCACAACAAGTCTGTCTTCCCTGCCTGGTCTGCAAACAGCTTTACAGATTCCCACTGACATTTGTCATCTCACCACCTTTGCATAATGCACTCTGTAATTTGGCTTTCTCCATCACAAGGGAATCCATCCACCTCGTTTTTATTTCACTTTTAAGGTTTATTCAGTGTTCTCCTTTTCATGCAGTGGCTTCATCTTTAATTTTGATGCCATTTTGTTCCCCTCCTTGCAATATGGTGTTGTTTGCAAGCCATTTGCTCACTGATGGGGACAGGTAGATAGCAAATATTTACTTTACCACCCAGGACAAATATTTGACATCTATCACCACCCAGCTTTCAGATGGATAAGAAAATGGGCCCTCTTGGATTATCATGACAACAAGATGCAGCCACATAATATCCCTTCATCCACCTCTGATTGAAGAGCCATCATGGATTTTAGACATTTCCATTTGTAAAGATAAAACTGCAGAAAGTGTTTTCTTTGTCACTGTCCTACTACCTTTAAGATCTCTTATTTAAGTTATGTTTCAGAAAGAGCCTATTATTCATTTTTGCTCTCTTAAAAGAAACAAAACAAACAAAAACCACCACCATTTGTTCGCTCTGAAAAATAATCAGTAAAAAATCTCCTTTACTTCATGAATTTCAGGGCAGCAAGCTCTGGACTCAAAAACTCTTCTCTTTTTTGGAGCAGTTCATGAGTTTGGAGAACCAGGGAAGGAAAAAAACCCAACACAACCAAAACCCCAAAACTTTTCTGCTTTTCCCACATCCTCTGATGACAGGTTGAGGGTTGGACAAGATGGTTCTGTGATTTAATTGGAGCTGTAAATCACCCTGTAAATCTATTTAGGGCTGGGATTTCTTGGGAATCTGTTCAGCAGGTCAGGAATGGAGTCTCAAAGGTCTCTTATTTAACATCTCCTATTTAAGTTATGTTTGCAGGAAGGGCCTGTTATTCATTTTTGCTCTCTTAAAAGAAACAAAACAAAACAAAAAATTACCTCCACCACTTGTTCCCTCTGAAAAATAATCAGTAAAAAATCTCCTTTACTTCACGAATTTCAGGGCAGCAACCTCTGGACTCAAAAATTCTCTTTTTTTGGAGCAGTTCATGAGTTTGGAGAACCAGAGAAGGAAAAAACCCAACACAACCAAAACTCCAAAATTTTCCTGCTTTTCCCACATTCTCTGGTGACAGGTTGAGGGTTGGACAAGATGGCTCTGTGATTCAAATGGAGCATCCCAATTAGGTTTGGGATTTCTTGGGAATCTGTTCAGCAGGTCAGGAATGGAGTTTCCAAGGTCTCTTATTTAACATCTCTTATTTATGTTTGCAGAAAGGGCCTATTATTCATTTTTGCTCTCTTAAAAGAAACAAAACAAAAAAAACACCACCACCATTTGTTCTCTCTGAAAAATAATCAGTATAAAATCTCCTTTACTTCACGAATTTCGTGGGAGCAAGCTCTGGACTCAAAAACTCTTCTCTTTTTTGGAGCAGTTCATGAGTTTGGAGAACCAGGGAAGGAAAAAACCCAACACAACCAAAACCCCAAAACTTTTCTGCTTTTCCCACATCCTCTGATGAGAGGTTGAGGGTTGGACAAGATGGTTCTTTGATTTAATTGGAGCTGTAAATTTTTCAAAATCAAAATTGATTTTGAAACCTAAATCTATTTAGGTTTGGGATTTCTTGGGAATCTGTTCAGCAGGTCAGGAATGGAGTTTCAAAGGTTTTGATTAGGAAAACAGAATACAGGACACTCCAGTTCTTGGAGCAATTAGATGCCTTGTCTTTAAAAAAATGTCAATTCCCCATTTTGAGTGCAGGGCAATTTCCCCATTTTCTCTTTTTCAACAAGGAGAAAATGTTGTTATCCATTTGTTATCCATTCCCACATGGAAACACAACAGCTCTGACACAGGTGCTGGCTCCTGCAGTACATCCAACCCCTCCACTTCAGGAGAAATGACATTTTTAATCCCCAACGTGACAGATTTTGTTAAGTAAATAATGAACTGTTATCCCCAGATCCCCCTGTTTGCAGGTTGACAAACAGCAGAATACAAATGACAACTTTATTTCCTTATCCTCCCGGTCCAGAAGTGCCAGAGATACTCAATAAAGCACACTTGATATTCCATAAAACACACTCTGAACCTTGGGAGATTCAGGCTGGGCTATTTCCCAGTAAAGATATAAAAATGAGCTGCCACCACCTTCCGGAATAGGCTGGACTTGTGTTTATTTTTTATAAAATATTTATAATAATCACAGAATATCCTGAGTGGGAAGGGACCCATCAGGATCATCCAGTCCAACTCCTGGCCGTGTTCACACACTTTAAAATCTCTAAGATTTTAGGGATTTTATAAAGTTCAAATTATATAAAAATCAAATTATATACAATTCAAAATATATAAAATGCAGAATTAAATAAAATATAATATAAAAATATATTATAATGTATAATTATTAAAAGTATAATATAAGATAGTATAATATAATAGTAATATAATATAAATGTAATATAATATGATATAAATGTAATATAATATAAATGTAATATAATATAATATAAATGTAATATAATAAAAATAAATATAATTTATCTAAATATTGCCTTTATCCTGGAGGGTGCTGGGCAGCCTGGCCAGGAGCCAGCAGAGCCCTCAGCCCTCCATCAGCCCATCCCATTAATTGCTCCTCTGGATCAGGGCCAGAGCTCCCCACCCCATAGGTCAAACCTCCCTGAAAACCCTGCAAATTCAGGAAAACCCAGCTCTAACATCAGATAGGAACAGGTGATTTCTAAACTCATGGCTCAATCTTAGAACATTTTGGAAGAATTCTGTCAATTCTGACAGATTATGGCATGTGGATTATTCACCTCTCTCAACAATTCACAGCTTGCAGGGCAATATTGGAAATAAATCTCTCTCCACCTCAAAATGCTCTTTTTCACTAAGTCCTCACAAGACTGATATAACAGTGACTAAATTGATTTTTTTGTTGTTTTTTACTCCCAGTAAAAAGTGTGGAGAGCCCCAAATTGGAATATGAAATTTAATTTATAAGTTTTTTTAAACTTAAATGAAAAAGCTTTTCCTGCTGGCTGAAAACAAAGCCAACCAAAGGGACAGGGATGCACCAAGTGGCCTTAATAAAATGATAACTGCCCAAACAAGAGTATCAAACCTCCTCAAATCAGGCTGCAGAAGAGATTTTCAACAATCTTCTCCATCTTAGGGAGCCCAAACCCTCCCGTGAACAAATGAGTTCCAATTCCTCACAACTGTGCTCAGCAGAGGAAATCATCCCCAACACACACAATCAATAGAAAGCATTGCAGACAATAATGCAGCAGAAAGGAAGGAGCAGAGCAGGAAATTCAGGGAAAATGGGAATTTGGGGAATGAGGAAAACACACCAGGCAAGCAGTGAACAGCTCCTGAAGATCCACTCCAAAATAACCCAGCTTGTTCCATCAACCAGATCACAGGAGAACAAGGAGCTGAGAGGATATTACAGCACCCAAAGAAAATAAGATTTAAATCCAGGATGTTTTCAATCTGTGCAGGAAAGCAGCAGCATCAAGTTGTACAAATTGTATTTTAAATTTATGTATTTATAGAGGATAACCTCACCCTCCAGTGAAACACAGCAGCAACATGGAAAGGGAAATCACTAAAATATGAACAGATTATCCCAGCAAAAGTGATCCTAATCTGATGCCTCAGGTTTAGCTTTTATATTTTTCCCATTCTCTGCTGCTTTAGTGTGTGGGTCTGAGCTTCATATTATGGGATGGTGAGCTCTGTGCACAGAGCAGGGAGACAAAACAATTCCTGCTCCAGCTGGGCACCAAGGACAAATTGTCACTGTCATGTTTTCTGGAAAATCCCTTCACCAGGATTTCTTCTCCTGGGAAGCTGAGAAAAAGGAAAACAATATTATCTCATTTGCTTCTGCTGTGTTTTGCTGCTTTGGAATGTGGTTGGAGATTGTTTATCCAACAGGTGATTGTTTCATTGGTTTCATGTCAGTTGTTTTAATTAATGACCAATCATGATCAGGCTGTGTTGGGATTCTGGAAAGAGTCAGGAGTTTTCATTATTATCTTTCTAGCCTTCTGTCTGTATCCTTTCTCTATTCTTTAGAATAGTTTAGTAATAGCATTGTATAATATAATATCATAAAATAATAAATCAGCCTTCTGAGAACATGGAGTCAGATTCATCATTTCCTCCTTCATCCTGGGCACCCAGCAAATACCACAACAAATGCCCCAAATCTCAGCCCAGGAGCACAAACCCCGTGGGCTGGAGAGAGAAAAACAAGCAGGGTGGGACTGCCTGGGCTAAAGCTGCAATGGGACAATGAACTGCAAGGTGCAAATGGAGCAGAGCTGATCCCAGGGACAGACCCCGGCAGCGCTCGTGCATTTTGGGGCCGTTTTGGTTCATCTTGGGTGCAGCCCTGGCTGGGCTCTGGTGCTGCCCAAGGTGCAGCCATGGAGGAGATGCTGTGAATGAATCCCTGCTTTATTCTGGAACTCTGTTCTAGGTCAGATTTACAAGGCACCAGCCCAAGGCTGGGATGGTTCAGAAGCTGAGGGAGAAGGCAGCAGGAATTTGGGTGAGTGCAGAGGCCACACCTGGAGCATCCAGCACAGGGGACAGCCTGGAGCAGAGAAGGCTCAAAACTTACCAAAATCACCCATTTTATGATTCTGTAAAAATTCAGATAGAAAATGAGGCAGATAAAACAAAAAATTACTTTTTTCAACCCAAAGTCTCCTTTAAAACAAACACAACTACACAACTAAAGGAACAAGTCAGCTCTGCTTAAGAGAAACTCTAATTTGGCCCCAACTTCTTTGCTCCAAAGGGATGGTCAGGCTCCCAGCAATTAATGAGCCATTTTCAGGACTGCAGAAATAAGCTGAGGTTCAGCAAATACGAGGTGGAAATGATTTCAGATTCATTAAAGTGCACGGGCTCTGTTGTGCCAAGCCAGCACATCTCTGCAGCGAAGTCTCCCAGGCAGCCTCACTGGCCTCCCTTGCAAACCCAAATTAAGCAGGTGCAGAAATGCCAACATCATCAGGATCCTCCTGAGGTGCTGGGCCTGGGGTTATTTTGACACAGCCAGGCTACTTAGCAAGGCAAAAAACCCTGCAAATACAAATCAATTACAGCCCAAAAAAGATCAATTTTTCCTCTACAATAGAAAAGCCATTGCTTCTTTTGTTGTTCCTTAATGCCACATTAGCACAACATCCCCAAAAACCTCAAACATGGCACTATGAAGCTTAAAAGGACCAACAACCCCTGTAATAACATTTTTACTGGGCAGCTCTTTCAATATCCTGCAGAGCCTTTTCAAGCAGACACCCAAAAAACTCCAAAAGTTTCAGTTCTCTGCTCACAAAATTGATCAAAAGATCAATTTTTTCCCTACAACAGAAAAGCCATTGCTTTTTTTTTTGGTTTTTTTTTTTTGTTCCTCAATGCCACATTAGCACAACATCCCCAAAACCTCAAACATGGCACTGAGAAGCTTAAAAGGAGCAACAACCCCTGCAACCACATTTTTACTGGGCAGCTCTTTCGATATCATGTAGAGCCTTTCTGAGCAGATAATTCCACCCAAAAAACTCCAAAAACTTCAGTTCTCTGCTCACAAAGGTATTTTAAATACTCTCCACACCTTCAGGAAGTTTTGCCTTCACAATATCTCAACCAGGACTCCAATGGAAAGATAAAGAATTTGGAAAGATAAAGATTTTTTCAGGAATTCACGGACACTGGAGGACAGGGAAGGTGAAGGTGTGGAAGAGCCTCTTGTCTGTTCCTCAAATAGAAAATAAAAAATCCAAATTGCTGAATTCTCCCTAAATTTAACTGCATTGCCCTCCCCTGGATGTGTTTGCTCACTGTGCTGCTCCTGTTTGCCAGCATCTACTCCTTCAGCAGACACTGAGTTACAATTTTGAGGGGGCTGGAGCTTGGAAATGTCAAAGGGATTCACATTCCTTCTACAGCACCTTTCAAAATAAAGCCAAAAGCCCTCAGGATCATGAATACAGCACAAAATTATGCATCCAAAAGAACAATTCCCTGCCAGATCACACAATAATCCTACACAGGCCATGAGGAAATATCACAGGAGGCTGCTTTTAGACCATCAATTAATCTGTGAACCCTCAAGTTGATCTTTAAGGAAATGGGTGATTTTATAGCTCACAGCAAAACGAAATGTAAAATGGAAGAATGTTTAAGCAAACCTTCAGTTTGAACTCCTGGCCTTAAAAAAGCACTCCCAGAAAATGCCAAGGCTGGCACCTCCCAGGGGGCTGAGCAGAACACAAGGAATGACCCATCCAATAAAGATTTCTGGAAAGGCAGAGCACATTGTGGTGACCTCGGGATAAATCTTATAAAATCTCAACCTGCAGAATCCCTTCAGTCCCTGTTTGGTGTTGGGATTTTCATCCAAGTCAATGTCCAAGGGTGTTTGGGTGGGCTGTGAGCACCCAAAATCGTTCTGCAGCTGCTGTGGGAGCACAGAGCACACAATCAGTGCTAAAATTCAGATTAACATATGGCTGGCTCTCAGAAAACACAGCCAAGAGAGAAAGCAAAGGGAGCAGAGGCAAACCAGCAGATAGGAGGCACAAGAAACAAAGAACACAGCTCAAACTCAGTCTCTGAAGAATATTAAACCAAAGAACATTATGCTGAAAGAATCATTGCTGAGGAAAGAGGGATTTGGGAATAGCAGGATCAAATTCTAACCTGCTTTAAACAACCTGCAACCTCAGAGAATTCAGGGAATCACACAGGTTGCCATTAAGGGAAGGCTGACTGTACAAATTCCTGCAAATCCCATCCTCTGATCTGCATAAACCCAGATGCACTCAGGTGCCTGTTGCACGAAGATCACAAAACCACTGAAAGGGCTGGGAAGGGACCTTAAAATAATCCAGTTCCAACCCCCTCATCCCTCCAAACAGCTCCAAAAGACTAAATCTGAA
This sequence comes from Ammospiza caudacuta, assembly GCF_027887145.1. Lineage (NCBI taxonomy): Eukaryota > Metazoa > Chordata > Aves > Passeriformes > Passerellidae > Ammospiza > Ammospiza caudacuta. Next base: position 76,325,637 of record NC_080597.1, on the reverse strand, counting down.
AATTGCAAATTAATAATTAACAAAGCGTCACAGTTCTGCTGCAGGTAAATTAAGGAGTTGCTGGTGTGACAGCCCAGTCCTGAGCCACACATGAAGGCAGGGATGGAATTCTCTCCCCTTCAATCCCACTCCCCACTAAAAATTGGTCACAATTACAATTATAATTGTAACCAATTCCAATCAATGTAATTGGTTTTTAATTTTTTTTTTAATCCCTGGATCAGGATGCTCAAGTTTTGATTGCAGGGTGATGTTTTACAGGGTTTTGGCTTGTTTGAAGAACCAAAACCTCACCATGCACTGAAGTTATTTTCACCGTAATTTTCACAAATGTGCCATCCTCTGGAATCTTTGGGTTTTTCCCACTGTTCCTCTTGAGCGTGACAGCAAAAGTGAAAATTTCCTAAAAAATACTTTCAAATCTCTGTTTTCTAAATGCCCAAGCAGTCCTGGTGAGCACTGAAGAACTGCAAGGCAGGCAGGACACTGAAAAATCAGAGTGGGCTTGGCAGAGATGAAAATTCTCACAGATCCACACTTTAAAACTGGTCCCACTAAAAAGAAAAGTGTCCTGCGGGAGAGCTGCAATCCCTTTGAAATGCAGGCTCTGAGTTTGGTTCTATTTTTTTGTAATTGTTGTATGATTTTATGTAGAGATATTTATGTATATATATAATATATTTATTAAAGTTTATGTATTGATAAAATAAAATTAATTTTTTTGTTGTTTTGGAGAGTTGCATGTTATGTATTTTGAGTATTAATTAATAAATTGTTTTATGTGAGAGAAATGGTATGAGATTGTTTATTTAGTTAATAACTCAATTGATTTGATTGTTTGAAGGTTGTTTTGAAGTAGTTTGAGGTAAAAACCAGGTTGTAATTAAAAAAAATTAAGTTTAAAGTCATTATTATAGTTAGGTCCATATTGATTGATGAATTTTTTAATGTTTATATTTTTTATTATTTTTATGTAAGAGGAAGGAATCAGCATCACTTTTCCTGAGAGATCACAAAGTTTTGGGACCATTCTCCACCACAGCTGTCACATGCACAGAAATCTCTGGGAACATCTTCATTTTTTTCCACCTTAGCACCACAACGGGCTCTGAGGCAAAGTCACCCTCGTGAATTAAAGCAAATCATCAGGAGAGGAACAATCCAGAGGCACCATCATTTATCACTCTGGCAGGAAAGGGGCTGGAAAATGCAGTTTTTTCTGGGAGGGCACCACCCTGATTAAGCAGCGAGGGAATGAGCACCAAATGCCTGTAATAAAGTGAGATCATCCCTTTCCTGTGTCCCAGATAATTCTGTGCTGTTCCAGTGTCCTTTGTCAGTAAAACCAGACAGATCCTGGCTACTACACTGAAGGGACAGCTCTGATTTATTTATTTACTGACCTGCTGGGAGGTGTAACTAATTTGGATTATTCTCCCTGTCACGGGCAGCAAATTCCAACTGTTTGAGCCCAGGAGAGGAAATTAATGACACAATTAACCTCTGTGCAATTGGAGTGCATCAGACAAGAGTTTTCATCTCAGGTGTTGCACGGCTTGGAAAAGACACATCCAGCCCATCCATCCAACCTCCTGCTCCAAGCCTTTTCCAAAGGAGCTTCAACACAGGAGAGTTGGTCAGAAAAACAGCTCTAGCGTCTATTAAAAAAAGGAAAGAATTACACCAAATGTTATTTTTCTTGGAGGTTTACCTTCCTTTAAAATCATGTTATTATAATATAAAATTAGATCTGGGATTTTCCAAAGAATCCAAAGTAATTAGTTGTCCAATTCCCACTAGATTGCCAAGGGAGTTAGATCCTAAATGCCTTTGGCTCTTTTTGGAAAACCTCATCCATCACAGAAATTCAAAGGGTGGCTCACCAGAAACTGCAGAAAAGCAAGGTCTGAGTTAACACACTGAGAATTAATTTTATAGCACTTTGCAGGGCTCCTCAGTCAGGGCTGCACTGGGAATAGTGGGCACCACCACCACCACATTTTCCACTGGAAAATAACATTTCACCCACAGGAGCTGTGGCAAGGAGTGATCAGTGACATTCCAGGGCTCTGGAGCACTAAAAATAAAGGGCAAAGCTCCACTCAGTAAAAGCATTGGGCCCACAGAGTGGAGCACACAGGGATTTTTCCTTCTCTCCTTTAATATTTTGGGGTTTTTTCCAAGCCAATGCAAAGCAGAGGGAGTGCAGCTTTTCTGACTGGAAAATATGGATTAACAATGCACCACTGTTGTTTTTTAATCAGATTGTAGCTCCCAGCTTCAACCAGGGCACAGCCACAGCCACAATTCCTCAGTCTTTGCCAGTAAATGAAGACCCCAAAGAGCTTTCCAAGGAATTTCATCACATTCAAGGTGTCAGGTCTATCCTGACTCTGTTTTCTTTTTTGTACTACTGTATTGTATTTGTGGGGCTTCCAGATGAAGGAAGGAATGATTAATCTGACTTCATGTTCTCAGAAGGCTAATTTATTATTTTATGATACTATATTATATTAAAGAATGCTAAACTAAACCATACCAAAGAATACAGAAAGGATACAGACAGAAGGCTAAAAGATAATAATGAAAACTCCTGACTCCTTCCAGAGTCCCAACACAGCCTGACCCTGAATGGTCAAAGAGTGAAAACAACTCACATGAAACCAATGAAACAATCACCTGTTGGATAAACAATCTCCAACCACATTCCAAAGCAGCAAAACACAGCAGAAGCAAATGAGATAATATTGTTTTCCTTTTTCTCTGAGGCTTCTCAGCTTCCCAGGAGAGAAATCCTGGGCAAGGGGATTTTTCCAGAAAATATGTGTTTGGACATTGTTTATCCAACAGGTGATTGTTTCACTGGTTTCATGTGAGTTGTTTTCACTCTTAGGCCAATCAGAGCCAAGCTGTGTTGGGACTCTGGAAGGAGTCAGGAGTTTTCATTATTGTCTTTCAGCCTTCTGTCTGTATCCTTTAGTATAGTTTAGTATAGTATTCTTTAATATAATATCATAATAAATCAGCCTTCTGAGAACATGGAGTCAGATTCATCATTTCCTCCTTCATCCTGGGCACCCAGCAAATACCACAACAAATGCCCCAAATCTCAGCCCAGGAGCACAAACCCCGTGGGCTGGAGAGAGAAAAACAAGCAGGGTGGGACTGCCTGGGCTAAAGCTGCAATGGGACAATGAACTGCAAGGTGCAAATGGAGCAGAGCTGATCCCAGGGACAGACCCCGGCAGCGCTCGTGCATTTTGGGGCCGTTTTGGGTCATCTTGGGTGCAGCCCTGGCTGGGCTCTGGTGCTGCCCAAGGTACAGCCATGGAGGAGAATGGATGTTGAAGCTCCTTTGAATAAATCCCTGCTTTATTCTGCAACTCTGCCCAGCCTCTGTCCTAGCTCAGCTTTCTCAAGGCATCAGAACCAGTCACTGCCTTTAAAGGCACTCACACAGGGACAAGTATGAGCTCAGCATATCAAAAGAGAGGTTTATAGTCCCATAAAACATGTCCACAAATGCTGATGAACTCCTTGTAGCACCTCCTAATTCCAGCTGACAGCAGGGATGAAGTGTAGCAGACACTGACAGAAAACCGAGGACAAAAAAATCCACACCAGAGTTGACAAATCTGTTAAAAAATGGTTAAAATAAAAATACTGCACAAATCTGCAGCAGAATTTCCATTTTTTCCACATCATCCCAATATTTATCATCTCCAAGAAGGTGAAGGCTAACAAGCCCTGCACAGGGTGGGAATCCTGCATCCTTTATTTCCAAAACTCACATTCCTGTTGGAATCACAGAGTCTCATCAGGTGTGATGGTCACTTCACACCCCTCTCAGTCCTTGTCAGAGAATCTTCCAACTTGAGAAAGCAAAGCTTCCAAGTGGCATCACTGGGGAAAAAAAAGCTGAAAAAAATTCTGTGCTCTCAAGTTGTATCAATTAAAAAGGATTTAAGGATGGCCCAGGGTTCACAAGGCACAGGTTTTGTGCCAACTGCCAAATATCAAAGTAGGGAATGTGTCATTCCCTATCCTGCTTTCCCAACCTTTTCCTCTCAGCCTAACACTCAGCAGAGCTGACTTTGACTTTCACAACTCCACCAAACAGCTTTTTGAAATGATTTCTCTCTCCAAGAATTTGGGCACCTTTTTCAGCACCTTCAGCAGAGCTGAAGTTGCTTTTAACTCACATGGGTTGAGTTGCATGAATATTTAGGCATAAACTCTAAAAACCCCTTTAAAACTATAATAAAACTAAATGTGATAAACAATTAAAAGGAAAATCCACCTTAAATGAAGTTCAGAGCAGCCTGATGCTCTACAGTATGGAACAAAGATGATGAATTTTTTTCCTTGCTCATAAACTTGCAAATATTTTATTAAAGGAGTTAATATTTTTTAAAATTTCCCCCAAAGCCCATTGACCTCCTCTGCAATGAGCTGCACAAGTGACTGTTCAAACAAATAATTTTTGTGCATTGTTCAAACACGTAATTTTTATTCTGGGCTTGATTTCTTTGAACTTCAGCATAAATGTTGGTGTTTGTGAAATGCATTGGATCAACAGCTCCAGGATAAAAAGTGCCCAAACAAAAGCTGTTAATGCAGGAGTATGGGAGGAAAATTCTGCTTTGTCACCCTGCTAACAGAATATAAAATCAAAAATGGCACAGCTTGGTCACCAAGGGCCATCCTGGGAAAGAAAAGAATCCAGTGTCTGCAGCCAGCTCAGCTCTGGAGCTCATCCAGGTACCTGTTACCACATCATTCAGTTAGTTTTGAGCAGAGCTCAGCCAGGATCATCCTGTCAAAGAGAAAACACATCAATCTGGGGCATTTCTACTTCATATTCTCTGTTTTTAAAAGGCTAGGATGCCATTGCTATTGCAATTGATTCCATGATATTTCTCTGCACTTCCTAACACGTTTTTTCTTCTGTATCCAGGCCATTTCCACCATCCCAAATTCCAACTGCATTCTTCTTAAGAGCTTAACAAAATTACCAATTCTTTTGCTGTTTGAAATTGCAAAAAGACTTGAATTTTTTAGGTAAATTGGAGCAAAGCTATAAAACATTTTAATAGAGAGGGGAGGCATGACATTACAAACCTTCTTGGAAGGCCAAAATTTAAAAAAATACCTTCCTGCAAAATCAGCTCGTCCTTTTCTAGATCAAGAAAGATGAAACTCTTCCTGGGCCATAAATTTCCCCAGAAATTCTCATGTTCTTAGCAGCACATATTTGCAGAAAACACTGTAACACCCTGCTGGATTTATTCCTGCATGTGCTGAGCTCATGTCAAATAACAGGGGAGGAGGGAAAAGCATCAAGTGACCTACTCTAATTATTTAAATTCCATTTTTAAATATCAGCATTCTGAGGGGTGGAATTCTCCCTCCTCACTGTCTCCTGCTGGAGCCTGAGTGAAGCTGTGTTTGTTTTTTAAAGCTGCACACAAATCCCTTTTATGACCAACATTCTCTCAAGGAGATGAGCATTAATGAGCAAACAAGTCCAAGGGCAGCAGCTCCACACACTTCAGACCATTTTAAAAGAACCACAAAGATTGTCAGGCCCATTATTTGGAGGGTGACCACAAAGCCATTAAATATCTGTGGAGCCACTTTGTGCAAAATAACTGCTGTGGGTTCAAACCATCACCTGGTGAACTTGCAGCAATTTCAGAGATTGCTCTGGCACTTCAGCCAGGATTTATGGCACATTAACAGCTCTTATGAAAAGAGCTGATTTGACTTTCTGAGCACCAACTGTGGCACAAACATGCTTTTAAATGGAAAGGTTTATACCTGTGCTGAGCCACCAGCAAAAACCACTTGGGTTTTCCATGAGCAGCTCCAGGGAGCAGCTTCAGCTGGAAGAAAAACCTTTCCCTTGCCAGGAAAAATCCTTTTCCTTTCCTTTTCCCTCCCTCCCTGCTCCTGTGCCAGCCCTGCCACAGTTCAGGGACCTGAGAGAGCACAAAAGCAAACCTTGGCCAAATCAGCTCCTTCAAATCAGATTCCTGATTTTAGAGGAGAATCTTGCCAGAGCAAGGAGAACACCTGGGCTGGGGAAAGGAACAGAGGGATGGCAGAGGTGGGATGGAGCTGAAACCTCTCCATGCCTTTCCCACCGAGGAAATGAGGCTGCCCTGATGCCTCAGGTTTTAGCTTTTATATTTTTCACATTCTGTGCTGCTTTAGGGTGTGGGTCTGGGCTTCAAATTATGGGATGGTGAGCTCTGTGCACAGAGCAGGGAGACAAAACACTGGAGGAGATACTTTGAATAAATCCCTGCTTTATTCTTTACCTCTGCCCAGCCTCTGCCCTAGCTCAGCCTTCTCAAGGCATCAAGCCAAGGCTGGGATGCTTCAGAAGCTGAGGGAGAAGCCTGCAGGAGTTTGGGTGAGTGCAGAGGCCACACCTGGAGTGTCCAGCACAAGGAACAGCCTGGAGCAGAGAAGGCTCAAAACATAGAAACGTGGGCCAAAATCACCCATTCTATGAATCTGTAAAAATTCTGTTTCCTTGGCTATTTGTTGAAATCAGATCTTGTGTGAAGAGGAAATGATGCCCCAGGTTTAGCTTTTATATTTTCCACATTCTCAGCTGCTTTAGTGTGTGGGTCTGAGCTTCACATTATGGGATGGTGAGCTGTGTGCACAGAGCAGGGAGACAAAACAATTCCTGCTCCAGCTGGGCACCAAATGGTCACTGTCATATTTTCTGGAAAGGTCCCTTTGCCAGGATTTCTTCTCCTGGGAAGCTGAGAAGCCTCAGGGAAAAAGGAAAACAATATTATCTCATTTGCTTCTGCTATGTTTTGCTGCTTTGGAATGTGGTTGGAGATTGTTTATCCAACAGGTGATTGTTTCATTGGTTTCATGTGAGTTGTTTTCACTCTTTGACCATTCAGGGTCAGGCTGTGTTGGGACTCTGGAAGGAGTCAGGAGTTTTCATGACTCTGGAAGGAGTCAGGAGTTTTCATTATTATCTTTTAGCCTTCTGTCTGTAACCTTTCTCTATTCTTTATTATAATTTAGTATAGTATACTTTAAAATAATATCATAAAATAATAAATTATCCTTCTGAGAACATGGAGTCAGATTCATCATTTCCTCCTTCATCCTGGGCACCCAGCAAATACCACAACAAGTGAACCAAATCTCAGCCCAGGAGCACAAACCCCGTGGGCTGGAGAGAGAAAAACAAGCAGGGTGGGACTGCCTGGGCTAAAGCTGCAATGGGACAATGAACTGCAAGGTGCAAATGGAGCAGAGCTGATCCCAGGGACAGACCCCGGCAGCGCTCGTGCATTTTGGGGCCGTTTTGGGTCATCTTGGGTGCAGCCCTGGCTGGGCTCTGGTGCTGCCCAAGGTGCACCCATGCAGGAGATCCTGTGAATGAATCCCTGCTTTATTCTGGAACTCTGCCCAGCCTCTGTCCTAGCTCCAAACTGAACTCACCTGGGTGCCCAAGGGAACCAGAATTTTATGACATTAATTCCCTTAAAAACCAGACAACTACTCAGATTCCCACAGCAGAGCCATGAAATTCATCTCCAAATGCTCTCCCAGGAGTCCTGGCCAAGTCTGACCCAGCAAATGCAATTTAAATGCAGCTTTTCTGCAAGATCACTCCCCTGCCCAGCACCATGCCCAGATGTGAGGCACAAAATTATTTAATTTCCCTGCTCCCTCCATCAAATGCAATTCCCTTGGATAAGGAAGGATATGACGATGGTGGAGCATCCTTAGGAGAGGTTTCTCCAGGCCCAGTGTCTGCTGTCTCCAGCTCTGCAGCAGCACAACAGGAGTGTGTGGGCAGAAAGGAGGCTTCAGTTCCTCCCTCCCCAGTTTCCTTATGGTTTCAGCAATGTTTGGGCTGCTAAATGACACCAATTTTGGAAAACACAGGAAAGCATTAGACAGAAAAACCCCCAAAAAAGGAACATGTTAATTGTCAGTGTCTTCTCAGCAGACAGCTCACCAGAGAGCCTGCTAAAGATTTATGTCCCAGAGAAAATAGGTGTGAATTTCCCTCTCTTCTGTGGGAGGGAGAAAAATACAGACCCCAAAAAATTGGCAATCATCAACTACAAATTCAGCACTAAGAAAGGAGTGAAGATCTCTTCATTGGAGGCAGAGAGCTGCAGCCTGAGCTGTTACCTGGTCATGTCACCAACAGGACAAGTCACTGGTGGCTTCTCCTGCAGCAGGGTCCTGCAGCATTCCCTGTGTGCTGTCCCTGCAGGCCTTGTCCCCAGTCCCTCTGCAGCTCTGCTGGAGCCCCTGCAGGCCCTGCAATGTGCTGGGAGCTCTCCCTGGAGCCTTCCCTGCTCCAGGGGAACATTCCCAGCTCTCCCAGCCTGACATTGGATCCATCTCCTCTCCAAGGCATTCATGGGCCCAGGGGCTTCACTGGGAATCTCAGCAAACCAGGAAGGGTCTCCCTTCCCTTCTCCTCTCTTTTCTCTCCCCATTTTCCATAAAAATCCCTCAGGATGGATTCTGTGTCCCAAATCCCAGAATCCCAGAGCAGTTTGGGTGGGAAGGGACCTCCAAGCTCATTCCAGGGACACCTCCCCTATCCCAGGCTGCTCCAATCCTTCCTTGGCCATTGCAGGGATCAGGGGCAGCCCCAGCTGCTCTGGGAATCCCTTCCCAAAATCCCACCCCAGGCTCCCTCTCCAGGGAATTCCCTCCATTCCCAGCTCTCCCAGCCTGGCATTGGATCCATCCCCACCCCGACTCCTCTCTAGGAAGGGATTTTGGGGTCTGGGGGCTTCACTGGCAATCTCAGCACTCCAGGAAGGGTCTCCCTTCCCTTTGCCATCCCCAACTTCCATAAAAATCCCTGGGGATGGATTCTGAGTGTCCCAAATCCCAGAATGGTTTGGGTGGGAAGGGCCCTTCAAGCCCATCCCATTCCAATGCCACCATCCCAGGCTGCTCCAGCCTGGCCTTGGGCACTGCAGGGATCAGGGGCAGCCCCAGCTGCTGTGGCAATGCCAGCCCAGGCAGGAATTCCTCATTGCCAAGATGCCACCCATGGCTGCCCTCTGGCAGTGGGAGCCATTCCCTGTGTGCTGTCCCTGCAGGCCTTGTCCCCAGTCCCTCTGCAGCAAAACATGGAGAAGCTGAAGCTTCCCAGCTTCTCAGGAGAAAAAATCCTGGCAAAAGGAATTTTCATAAAATATGTCAGTGACAGAGCTCAATTAGCTCCACACAAAATGCCAAATTTAAGTTAAAATTTAAACAAATTTCCCTCTTCTCTCACTGATGGAACAACATGACCAAGGGCTATGCTGGCTGTGAGACAGGGAAATAACTTCAAATGGTGTTTTCCTGAACAAGGCTGCTCTAATATTTTGACAAACTGCTTTTGTTTGTTTGTTTTCTAGCACTCCCCTACCAACTGGAAAAGGTCACTCTGTGTTCTGTGCTACTCCTCCATTCTCAAAGAAGGTCAAAAATATTTAATATCTGCATGTTTTGTACCTCAACACTGCTCAACACTGAGCCACCTCTCACACTACATCAGAGTGCCTGGCGCAGTTATTAGGGAGAAATGCAGAAATTCAGCTCCAAAAAGGAGCTGCAGAAAACAACTCCTCCGCCACAAACCCCAATTTGCAGCCCACCACGAGCTCCTGTTATTTGGTGAAGACATGGAGAGATGTAACATGAATTTTCCTGAATTTCACACGCAGAGATGCACAATGCACAGGTACAGAACATTATCCCTGTGAATTCCACTTGTGTGAGATTGTTCTGCTGTGCTGACTAAATTCCCTTCACTGGGATTTGAAGGAATTGTATTCATTGGGATTTGAAGGAATTGCATCACTTGCATTTGAGGGAATTCCATCCATTGGGATTTGAAGGAATTGCATTGATTGGGATTTGTAGGAATTCCATTCATTGGGATTTGAAGGAATTGCATTCATTGGGATTTGAAGGAATTGCATCATTGGGATTTGTAGGAATTGCACCATTTGCATTTGAAGGAATTGCATCATTGGGATTTGTAGGAATTGCACCATTTGCATTTGAAGGAATTGCATCATTGGGATTTGTAGGAATTGCACCATTTGCATTTGAAGGAATTGCATCATTGGGATTTGTAGGAATTGCATCACTTCCCCGATCCACTCCCACAAGTTTTCAGCCTCCCCCATCAGCTTTAAACACTTATAAAACTGAGTTTTCTGCTCCCTCTGCTGCATATATAGGATTTCCTCATCAAAGTTATCCTTACACAGAAAAGCAGGTTAGAGATAATTTAGGCTTTGGGATCAAAGGTTTTCTTACATTCTGAGGTAAAAATATTTTAAGCCACTCCAGTGGAACTAAGGTACAAACACCAACAGGATTTTGAACAAAGAAATGCAGCATTTTCTCCCTTTCATGCCAGTCAATGCTCATCTCTTACCTTAAACCAGCAAGAGATTATGGATGCTACAGTGCTGCTTTTATGCATTGTAAAAGCTCTTCTGGAAGCTTTTCTCACTCCCCCTGGCACCCAAGAACAATGAAACCTTTCCAAGGGGGTTGGTTTTGTTTTTCTTGGCACACTTTTCTCAGAGATCTTGGTCAGGCATTGTCTGCCCAGCACAGAAAGCACTTGGAGTGCTCACAGCTCCACAGGTTTGAGTTCTAGCAATGCTGCTCAGGAACAGCCGATGGAAATCACTCCAGATTTCACCACACACCAGGGCTGAACCCATCCCAAACTCCCACAGAGGACAGGAATATCCAGCCTTGATGTTCTGCTGCACTGAAGGATCAGTCTTGGGAGTGCTCTTACTCCAAGCTTTTGTCTTTCTGGAGCAAAATCTGCAGAACTCAAAGTTTTTCTGGGCCTCATGGGTCACAGGAAGATGGCTGCAGATTCCCCATCCCAAACCCATCCCACATATCCTTAAATTTAATTCTTACCTTTTATTCTTCCCTTATTTATTCCCACTTCAGTTCTGTGACATTTCTGTTGTTCAGAAAACCCCTCCTGAACCTCTGGCCGAACATTTCCAAGTAAATTTTTGCAAGAACGGTATCCCAAACTGCACCAAGGGAAATCCAGCTTGGAGAGCAGCAAAAAGCTTTTCCAGCAAGGGGGAGAAAGTTCTGCAATGGCTGCCCCTGGGTGTGTTTAACCAGCCTGGAGGTGGCACTGGGTGCCAGGGGCTGCCTGAGGGGTTGGGTTGGACTCCATGGTCTTGAATTCTGTGAATTCTGTCAAATTCTGTGAATTCTGTAAATTCTGTAAGTCTGTGAAAGGAGCTGCAAGTTTGTGGCATAGTTGGAAAAGTGATGGAGATTCCTTTGATAGTAATTCCTCTAGAAAGACAAATCTGTGGGTAAGGAGTCAGTGAAGGGGATTGAAGACCCACACTTTGCATTTATCATATCCAAGTATTTAAAGTCATTGGGATATTTGGGTAAGGAAAAACAAAATCACTGCACAGTCAAACAATCCTGCAGAACAACAGCAACAAACCAGCCCCAAAACTGAAAAAGTGACTCAGGGCAGGAGGCAGAGAGCATTTTCCATCACCAGCCCAGAGCTGGAATGACCAACATAAATCCTTCCACCTCCTGTAAATAATGCCAGGCTCACTTCTTTGACCTCCTGTCTTATTTGTTGGGATTCTTGTGGAAGGAAGAAATGATGAATCTGACTCCATGCTCTCAGAAGGCTAATTCATTATTTTATGATACTATATTGTATTAAAAAATGCTATACTAAACTATACTAAAGAATATAGAAAAGATACTTATAAAAGGTTAAAATAATAATAATGAAAACTCATGACTCTCTTTCCAGAGCCCCGACACAACTTAATACTCATTAGCCATTGAATCAAAACATTCACACCAAAACTCTAATGAAACAATCACCTGTCAGTAAACAATTTCTAACCACATTCCAAAAGAGCAAAACACAAGAAAAGTAAATCAGATAATAATGTTTTGCTTTTTCTCTGAAGCTTCTCAGCTTCCCAGGAGAAAAATCCTAAGTGAAGGGATTTTTCCAGAAAATGGGAATGCCACAACCTCCTCTATCACACGGCAGGTGAAGTTCCACATCGGTGCACTATGTATAAAGGTAATCTCCAAATAAAGAAATAAATAAAAATATACCAAACATGTGTTTAGTGTAACACAAAACATACAACCCAGCAAGAATGGGAGAACAGAGATGTGACAGATGAGAGCTCTGCTGCTTGAGAGAACCTCAGATCCCTGGGTGAGAGGCACAGCACCTGAATAAAGCCTAAGCAAGGCACAGCTTTAGTCTCTTGCAGTTAAGAGGAAGAATCAAATAAGAATTTGCTGCAAACACGCCGGCAGCAAGTGTCTGAGCTGCCTAAAGCCAGCCATAATGACAGCAGAAGACAAGCCATTAGAGCTGTGACACTTTATAAGACAGGCATGACATGGTAACACAGAACAAAAATGTCACTTTGAAAGCTGCTGATAAATCACTTGGTAGGCAAAAGGAATCAACCTTTCCAAACACCATAAGGATGAATCCACAGGAATTTTTTTTTTTGCTGATATTTAAGCTCTTTGGAGTTTTACAATCTGTTGTAAATGTGGCCACTTAGCAAAAAAAAAGCAAAGCTAAATCCCAGCACTGCTGAGTTTTGAGCACGACAGGTATTCTCTGGCATGGTTCTGAAGGGGTTTTGTAATTTTTTTTTTTTTTATTTTATGGGGGTTTTTTTGTATTATATTTTATTTGTTATAGCTGCAAGCTGAAAATGTGCCACCTGAGGGATTCTTACCTGTCAGAACCCAGGACACTCCTCTGGCTGCCCTGGGTGATTCCAGACCCTGGCAGGGGGCTCAGAGACCCTGGCACAGAGTCACAAACACCTGTGCCTTTGATTTTAGCCCATGGAAACAATTCCCAACTTTGTGTGAGGAGTTACAAGCCACAAGAGTGTGAGTAGAATGATAGTGAATTTGTCACAAAGTGAAAAAGTAGAATTTTGGGGGTTTAGAATGGGGGTTCAAGAGGCAAGACGGAGGAATCTGGGCATGGCCTGTCCTTCTCCTACTTCTTGCCCTCCATCTTCTGCTCTGATGGTGACACTTCTGGATTTGTTTAGAGTAGAGACAGACTGTCTAACATAGGTGATAGGTATTGGAAAATTATTGTAAATAAAGGACAGGTAGTTCTTAGTATAAAAAGCCAACACCATGTTCCAGGTTGCAAGGCAAGATGTATTCCATCACCATCTGTATGGCAGCTGTCTTTTGTCAACTGGGCAGTTTTCTTTATCTCTTCCATAATCACTCCTCCCTCGGGAGGGGACATCTGCTGATAACAGCTATTGAATGTCCCTGCATGGCTGATAAGAGCTACAACATCCCATTGGGAGATGGGAGCCCAGAGGGAGGAGCCAAGCATTCCTACCTGGATATAATCTGGGGATTCTGGAACACCAGCACAGCTTCTCCACTGGGTTTCCCAGAGGAACAGCAGCTGCCTCTTCTCCCACTGGATCTTCAGAGGAAGAGACTGCACCTTTCTACAGGATTCCTGCTCCAGCAGAACCAGCCCAAACACTGCAGGAGGGCTGAGCCACAATTCCAATGGGACTGACACCAACACCCTGACCCACAGGGTGTCAGGTTGGGTTCTGACTCTGGCAGTGTTCTAATTTACAGCATTGTTTATCTTATCCTTTTATATTCTTCCCTATTAAAGAACTGTTATTTCCTGCTCCCATATTTTTTACCTGAGAGCCTCTTAATTTAAAATTCATAGCAATTGGGAGGGCTGGGGAGGGTTTACATTCTCCATTTCAGGAGAAGCTCCTGCCTTCCTTAGCAGACACCTGGCTTTCAAACCAAGACACACCACCCCAAGGACAGGCTGTGCCTCAACCCGACCTCCTGGACAGACCTCAGCAGGTCAGAGAAAGAATGTCACAGATAAGAGAAAATAAACAACCTTGAAAAGCAGAACCAAGGAATCTCGACTTCTTCAGTCGTGGGGCTGGGGAAAAAGACTTTTAATACCCTGGGGTTCATCTCAACCACAGAAACCCAAGCCTTACCTGCAGGACATCCTGGATCTTCACCCACACGTCCACCATGTCATAGAGCTTGATGTCCCCATCGTGCTGGCTGCAGGGGGAGGCCACAGTCTGCTGCAGGTGGCCCAGCACCACGGCATGCGCGGCAGCCACTGCGTTGAACTTGTCAAAGAGCAGCTCCAGCAGCTCCAGCAGCAACCTGGCAAGCACAGAAACAGCCCTGCTCAGCTTCTGGAACCTTCCACAGGCTCACAGCAGGGCAGGGGGACAGGGCACTGTGGGGTCGTGTCCTGTTTTGTCACATGCTGAGGTCACCTCTCTATGGGCTCAGGAGACTTATTGTATTTGTGGAGTGTCCTTGTGGCAGGAAGGAATGATGAATCTGACTCCATGTTCTCAGAAGGCAAATTTATTATTTTATGTTATATATTATATTTAGGAATATTAAACTGTGTTATACTAAAAAATACAGAAAGGATAAAGACAGAAGGCTAAAAGATACTAATGAAAAACTCGTGACCCCTTCCAGAGTCCTGGCACAACTTAGCCCTGATTGGTCATTAATTAAAACAATTCACATGAAACCAATGAAAAAATCACCTGTGGTTAAACAATCTCCAACCACATTCCAAAGCAGCAAAACACAGGTGAAGCAAATGAGCTAATATTGCTTTCCTTTTTCTCTGAGGCTTTTCAGCTTCCCAGGGAAAAAATCCTGGGTGAAAGGGATTTTTCCAGAGAATGTGAATGTGACAGGGACTCACTTCAGCTCAGGTTTGATATCTGAACATTCCTGAGGATTTTTCTCCTTGTTCCCTTCCCTATATCAGGATTGCTCACTTTAAAAATGTCCTGTGTAGGGCTACAGGGAAGACAAAACCCATTAATAACTCCACAGTAATTAAACTGGACTAACATAATATTAGAGCCCATTGTGAAGGCAAGGAGGGAAACAACCTGCTCTTCCCCCAGAAAAAAGTATGACAATAAAAACTAACTTACCCACAGAACCAGGATAAAAGGAATTCTTTTTGAGTTAATTAAAGTAATATGGCAGGTTTCAAATCACAGAAAGCTAAAATATGAACCCTCATCACTTGCCATGATTTTACACCTATTGTACTCCCTATATAGCTTATATTGTTTTACTCCTATTTGTTAGAGCTATAACATCATCTAAATGCACTGCACTGTACCTGCTCCTATAGTTCCCTACTGCCCAATTATCATAATTAAAGCACCATTGCGAAGTCCTGAACAGTTTGTGACGAGGCAGCACTGTGGTATTCACATTTTCTGGAAAAATCCCTTCACCCAGGATTCTTCTCCTGGGAAGCTGAGAAGCTTCAGAGAAAAATGAAAACAATATTATCTCATTTGCTTCTCCTGTGTTTTACTCCTTTAGAATGTGGTTGGAGACTGTTTATCCAAGAGGTGATTGTTTCATTGGTTTAACGTGAATTATTTTGACTCATTGGCCAATTGGGGCCAAGCTGTGTTGGGAATCTGGAAGGACTCACGAGTTTTCATTATTATCGTTTTAGCCTTCTGTCTGTATCCTTTCTGTGTTCTTTAGTATAGTAAAGTTTAGCATTCTTTAATAAAATATAATATCATAAAATAATAAATTAACCTTCTAAAAACATGGAGTCAAATTCATCATTTCTCCCTGCCACGGAGCACCCTGCAAATACAATAGAGCACCATCACATTTTTTACTGGTGGAGAGCAGCAAAATCCTGCTGGAGCTGCCTGCCGTTTAATGAACAACTCGAGTCCCCACATAACCCCACCAAAACGTGGAGATAACACTTCCCAAATCCATATGTTAGGCACTTGTAGCTCTGACAGACAGGCTCCATCTCATTTCCTGCAGCAGCTTTGGAGCCACCACATGCTCTGAGTCTGCCCAGCAGGAGCTGCGAGCCCAGGGCAGGGCAGGAGCTGCTGCTTCTCCTTCTGCAGCACCCCCAGTGCTCCCAGGAACAGGGAATGGGATTGGGGACACCCTCAGGATCATCCCAGGCTGCTCCAGCCCCAGTGTCCAGCCTGGCCTTGGCCATTGCAGGGATCAGGGGCAGCCCCAGCTGCTCTGGGAATCCCTTCCCAAAATCCCACCCCAGGCTCCCTCTCCAGGGAATTCCCTCCATTCCCAGCTCTCCCAGCCTGGCATTGGATCCATCCCCACCCCGACTCCTCTCTAGGAAGGGATTTTGGGCTCTGGGGGCTTCACTGGCAATCTCAGCACTCCAGGAAGGGTCTCCCTTCCCTTTGCCATCCCCAACTTCCATAAAAGTCCCTGGGGATGGATTCTGAGTGTCCCAAATCCCAGAATGGTTTGGGTGGGAAGGGCCCTTCAAGCCCATCCCATTCCAATGCCACCATCCCAGGCTGCTCCAGCCTGGCCTTGGGCACTGCAGGGATCAGGGGCAGCCCCAGCTGCTGTGGCAATGCCAGCCCAGGCAGGAATTCCTCATTGCCAAGATGCCACCCATGGCTGCCCTCTGGCAGTGGGAGCCATTCCCTGTGTGCTGTCCCTGCAGGCCTTGTCCCCAGTCCCTCTGCAGCTCTGCTGGAGCCCCTGCAGGCCCTGCAATGTGCTGGGAGCTCTCCCTGGAGCCTTCCCTGCTCCAGGGGAACATTCCCAGCTCTCCCAGCCTGACATTGGATCCATCTCCTCTCCCAGACATTCATGGGCCCAGGGGCTTCACTGGCAATCTCAGCAAACCAGGAAGGGTCTCCCTTCCCTTCTCCTCTCTTTTCTCTCTCCATTTTCCATAAAAATCCCCCAGGATGGATTCTGAATGTCCCAACTCCCAGAATCCCAGAGCAGTTTGGGTGGGAAGGGACCTCCAAGCTCATTCCAGGGACTCCTCCCCTGTCCCAGGGTGCTCCAATCCTTCCTTGGGCACTGCAGGGATCAGGGGCAGCCCCAGCTGCTGTGGCAATGCCAGCCCAGGCAGGAATTCCTCATTGCCAAGATCCCATCCATCCCTGAGGATCTGAGAGAGCACTCTAAGAGTCGTCACAAACTAGAAAAATCTGGAGTTTAAAAATCTGGGAGCAATTAACAATATTTTTATACACAAATGTAAAAGATGGCAGCACAAAGCTACTTGGAAAAGCTTATTAAGGAAGGAAGGGAAAGAAAGTTAAATTTTAAAAGTACCAAGAATGAGATCAGCAGTGGCTGTTATCAGATCTGCAGCTTTTCTAGCCAGGTTCTACAAATCATTTCTGTCTTGTACAACCAGAGGGGCTCTAAATCATTGCTGCATGGAGTCTCAAAAGGAATTACAGCACAATTTCCCCAAGCAGGTCCTCAGCCTCATCCTTGGTCACAGAATGGTTTGGGTTGGAAGGGACTTCAGGGATCATCTGACAGCCTAATGAACAGTTCAGCAGTTCTGGGCACTGCACTGAGCTCAAATTTGGGGTTTTACAGAGCTCTGTTGAAGCAGCAGGGCCTTGTTGTTCCGATTTATTTTTCCCCTGACAGTAGGAAAGTCTCTGAGATTTGATTTAAAAAGTGAAGCTAATTTAAGGGGTGGGGACACCCTTCCGTCCTGTAATTTGTTCTTTTCAATATAAATGAATTCACTTGCTTGCTGTAAACTTCAGGTGTGATTTAGGTTTAGAACCAGTTCTAATTATGTCTGTACTCCACAAGAATTCAGGACACTTTCCATGAGCATCTTCAAGGCTCACACTCTGCAACAGCTGCCAAAACCCATTAAACCTTTGTGTGCCTCACTCAACCCTCTGGGCAGGTTAATGGCATTGATATATGGCCTGATCCAATTTATCAATTCCAACAGACAACCAGGAGCCACACAACATCTCCAGACTGGTTCATAAAACAAGGATCAAGAATATGTTCCACTCCTGGCATCAGAAACTCAAAGTCTGCCTTCTGACCCATCTAAAAAAATCTTATTTTCACTGTATCAGCACTGTAACTCTACAAAGTCTTCAAAACAGAATTGTTTCCCCACCAGTGCTAATGAGAGGAATTTAAAAAGGCGTTTTTATCAGTTGATGTTTTCCTTGGGAGTGATTTTCCACTACAAATATTGCCCATAATGAAGATACACACTTTACTTTTCTGCCATTAATTCCCTTTGGACAATGATCACAACAATGTGGAGATGAATATTTCAGCTGGAAGAGATTCCTGCTGGAATCCTTTAGCTCCAAAGGCCACTTGCAGTGAATTCTGAGGAGCAGCACAATCACAGTGCCCAGCTGGCTCCCACACCTTGCTATTAATGTAAAACAATTAGAGACTTGGCCATACATTGGTGATGGAATTAGTTCCATACATGATTTCAAAGCTTTGCACCTGCATCAGCTTAATTGGACTCAGCTACACTCGAAATCACCGAGCTGAATTTTCTCATTTCAAGCCATATTATCAATTAAGACTTTTTAAAATATTTTTTTTCTTGCAGCAATTGAGGGCTGGGAGTTGAAATCTCCTTACCTAGGCTGGTTTTCCTGGGAAATGTTCTCCCCTCTCTGGTAGCCATTGTCAGCCACCTGGGTGGTGGAGCGCTTCACGATCTGCTTGAGCTCCTGCTCCAAGCGCTCCTGGATGGCTTTCACTGTTTCTGGGATCTTCTTCAGCTTGGCCAGCCCCTTGATGAGGATCCCCATGAAGACAGCACTGTTCTCCTCTGGATCCAGCTCTGTGTCCTCTTTGATTTCCAGCAGGCTCGAGTCTCGCACTGGAAGAGATTTTAATTTTCATTTTAGCAAGAACCCTGAAGATGCAGCACGGGAGCTCCTCCGGCTCCACAGAACTCCCAGCACGTGGAGGAACCAAAAATGAACAAAGAAACCAGAAACAGTTGGATTTTAAGGGGAAGCAGTGGATGTTTCTGTTTGCTTGGGAGGTTCCCTGGACATAAACCCAGCAGCCTGCTCATTGGATTGATTTAGGAATGTTGTCACCAGTTGTTGTGGTGTTGTGATGGTCCTCAGGATGAGGTGAGAGATGAGAATAGACTCCAAGTTTCCAGAAGACTATTCTATTCTATTCTATTCTATTCTATTCTATTCTATTCTATTCTATGGAATTATATGGAATTGTATTATATGGAATTATATGGAATTATATGGAGCTGTATTATATGGAATTGTATTATATGACAATGATATGCTAAAACTAAACTAAAGAAAGAGAAAGGAGACATCAAAAGGCTAGAAAAGAATGAATAATAAAAACCCATGACTGACCAGAGAGTCTGACACAGCTGGGCTGTGATTGGCCATTAATTAAAAACAATTCACATGCTGGGTAAAAATTCTCCAAATCACATTCCAGAGGAGCAAAACATGGAGAAGCTGAAACTTCCCAGCTTTCCAGGAGACGAAATCCTGGCAAAGGGATTTTTCAGAAAATATCACAGTGACATAGGAACAATTCATGGTGTGAATTCCAAGCTAGGAAATAGAGGAAGTCTGGTGCAATCAAAGATATTCATAAATGAGAGGGTACAACATCCCTACAAATCCCTGAATGTGTTTCAAGGAGCTAAAACCCCCTCAGTTTCCTCCCCAGCTGGTTTTCCTTGCTGTTTTCTTCACAGGAAAGGAATTTTCATTACAAACACTATCAAGCTTAAGAGACTGCTGATGAATTCAGCAAAGTTTACACTGCCCAAGTGACTGATTGTTTGATTTTATCTTTTTCTGCTTTATTACGTCTGTCAAGGGGTTGATGAAGTTCCTCAAATCTTCCAGCAAGGCTTCTGGAAGGATAAAGTGAGAAGAATGAGAGAGGATATTGCAGATATGGTCCTGAAGTACCAGGGATTGCAAAGGGAGAAATCCTGTTGCTAAGAGACAGGGGATGGGGAAGCAAGAGAGACTCTGCTTGTTTTAAGTAGGTTCATTAAGCAACATTTCTTAATTTACAGATAACACCCAGCAACAACAAAAGCATGCCTCTGTTAAAGACTGGGTGAAACATTTAATAAATATATTTAAACACTTCTGTGAAGTACGTGTCTTCAAGGCAAGCTGAATTAAAAACATCTTGGAAGATCTACAGCCACTCTGTGCCATCCACCACTCCAGATCCTTGGATCAAAATGAAAACCCAAAAGCTGTTTCATCTGACTGCGGCTGAGCTCTGAAAAGGCTGCTGGGTGACAGATGACTCCCATGGTTTCAACTCCTCACCAGATTTTTTTTTTTTACTTTGAAACTTTTCCAGGAAGCTGAAGAAATGTCAAAAGATCCAGCAGAAGGGTGGAAGGAACATGGCAGGAGTGAGGAATGGTGCCTGGAGCTGGGCTCTGACCAGAGGGGCAGCACCAGGGCTAAGGGAGAGCAAGATCAAGAAAACAATGGCACAAGCATGGTGCCAATTTATAAATAATAAAATAAATGGGTGCCAGTTTACACCAACCTCGGGCTCAATCAATCAAGAGGCTGCTTTTCTTCCTGCAGTGTGATCCCAAACTCTGCACCTCTGCCTCAAACCAAGCTCATGGCTCACATGGTCTCACATCTGAACCCAGAGCAGCAGGTGAGAGTGAGGAGAGGACGGATCCTGCTCTGGAGCCAGGCTGGGAGGGCTGGGAATGTTCCCCTGGAGCAGGGAAGGCTCCAGGGAGAGCTCCCAGCACATTGCAGGGCCTGCAGGGGCTCCAGCAGAGCTGCAGAGGGACTGGGGACAAGGCCTGCAGGGACAGCACCCAGGGAATGGCTCCCACTGCCAGAGGGCAGCCATGGGTGGCATCTTGGCAATGAGGAATTCCTGCCTGGGCTGGCATTGCCAGAGCAGCTGGGGCTGCCCCTGATCCCTGCAGTGCCCAAGGCCAGGCTGGAGCAGCCTGGGATGGTGGCATTGGAATGGGATGGGCTTGAAGGGCCCTTCCCACCCAAACCATTCTGGGATTTGGGACACTCAGAATCCATCCCCAGGGACTTTTATGGAAGTTGGGGATGGCAAAGGGAAGGGAGACCCTTCCTGGAGTGCTGAGATTGCCAGTGAAGCCCCCAGAGCCCAAAATCCCTTCCTAGAGAGGAGTCGGGGTGGGGATGGATCCAATGCCAGGCTGGGAGAGCTGGGAATGGAGGGATTTCCCTGGAGAGGGAGCCTGGGGTGGGATTTTGGGAAGGGATTCCCAGAGCAGCTGGGGCTGCCCCTGATCCCTGCAATGGCCAAGCTTGGACACTGGGGCTGGAGCAGCCTGGGAAGGTGTCTTTGCCCATGGCAGGAGGGTTGGACTGGATGACCTTTAAAAAGACCCTTCCAACTCCAAACTATTCCTTGATCCTCTGCCAATGAACACCAGGAAGATCAAAAACTATTTTTTTTTCTCTCTCACACACTCCTCTTGCAATTAAATGTGAACAAGTTAGAGGACAAGCAACTAGAAACACCCAGAATTCAGCAATTAAAGAAAAAAACAAACATGAAAAAAAGCAAAGATAAAATAAAGGCACCAATTGGAATTTAACAACTGGATGCAGAAGTGCTCCTGCTCAAAGCTCAGCTCCATCTCAGACCTTCCACCCCACAGAGCTGCCGAGGACTTTGTGGCTGCAGGCCTGGTCTCTGCCCACTCTGTTATTGTTATTTGTTATTCTCCAAAACCCACAGCAGAACTGAGGCACAGACACAGAAAATGAGCTCTTTGGAACCAGAGCTGTGAAAAAACACTGGAAATGCTACGGAAAGAAAGGTTTAGACTATTATTTTTTTGTTTCTCTGAGTTCAATGCAGATACTCCCCATCCCCTCAGAGGACAGGTCTTGTCATGAGGCTGCACCCCCTCTGTAAGCAGCTTGTAAATTATTCTTAATATCACACAATGAACACCCAAGGGGGAGGAAATGGAGCTGTAGCCAAATGTGAGGACAGCATTTAGGAGGAGTAAAAGCAGCAATCTTGCTGAGAACTCTGCCAGCACACTGAGACAAACTCTTCTATTTTCCAAAGAGCAAACCAATTTCCAGCATCCTCAAATAGTCAGGACATTGATTTACATCTCTCACAAACAAGAGCAAAGTGAGCAATTCGATATCTGGGAGCTGCACACGGCTCTGGAGGCTCTGTCAGATCTGGGGGTTTGATAAAACAGTGGGAACACTGAAAATACACTGTTCAGTGTGTTCCCTGCACATTGTCCCATTAAACAGCAGCCCTGGGCAGCTTTGGGGGCCCATTCATCTGTGAGATCTGACAAGATCCCAACCCTGGGTAACTGTGCTGTCCTTTTCTCCTGTCTTTTACACTTCAAACATCCTCCTCTGCCATTTAATGTCATTAAGGGGCTGTTTGATCACAAAGCTCTGGCCCAGGAACAAGCTCCTCCTGTCCCCTTCTTATTGGATTTGCTGGGAAATGTCCCAGTGAAGGAAGGAATGATGAATTTGACTCCATGTTCTCAGAAGGATAATTTATTATTTTATGATACTATATTATATAAAGAATGCTATACTAAACTATACTAAAGAATGCAGAAGGGATACAGACAGAAGGCTACAAAGATAATAATGAAAACTTGTGACTCTCCAGAGTCCTGACACAGCTTGGCACTGACTGGCCAAAGAGTGAAAATAACTCACATGAAACCAATGAACAATCACCTGCTGGATAAACAATCTCCAACCACATTCCAAGCAGCAAAACACAGCAGAAGCAAATGAGATAATAT
This sequence comes from Ammospiza caudacuta, assembly GCF_027887145.1. Lineage (NCBI taxonomy): Eukaryota > Metazoa > Chordata > Aves > Passeriformes > Passerellidae > Ammospiza > Ammospiza caudacuta. The sequence continues at coordinate 76,302,902 of NC_080597.1, read as the reverse complement.
TGTTTTCCTTTTCTCTGAGGTTCCTCAGCTTCCCAGGAGAAAATCCTTGCTTTTCCTGAACCCACTCCGACTGGGCTGCTCCTCTTGTCCTAACAAACCTCTTGTGAAGCAGAACATTTAAATGCATCTCATCAAAAGCCTTATAAGACAACAGCTTGAAGGAATGATGGTATTGCCACATTCTCTAATAAAATTCCAGCCACTTTCACTAATTTTTCATCACCAAACCATTTTTCATCTGAAAATGCTCAACTCTGTGTTCAAGCAGGCAAAAGTTGAGCTGTGGGTTAAAGCCCTAATAGCTGAACAATGACCAGAGTTACAGAATTTACTGATCCCAGCTCTGATGATGCCCTACAAAAACCTCTGTTCCACCTGGGATTCATTTGCTCAGCACTGCCATTTCCCAAGGAACCACCCTGCTGCAAAGAGCTCTTTAACAGCTCCTGTCTGATCCCTAAAAAGCCAACTTTGGGAGCTCATTTAAGCAAAGCAGCTGAAAAAAAGGCTCTTGGGTCTTGTTTTTCATTCCAGTGAACAGACAAAATTTGCTGCTCCTCATTATGAAGGTTTCATTATCCACGAGCTTTTATGGGACTCTTGTAAAATGTAATGTACTATTTTCCATGATTTATGTCCTGCTGGTGATATCCTTTGTACCTTCAGCCCTTCCAGAGAAAAGCACACGAGTTCCTGGTGGCCCAAAGGCACAATTTCAGATTTGAAGGAACATCACCTGCTAATTCCTGGTGCTGAATCCTTGTTCTGACACGTTCATGGAGCTACAAATGGGCAGTTCCTGTAGAAATGGGTCCTTGGAAGATTTTGGGAATTTTCTGCTCTGCATCACTACCAAACCCAGAAGAAAACCCAAGCATCTATACAAGCATCAAAATTAAGTCTCCAAATAAAAAAATAAGTGGACTGTAGCCAGGTATTTGATGTTGGGGCCACACACAGGACCAACTCATGAAATTACACAGAATGAGCAATTATGTGTTACTGTCCTGGCTTTCACCACATGGATCTAAAATCTCCTTGATTTTCCCTTTCTTTCCTCAGACACTTCCCCAGATCATTCAATTCTAAGAAAAAAATGATAAAGGCAATTTACCCAGGCCATAAGAAGAGAAGAAATCTTTGGAAGATTTATTGAGCACGATTGGAGTGGAGGCACCTGTGACAATGAACTGGCACAGAGGCACAAAATGTCACCTCCTGGTGATATCCTTTGTACCTTCAGCCCTTCCAGAGAAAAGCACACGAGTTCCTGGTGGCCCAAAGGCACAATTTCAGATTTGAAGGAACATCACCTGCTAATTCCTGGTGCTGAATCCTTGTTCTGACACGTTCATAGAGCTACAAATGGGCAGTTCTTGAAGAAATGGGTCCTTGGAAGATTTTGGGAATTTTCTGCTCTGCATCACTACCAAATCCAGAAGAAAACCCACTTCAAAATCCTCATAATCTATACAAGCATCAAAATTAAGTCTCCAAATAAAAAATAAATTGACTTCAGCCAGTTATTTGATGCTGGGACCACACACAGGAACAACTCATGAAATTACACAAAAAAGAGCAATTATGTGTTACTGTCCTGGCTTTCACCACATGGATCTAAAATCTCCTTGATTTTCCCTTTCTTTCCTCAAACACTTCCCCAGATCATTCAATTCTAAGAAAAAAATGATAAAGGCAATTTACCCAGGCCATAAGAAGAGAAGAAATCTTTTGAGCACGTTTGGAGTAGAGGCACCTGTGACAACAAAGTGGCACAATGGCATTTTTTAGATTCACCTTGAAAATTGGATATTCCAAGCTCTGGTTCCTGCAGAGATTCTGCAGGAGCAGCTCTGGAGGTCTCCACATGTGGAGAAGTCTCTGGTTCTTGAATAAAGAGAACCAGGAGCAGTTCCTAGACCTGGCCTTAGAACCACCACATTGCCTGCCCATACAAACTCTTTTTGCTCCAAAAACCATTATAAATAAATATAAATAAATAAATAGCAATTAATTAGCAATTCAACAGTACTTATTGTCACTATCAGCTCATCTTCTGCTGGATTTCTAAGAATTATTGTCCCATATTTTCCAGGAAAAGGCACCCTTGGGTTTGTGAGCACCTTTTAGAGTTCCAGGAAGAGCCTGGCAAAGCAGGAACCTTCCTAAATACCCTTCAGAGTACAGAAAGTTCAAGCAGAGAATTATAAATTCATTTCTGTGAACTGGCATGAAGGGAAAGTGTTACTGGTGAGCTGCCACATCTCCAATCCTCAGGTGAGCATTTCCAAAGGATTTGTTTGTTTTACGTGCAGCAGGAACAGCTTTAATTTCCTTATAAAGATTCTACAGCACAAGGTAACATCTCCTCTGGGAAGGGAGAGCAGGAAGGACTCCAAATTTTGGCATCTTTGCTGGGATGGGATGAATGAGTCAGTGCTTTAGAATGGCACCCATTAATATGCACAGACACTTTGTTTCATCAATAAAAAAGCCAAAGAACTTAAGTGACTACAGGCAGAAACAGCTTTTGTTATGCATAGGCATAAGTTTGAAATTCTCTGCTAGTTGTGCAGTCCTGGAAAAGGCTACTTTTAAATAAAATTACAGGGGGGAAAAAAATCTACATAAGTACATTGTGCACTTGAAGCAGAACCATATGCATGTTTTATGCAGATCAAATGTTTTCTGTTAAAATCCACATCTTTGCCAGGCTGAGGGACACTTGCCCAGCACTTCGGTGAGTGACGCAGAGCACAAGGAGGAGCCAAGGAAAAGATTTTCTGGTGCACTGGGTGAGAAGAGCAAGAAGGGATCTGCTAAATAAAAAGATCAGGAGGGGCATCTCCTGCTCTGTTCCCCAGCTGTGAGGTGAGAGATCCCCATCAGCTCCATAATTTCAGACCTTTTGGGTTTTATTACTACACAGAAGAGCAATATTTTAATGGGAGAAAGTAGCAGACACTATCAATATCACTGAAAAATGAGTATTTTAACATTTAAAGGGGTTGGAACTAAATGGTCTTTTAGATCCCTTCCAACCCAAACAATCCTATTTCCAGTGAGGCTGGGATTCAGGTTTTTGTGGTTTATTTCCTCAGTTCCTCAAAATCCTGTGATCTTTTGCAAGAAAACTGAACTGAACTTCCCACTGATCACAGAGAAGAACAGGAATTCTTGAGTTTCTCCCTCAGAGTTTTCATACTTTCAATTTTCATATATTTTCATTTTCTCTTCCATATTTTGTGCAGTTTCCAGCTCTGGAAGTTTGTGACTCCTCCCAAACCTGCAGGACACAGAAAAACAGCCCCAGGCTCCAAGAACCAGCCTGGCAGGAGCAGAGCTGATGAACAAAACCCCTCCAGGAGCAGAAGATAAGAATAATCAGACAGAACAATCTGAGAGGTAAGTGTGACAAAACTAGAAACAAAAGGACAAAAGAATTAATAAGGCTGAAAAGAGAAGGAAATATTCTCTGCATTTGAGGAATACTGAAACAGTCAGGTTTGAAAAGGGGAAGAGACTGGAGGTCACTTCTGTATTATTCATCAAGGACAACCCCACTTATTAATCTCCTGAAACAATACAAAGATTAATTTCCCCTCTCTGCAGCCCTTCCAAAAGCTCAGACAAAAGCCCCCAGTGAAAAAGAGTTTTCCTTGCTGTTTGTTTCAGTAACAGGAATAAAAGATCAGCCCCAGATTATTCCTGTGTACAGCCAGACCTTTAGTCAAAGTTACAAAGCTCCCACAAGGAACAGATTTGACCTTTTGGCTCCCACACAATAAAAAACTTCAGTAATATCTCCACAAACCTGGCTGCCTGCAGTAAATAATGCTGAGGAAAGCACACAAGAATGAACCCACTGCAAATCTATGCTGCTCAAGAGATCAAGAACACCATCAAGGTGAGAACAGGCACAGGAAACTGAGTGTGTTTAAGAAGCTGGAGAGGGAAAAGATGATTTTCCATGAGGAAAAAAAGCCAAGTTTTGCCCCTGGACACAGCACCCACTCGTTCTGTGACAAAATCACCTCAAAGGTTTTCGTCTCCCCTGAGCCATGAGGGGATGATTTGTCTCCTCCTGCTCCAGCAAAAACAGCTGAAAATCTACAAATGAACATAAATACTTAAATACTCACTGCTGGAGCTTCCAGGAGTACTGAACTGGGAAGTCTCAAGGAATTTCCGAGGTGTGGATAAATTGGTGACATCCATCAGAGGCACAGGAGAGGAGTCTTTCACAAGGGACCTGTGGGAGGGGAAAGAATTAAAGCAAACAGTTGATTATTATTTATAATATTTATTTACAACAAATATCCACATATTCCTTACATTTTAAGCCTAAGAAACAGATTAAGCCTAACAGATGTTCCCATTTCCAGGCCTTCTGTCAACTTCTAATCCTCCAAACTTCTTTATTCCCTCCAGAAACCTCCACCCTTTTTTCCTGTCCTTCACATTCCTGTTTTGAGCCCACCATGTACATCCCTTCCCAAATGAACCTCCTTATTCAAAAATTGAAACATTTAAAAAATTCACATTGTATTAATTGACAAAAAAGTGCCACAGTGTCCCAGCTGCTGGACGTGGCAGGAGGACACAGGCAAGAAATCATTTTTAGGAGAAAGAAATATGGAAGGCTCCTACAATGGAGCTCAGGATGATTACTTAGAGGTGAAAATGCTCATGGAAATGTGAAAAAACAAAGGTTAGGCTTGGTATCCTGCAGAGGAACCACGCAAAGCAACAAGGCACCCTTGCTTCAAGAGCTGGTGTTATCAAATATTCAAAATGTGCATCAGGGAAAGTGAAAAAAAGAGAATCCAGAGTAAGAGAAAAGTGCCTGTAGCAACCACAAAATACAGTTAATTAGCAGTCCCCCAGTCTGGGTGCACCAAAGCTTTGTGGCTGTTTTTAATTAAGATAAGTAAGGAAGAGACTGATGACTTGGTAGCAACCCTCCTTCCTAGAAATTTCAATTTCAACCAATCATTTCTTTCATTAATTCATTTAATGCAACTGGCTATCTTGCCTTGTATTTTTGGCATGCAGATTTTTATTCATTCTCATAACAAAATGTTGATTTATCTTTTCTTTGTATCTCTATCAAGTGCTGGCTCCCCTTTGGTTTCCCACCTCTCCTACTGTGCAAAAATGATCTCTCAAAACTGCCTCTCTCTTTTCCAGCCACTTTCTTCCTTCCCTGAAACAACTCAGAAGTAGGAAATTCAGGGGAAAATAGCCTATATTTACTAAATTTTCACTGACAACAGGCACCAAACAGGTAAGAAGTTCCAACACCTTTAAAACACCTTGGAAGACATTGAAACCAACACATTTCAGCTCAGACACTGAAGTATTGTGGCCTCCATCTCATCACATTGGTTGGGAGGCTTTTAAATTGTGGGTATTTCCTAAAAAATGAGCAGCTTTTCCCTGACTGGAGCCTCATGAGCATGACATTTGTAGGAGAGGGATAAGATCAGGAAAGGGAGAGAATGCACAGAGGAGCTGTCGGAAGCAGCAAAACCCCAACCAAAAAAGAGAAGCGCTGAGAAAAGTGACAGAATGCAAACAAGCTTGGAGGTGCATCAACAAATCTGAATTTTCTGCTCTCCGGAGCCACAGAGCTGAGGGATTTGCATGCGTCTTGGGTTGGAAATGGGGGTGTGTGTTCTATTTGCCACCTGTCAGAGGTGGGGCAGTTCTCTCTGTCCATGGGGCATTTTTCTTTATCTCTCCCACAGCCAACCCTCCCTCCAGGAGATCTCTGCTGTCCATGGCCACTGAGTGTCCCTGCAGGGCTGATCCAATCCCAGCATCCCATGGGGAGATGCTCCGCCCAGGGGAGGAGCCAAGCATTCCTGCCTGGATCCAATCTGAGCCTGGCACAGCACAGCAGCCTTTGCCCCCTGCACTGCCAGAGGAGCAGCTTTCTGCTGCCCTGCATGGCCAGAGGGAGCCCAGGCCCATCTGCAGCAGCCCTGGAGCTGCAGAGGAAAACTCCCCCCTTGTGCAGGATCCCTGCTGCAGCAGAGCCACAGCTGGCACTGCAGGGGTGTCACCACATTTCTCTTCACAGATAAAAGCAAGGCACAATTCTTCCCAAGAACATTCTTATGTCATTTGCTGTGCCTGTGTTTGTGCCAAAGTAGAATGCAATATGGAGATTATTTACCCACAGTGATGGTGTTTTGTTTCCTTGGCCTATCAGGGCCAGGTGTGTGTGTGTGTGTGTCAGGACGGCTGGGTGACAGTCACAAGATTCTGTGCAGTGTGTGCAGAGTTGAGTGCTTGGCAGATTCAGTTTACATGTAATGTAATATAATATAAAATAATAAAATAATTAATTAGCCTTCTGATATCCATGGAATCCTCCTTATCATCCTCTCCCCTCAATGGGGATTCCCTCTGAATTTGATACAGGAGGGCTGAGCCACCATGGAATGGGACTGTGCCACCACCCTGACCCACAGGGTGTCAGCTCCTATTCTGACTCTGGCAGTGTTGTCTTGTACTACTGCATCCATATTTTTATATTTTCTTTTAATTTGTTTTTCCCTAATAAAAAACTTATTCCTATTCCCGTATGTTTGCCTGAGAGCCTCTTAATTTCAAAAATTATAATAATTCAGAGGGAGGGGGTTTAGGTTTACATTCTCCGTTTTAGAGGAGGGTCCTGCCTTCCTCAGCAGACACCTGGCTTTTCAAACCAAGACAGATTTCCACCAACACCCTGACCCACAGGGTGTCAGGTAATTTCTGACTCTGTCAGGTTCTTTTTCTACTATTATATTTGTATTTTAATTTTCCTGTTAAAGAACTGTTATTCCTGCTCCCGTATCTTTGCCTGAGAGCCTCTTAACTTCAGAATTATAACAATTTGGAGGGAGGGGGTTTAGAGTTTCCATTTCAGGGGAGGCTCCTGGCTCCCTCAGCAGACACCTGGCTTTCCAAACCCAGACACATGGCAGAGATGCAGTTTGGGGTGTCGGGGGTGTTGGGGAGGGCCGGGCTGTCGCACCCGAGGCGCGCTCTGTCGCGGCCGCGCTGCCCCACGCGGTTGGTGGAGCGGATGTAGAGGTGCCGGTGCAGCTCGTCAATCAGCACCAGGTGCAGGTTCATCTTCTTGCTGTGCAGCTCCAGCCTCAGGTCACTCAGCCCCTCCACCTGCAGGAGGGGACCCTCCAGGGAATCCACTGCCGACACCTGGGGGAAAACAGGGGACATAATTTAGACATCCATTCATTCAACCCTTGCCATCAATTCGTTCAGTTTTGCAATTTTCTGTGACAATTATATTTTCTGGAAAAATCCCTTTGCCCAGATTCTGCTCCTGGGAAGCTGAGAAGCTTCAGAGAAAAAGGAAAACAATATTATCTGATTTACTTTTCCTGTGTTTTGCTGCTTTGGAATGTGATTGGAGATTGTTTATCCACAGGTGATTGTGCATTGGTTTCATGGGAATTGTTTTAATTAATGACCAATCACAGTCAGGCTGTGTCAGGACTCTGGAAGGAGTCACAAGTTTTCATTATTATCTTTTTAGCTTTCTGTCTGTATCCTTTCTGTATTCTTTAGAATAGTTTAGTTTAGTATACTTTAATATAATATAGTATCATAAAATAATAAATTATCCTTCTGAGAGCATGGAGTCAGATTCATCATTCCTTGTTGGAGACATCTTATGGAAAACCCTTTCCTTAGGATTTTTGCTCCTGAGAAGCTGAGAGGCCTCAGGAGCAAAATGTAAACAATAGTTATCTGCTGCTGTGGAATGCAACAGGTGCATCTGGGATTGGTCTCATGTGGTTGTTTGTAATTAATGGCCAATCACAGTCAGCTGGCTCGGACGGAGAGCCAAGCCACAAACCTTCGTTATCATTCTTTCTTTTTCTATTCTTAGCTAGCCTTCTGATGAAATCCTTTCTTCTATTCTTTAGTATAGTTTTAATGTAATATATATCATAAAATAATAAATCAGCCTTCTGAAACATGGAGTCAGATCCTTGTCCCTTCCCTCAACCTGGGACCCCTGTGAACACCTTCACAATTCCTCCCTTCATCTGGGAACCCCACAAATACAATAATTTTCCTCTTGGATTAGGGAATGTGTGAGACCCAGGATTATTCTAACCTTAAAACTCTTCTAAAGCAGAAAATCTTGAAGTAATATTTTAATATTTCTTTATTTCTATTCCCAAATAAATTATATAGAAGGGTCTGACATCCAAATGATTCAGATTTAATGTGCAGCCTTCAAATATTAAGTGTATGTACAAAACAAGTTAGTGAAAACACAGTTCTTAAATAAAAATCAAAGCATGGTTTATCCCCAAATAAGAGGATTATTAAGTAGAAAAGTGTTAGAAGAAGATAGTGACAATGCTGTTTGATGGCTGCTATTCTTTCCATTACAGAAACACCAAAAAAAACCCCCATTATTCCAAATTCAGCAAATGGGGAGAAAATGGCTTTAATTTAATTTGTTTAAACTCATGACTGAAAAAGCTTGGGAGACCTCATCCTTTAGTCTGCACAAGGGCTATGTCCTGTGGCTACACCATTTGAATATCTGAAATAACAACCAGCTGACATCCCATGGGCACTGAAATTCCCTAATTTTCTTTTCCATCCTAAAAATAAACGTGGACAAAACCCAAACACAGACAAAACCCACCAGGAAAGACAAATCAGTGCCTAAAAGCAACACTCTCCCTGTGCATCCCTCCCAGTTGGTTTTCTATTTAACAGAGATTTCCAGTTCCTAATAAATAAATGATGGCATCCCTCTGCAGCTTCCAAACTCTCAGTGCTGATGTTGTAAGAAACTGGAAAGAGCATGTTTGGCATGCAGAGGTTTAAAATAAAATTTAAAAACCCATTCCCTGCTAACTGAGGGTGCTGTCAGTGAAATAAGACATTTTCTTGCACTTCAGGATCTGGGTTCAGAACAAACCTGTCAGCCAAACATTAAAAATTAAAAGCAAAGATACAGCGAGTAGGCAGCCCAGCCAAGGGCTGCTCCCTCAGTACCAGTAAATATTAACTCTGCTGAAAGAACATCCATCACCAGAGTATTCCTTTACTGGCCTCCAAGCCCAGAAAAACTTGGAATATCCATGGGACAGCCGAGCTTTGTATATTAAGTTTTAAATCTCCTCACTTGCCACACTACACTGTCCATCTTCTTCCTTCCCAGTATCCATCTGGGAATAGCTGGCAAAGTTTGGCCATCACACATCATAAAACCACCCCAAAAATGATGGAAAAACCTCAATTTCCTTCTCCCCAGAGGAAGTGGCAGAGCTCACCCAAGTGGAGGAGCTCAGCAGAGACCGCATGGGAAACTCAGGCAGAAGTGGAAATGTGAATTCCTCTCCTCTTCCTTTGGTATTATTCCCCAAATTTCCCCATTCCAAAGGCACCCTACTGAAAGAACATCCATCACCAGAGTATTCCTTTGCTGGCCGCCAGGCTCAGAAAAAACTGGAATATCCATGGGACAGCCAGACTTTGAAAATTAATTTTTAATCTCCTCACTGTCCATCCTCTTCCTTCCCAGTATCCATCTGGGTATCGTTGGGGAAGTTTGGCCATCACACATCATAAACCCACCCCAAAAATTAAGGAAAAACCCAATTTCCTTCTCCCCAGAGGAGGTGGCAGAGATCACCCAAGTGGAGGAGCTCAGCACAGACCATGTGGAAAAAAATGGAAATGTGAATTCCTCTCCTCTTCCTTTTACAGGTGGGGATTATTCCCCAAATTTGCCCATCCCAAAGGCACTTGAATCCTCCCAAGTTGCCCCAAGGAAGCTACAACTACCCTGAGAGTGGACCAAAAATCCCGCCAGAGCAAGCAGCAGGAGCAATTTATCACATTTTAAACATTTGTCATACTGAGAAACTGAGAGATGAAAAAGCAGCCAGAAAAGAAGTGAAAAGTGCCATAAAAAAAAAATTCCAAGACATCCAGGAAAAGTTTGCTCTGAAACACAAAGAATGGGAATTTAAACTTTCCACTCAGCTCTGTTTTTGTCTTGCCAGTTCATTGCTCACCAAAAATATTAAGGCCAAAATACAACTCTCAAAGACATCTTAAAAAAATAAAATTGAATATTCAACCATTTATTATATTCATGTTCATGGAAGTCGAAGGTTGGTTTAGATGGCAACAAATAGAAATATTCTGCTAAAAACCAAACCAAGTATTTTTCCTTTCTGCAGTTTGGCTTTCAGAAAGATGATTTAGGTCCTGGCAACAAAGCAGCACCCAAGATTATATTCCAGAATAAAAAATATGAGATTAAAACCTTTGTGTGCTGGATAAACCAGCCCAGAACAGCATAAATGACCAAAAGGAAGCAAAACATCAATAAAAAAATGTACAAAATTAAATATACACTAAAGGCAGATCAACAGTGGAACTTTAGATGGAACTTTTTTGACTTAATGGCCCCACTCAGCTCCTAACACACCAAATTTGGATTATGCAAGAGATGCCAATCAGCTTTCCCTGGTTTTTAACCCTCCCATCCAAAAGCACTAAAAGATGTGGAATTGGATAGAGAGAAGAAGAGTTATCCTGCAAGACTCCAGTTAACACTGATAAGGGAAAAGCAGCCCAAGGAAACCTGGAAATGAGATGTACAGAAGGACTGAAGTGGTTCCAGGCTCCAGAAAAAGCAGCTGATGGTCACTCCTGGCTCTTCTTCCTACACACACAGCTCAGTTAAATGGAAATAAAGTGATTTGTGTTAGTTTTTCTGCAGGGGGATCCCAGCATTGTGGAAAAAAACTGCTTTACAATGATTAAACTGTACCAAAAGAACAGGCAGTGCCCACCAGCACCACCTTTAATTCCTGAATTCAGCTCTCTCTCCCATTGAAACACACAAAAAGTGTAATTTAGTCAAACACTAATTAAAATATTGGCCTGGATTAGCAGAGAATTTGGCTTAGATGATCTGATAGCAATTCCTGATGTTCAAATCTCCTTATCTCTCTCTACTTATTAGTACCTACAATGAGCAAAGGCCCTTTAGGAAACAGAGATGAAATAAGGCTGAAAAAAGAGCTGTGCTTTGTAGAAACTAAAAATTGCAAGTTTATAGAAAATAACCATGGCACCAGCACCATTAAGCAGCTTGTTTAAAGGTCACAGGCAGTTTAGAGCAGGGCTTAATTGCCTTAAAAAGAAAACACAGCTAAACACTTGCTCAGTGGAAGAGGAAATTTGGAAGGGTTTAATTCAGCATTTTACAACAAATGAGAACCTAAGTGTTAACAAGGTGTTTGTCAAAATTCTTTCTTTCCTGACTTCAGCCAGAGTTTCCCAATCTGCTTACAGTGAAATCTATTTATTCCCTCAGGGTTCTGCTGAACCCCTACAGGCCTGAAGCGAGCAGAGATAAAGAGAAAAGTCTCAATTTTTTCCATCAAAATAATGATAGAATCATAAAATCATGGAATTATGAAATCGTTTGGGTTGGAAGGAACATTAAAGATCACCCAGTCCCCATGGGCAGGGACACTTTCCACTGTCCCAGGGTGCTCCAAACTCATCCAGCCTGGCCTTGGACACTTCAGGGCTCAGGAATCCAAAGCTTCTCTGGGCACCCTGTGCCAGCGCCTCACCACCCTCACAGGGAAGATTTCCTTCCTCAATTATTAATTATTATTAAGGAATTCCTTCCTCAATTATTAATTATTCTACTAGAAAACTAAATCCTTTCTGTTTGGGAAACCAGTCTGTTCTGAATTTGGACAAAAGATATGAAAACATGAACACACAACTGAGAAAGGTTTAGAGAAAACAATGTGGTGGGTCATAATTTGAGATAAAAAGAAGTTGTACATAAACACAATGTGACAAAAGGGAAAAAGCTGAGCCCTCAGGCCTGGAAGTGAGCAGAGATAAAGAGAAAAGCGTCTTTATTTTTTTTTCAGAGAGGGGGAAAAAACCAAAATAATGATAGAATTGTAAAATCATGGAATGGTTTGGGTGGGAAGGAACATTAGAGATCACCCAGTCCCCATGGGCAGGGACACTTTCCACTGTCCCAGGGTGCTCCAAATCTCATCCAGCCTGGCCTTGGACACTTCAGCGATCAGGAATTCACATTTTCTCTGGGCACCCTGTGCCAGGGCCTCACCACCCTCACAGGGAAGAATTTCTTCCTCAATTATTAATTATTTTACAAGAAAACCAAATCCTCTCTGGCTGGGAAACCAGTCTGTTCTGAATTTGGACAACAGATATGAAAACATGAACACACAACTGAGAAAGGTTTAGAGAAAAGAATGTTGTGGGTCATATTTGAGATAAAAAAAAACGTTGTACATAAACACAATGTGACAAAAGGGGAAAAGCTGAACCCTCAGAATAAAAGAGTAAATAAATAAGCAACAACCCAGAAGGTTGCAGCTGCCTCGCTGGTGAATACAACATTGCTGACATTTAAAAGGAGAATTGATCTGCTGCTTTTACAAGGGACTCACTTTCACAAGGTACAGGAAAGGAAAATGTCTAAAAACCAGCTGAAATAAATGTAGCCAGATCTAAACAAGCAGGTCACTGAATTCCATTTGCAGGAGATAAGGAGTGAGCCTGCAAACAGGAATGTCCTCACCCTGCAGCTTTGGGGACTTGGCAGGGGGCAGAGAGACACAAGAGCCACAAATTCCTGGAACAGAATTCCCAGAGCAGCCCCTGGTCCCTGGAAATGTCCAAGGAAAGGTTGGACACTGGGGCTGGAGCAGCCTGGGATGGTGGGAGGTGTCCCTGTCATGGCAGGGGTGGCACTGGGTGGGATTTAAGGTCCCTTCCCACCCAAACCTGTGAACCAAAGAGCTGTGATGTTGGTCCTTTTGTGACCCAGAGATGGGACAACTAAAATAACTTATTAAATAAACTGAGTTTAATGTTATAATGACATTAATTGTTACAGTGACAATATTAGTGATAGTGCTTTATGCACTTCACTGTACACAACGATTGATAAAGCCATCAAAGAAGTTTTTTCCCTTCAAGAGAGAGGGGGAAATGTGGGAAGCGGATTTGTAGAGAATTCTCAAAGCCTGACAGAGAGCTCACACCTGTATGCAAACTTTGAGATGGGAAATGCTGAGTTAGAAATGCCCTGGAATGGGACAGGCATTGCTGAGAGAGGAATGGAACTGGAAACAAGTTCCAAAGGGTGGCCTTGCAAATAAGAGTGGAGCTTTGGAGAAACAGAACTGTGAAAGATGCATTGCAGTGGGACCCACCAGGGGTAATTTTAGGTGATCGGCATTTAAAGCATTTACAGCAAGAATACAGACCAAGAAACACTTACAATGTCTTGTAATTAGGAAATAATTGGCTTCTGATT